>NC_080785.1:57680772-58024522 GCF_028018385.1 Neofelis nebulosa
CTTAGATGTTGTAAAGTAAATCACATTCATCATGACAGTTTATCTTTAAATATTAAGGTATACAACCTTAAAAATGAAGATATATTCCTATATGCTTTTATCAGAGTATGAAAAAATTAATAATTCCAATATCCAGTGCATATTTAAATTTCCCTAATTGTTCCAGAGCTATGTTTTATAGCTAGTTTATACAAACCAGGATCATCCAAAGACTATATGTTCTATATGGTTGTTTTATCTCTAAAATATCTTTTAATGTGCTCTAGTTTCCTTTCCTCTAACTCTGCCCTTTTCTTAAGACATCAGCTTCTTGAAAAGAATGGGACAGGACTCATATGCAGTCTTATTTTCTGGTTTCTTGTTGGTTGCTTGTTCTGTTGTTTGACTTGTTCTTCTGTACCTGGTATTTGCTTTAAATGGTCAAAAGAAATGACAGATTAAACATTTTTTGGCAAACGTACTTCTTTAGTGATGCTGGAAAGTCCCTATTTATAATGGAAAAATAGAATAAACCAAAGGTTTTAATTTGTTTTTACAGGGATAATATAATCATTTGTGATTTTATGGCAACTAATGGCCTCAAATGCTATGGACTTTGGAAGATTTTCTTATTCATTAGGTGACAATCTGGACCAACCCCTAGGTATTTAAAAGCTTTCAGGGGCTGGAAGATGGAATAAACTTTGCAAAAATTCTGATGTCAAGAGGTTTCCATCTCAGTTAATAAAATTAAAAGGATCAAAAGGGGTTCTGAGAAATCTACAAAACCAGACTTGGAAAACATACTTCTCACTCTGGACTCTGGATGACACATATACTCAATGGAAGTTTCATGACTAAGACACATAGACCCCCCCACCCAAAAAAAAAAAAAACAAAACCCTGCTTAGTTTGGATGTCATATGGGTGTATTATCTTTGGTGTAGCTATATATATTCAATGCAACAGGAAGGTAACCTCAGTGCTCCTCCTTCTTATAATTATGCATCTGTTCCCAAAATTATGGTTGTCATGACTCTTTGTTAGAAAATCTTTAGCTAATTTGGAGAAGTGCAGGTTTAATCCTTTGATTTTAAATCAAATGCAAAAAAAAGGGGGGGAAGGACAGGATAATTTTCATTCTCTTGAATGGATAATAGGAGAAATTACAAATAAGCAAAGCCTAGGACAAAAGCAGTAGGAAAGGGTATTGCTGCTCCTCTAAACTATAAGTAACATTCTTGCATTCTTGATTCTTAGAGAATAATTCACACTACAGTTTGTTCCATGTTGAGATAGAATTAATGAAATATTTGTAAAGTCAAGAACTTATCCTTGAGAAATGACTGAACTCTTTTGTGCATTATATTTCTTCCAGACCACACATGACTACATTTTAATTATGCTCCTCATATGTTCTTTAAATTATCTCCACCACCACATTTTCTAAGCTAACATCAATGCAGAGTTTATTTATTGCTGTTTCCAATTACTCTTTCAAGGCATTAACATAATGATGACGTCTGCCTTAAGTTGTTTCCTCATTTTTTTTTCAAAAAATAAAGTGGACTTATGCAAAGTTACTAAGAACTTAGGTTTAACTCTCCTTTGAATTTTAACTTTATAGAGTGCCTCTACACACATTTGCCATACTGACACTATTTGAGACTTTTCTATTAATCTCCAAAGATTCTTCTCATTCAGCCAGGACCTTCTGCTTTCCTCATTTTTATTTTCACTCTGAGAATCAAAGAAGAGGCTTCTGCCAAATTAAGGGTAAAAAGTATTTTTTCTTTGCTAGTTACACCAGACTCAACCTGATGAATAACTTGTGTTATTCCAATGGCAACTGGGTATTAAACTATACTTTGTCTGTCTGTCTATAACTGGCATGTCTGTACAGGCATGAATTATTGCTATGTAAATTCCATAGACAAATTTTGTGTATTAAAATAGGAGTTTCAACTAAGCACACATATTCCTGTTTCCCATTCATTTTAAAAACATTTTTTTAGCACCTTGCACTATGCCAGATCTATAGTAAAGATTCTCAAATGTTTGTATGGAAATTTGTTAAGGAAGGAAATTTCCAACCACATCCTTGAAGCCTATTTAAGAAGCTCTGGGGTGGGTCCAAACATCTGCATTTCAAACAAACACTCCAGTTGTTTCTGGCACAGATGTCCAACAGCACATATTGTGAAAAGCACAGTCTACATGTATGTAAGGATTTTATTTTTTTAATTTTTTAATGTTTATTTATTTTTTAGAGAGAGAGAGAGAGAGAGAGAGAGAGAGAGAGAGAGCATGCACAAGTTGGGGAAGGGGCAGAGAGAGGGGGAGAGAGAGAGAGAATCCTAAGCAGTTCTGCACTGTCAGCGCAGAGACCAATGCCAGACTTGATCTCATGAACCATGAGATCATGACCTGAGCCAAAATCCAGACTCAGATGCTTAACTGACTGAGCCACCCAGGTGGCTCATGTACACAAGGATTTTAGATGCAAAATGTAAAAAATAAAAACACTAATCAGGTAAAGGTCAACACATAAGAAACTGTGGTATAATGCCATATAAGTAGTAAAAGATACAAGAGTATTTCACAGGATAGCCTAATTGAATAGATGATGGCATAGTCTATGTTATTCAATAAAATAATTTAAAAATACTTATTAAAACAGACTAATATAGACCTTTAAAATTGAATTATGTGCTGTCTTTAAAAATGTGATTGTATGACTCTTTATGTCAAAAACTTAAATTACATAATAGTTAAGCTTATTTAGAAGCACTAAAAGACTACTTTGCACGAGATTCCCTTCAACTAATTACTTTCATCACATTTGGAATTTCAGCTAGTACTCTATGTTTTGGCCTGGGAAATATACTTGTTATTCTCTGGACAGAAGAATTTAACTTCTATTTTGCCAAAAAATAACTGCACATAATATCATCCCAATCTATAGCTCTTTCCTCTCTCTGTGACTATGTTCATTCCTTTTGTATCAGTTAGCTATTCCTAGATAACAAACTACCTCAAATTTAGTGGTTTAACTCCAAAAAAAAATGTTTTAAACATTTTTTTAGCTCATAATGCTGTGGTTTGGTTTGAGCTACCTCTTCTGTTCTCCAGGGGCCTACTCAAGTATCTGTGACCAGGAGGTTGTTGGCTAGGGACTTAGATCGTCCAGGAAGGCTTCATTTAGAAGCATAGATATTTGTACCCTATCAGCTGGAGTGAAGGAAACAACTAGGGTTCACATGGATCATACTAACTGGAAACATACAGAAAAGAGCACTGTGGGAAAGCACTTCAGCATAGCCAGGTTGGCATTTTACAAAGTACCACAAGGCAGCAAAGCTATAAAATATGAAACAATTAGAGTGCACACATGACAGCAATTAGAAATTTGAAGATTTAATTTGAAACAATCATGAATTCCAACTGTTAAATGCCTAAAAAAGTAGTAATGAGCAAATGTAGCCTCTTACATGTGCTATATATACCATATATATGCCATATATATATTTATTTATAAATATATATTCATGGCATATATATGGTATATTCTGGCATATGTTAGTTTCCTTTTCTATTAAGATCTACACTCATTAGAAAAATTACTGTCAGCGTCTTCTCAAAATTTAGTAAAAAAGAAATACACAGTCTGTGGATAAATGAATGAATGGATAAGAACTAGAACTATGACTGGAACTAGAACAGCAAAGGAATGAAAAAGAGGAAGACAAAAACAGGGGAATATGGAACATACTATTTATTTCCATATGTGTTTTAACATTTAATATAATTTTTAATCTAAAATAAAATGTTAAGAGAGCACACATATATTGTTTCCCTATACAGTCAAAATTTAAACTCCTCACACAGACTTTTTCTCTCTCTTCCACTTACTCTAACATGGCCCATTGTGAAGGTTATGATGTCTGATTGATTCACTTCTCTAGCTGTGGTGCCTTGCATGGTGCCAGGCCCATATTAGTAATAATAACTCATGAACAAATTAATACATTTTTCTTGAAGACTTATGGAGCAAAAACAGAATTGAGTGCAAGCAATAACATGTACAAAAGAAAAAAAATTAAAAGATTTTTGGATACTCTAAAGCAAAAATTAAATCCCCACTGATTCTGGTCTATGTCACTTTACCTTGTTAAATTATTTTCCTTCCTAGTAATTGTCATTTGGCCATAAGCAGAAATGATTATGAACGGGCAGGGTCTTTTTATTCCTACCTATTTTTGAAAGGATTTCTGCTTCAGCCAACAAAATAATAAGAAAAGAGTATCCAGAGATTCATAAAATTTAAATTCTCCAATTTTGAAACATATTGGGCAAATTATGTGCCGTAACAAAAATACTAGGATATGCCTTATTACAAAAGGTGTTTCAGAAGTGGAAATCTGGCAGATCTACCTATACATTGCTTTCAGGCATTCTTCAAATGTCACCATGGGACATGTCAATTGGATGACCCAAAAGAATCAACTTCAAAATTCATAGGCCCTGCATACAATCAGAAACTAGCCCGGGCCTCAATAGAACTGTCCCATTTAATATTCTGAAGACATGATATAATTTTTAGATAACTTTTTAAAAATGAGCTTTAAAGTCAGATTTCAAAGCTACTGTCATTTTTCCTGATCAAAACATAAAGATTTACAAAACTTTCACTATCTAAACTGTTACTGATGTGAGCACATATTGAGAATAGTTTTTTCATCACAAAAATCAAGCAAGACTACCATGGTGACACATTATCTTTTTTTTTTTTTTTCCAAAACAAAAATTGTAGACATACTTATCCTAGGACACGAAAAACATCAATAGTTTTCTCTGTTTTTCTATTTGAGTCTAGAGCCCAAGAGCCCGTGATTTAAAGGCACCTCATAAGTAGATGTAGCCATATACTACTTGAGAGTGGTTACAGGTTAATAGCACTTATGCAATCACAAAGTGAGAATGACCATGGACATTCTCCATTCTCCAAAATGGACAGATCCATTTTGAGACATTGTGGTGAAAATAAAGTCTAGAAATCAAAAACTTATTTAAAATATACAGAAAAAAAGAATTGGACATATAACATATTCATGGCCCGTTTCTTAAGAATTACTGGAATAATCCATAAATAGCATAAGGAGAGAGAGGTTAGAGAGGGTTTTGTGAAAGTTTCACACTGATTTTTCAATTAATGAAGAGATAGAGTCTGACAGAGAAGCAAGTGAAGGGCCTTTTTGGTGAGAAAATGATGGATGGATAGAGATAAAATCAGGGATAAGTGAAAAATTTATTTACTTTCTCAAAAACTTGAGAGCATTTATTACTAGTAGACCTGCCTTGCAAGAAATATTAAAAGAAATTCTTCTGAGAGAAAACAAATGATATTGGTCAGAAATTCAGATCTAAATAAAGAAAAGAAGAGTATCTGAGAATAAATAAAGGTAAACTGCAAATTTTATTTTCTTATTTTTAATTGATCTAATAGATAATAGTTTGTTCAAAATAATAATATATCTGTGTGTATATGTGCATATATAGGTGCTTATATATAAGTAAAATGAATGACAATTATAATATAATAAATGATTTGTTATTATAAGGTACTGTGCTACCTGTAACTTGAAAGTGGACTTGGATTAGCCATAAATGTATACTGTAAACTCTAGAGTAACCACTGGAAAAAGTAAAAAAAAAATGAAATATAATTGATATACTAAGAAAGAAGATAAAATGGAATCACACAAAATGCTCAGTAAAAACCATGAAAGTTAGAAAAAGTGTGGTAAACAAAATAAGAACAAAAAACAAGGGCAACAAATAGAAAATAGTAACAAATATGGTGGATATTAATCTAGCCATAGCAGTAATTCAATGATCTAAACACACCATTAAAAGACAGAGACTGGGGGCACCTGGGTGGCTCAGATGGTTAAGCATCTGACTCAGGTAGGGCTCTGCACTGACAGCGTAGAGCCTGCTTGAAATTCCCTCTATCCCTCTCTATCTGTACACACTCCTGCATGCATGCACTTTCTCTCTCTCTCAAAATAAATAAACTTTAAAATAAGTAAGTAAATAAATAAATGGACAGAGACTGTCAGAGTGGATCAAAAAATAAGACCTAATTATATGTAGTCTATAAGAAACCTACAGAAAATATAAAGACACATATAGATTAAAAGTAAAGGGATACAGAAAGATATACCACAGTAACACTAATCCAAAAAATCAGAAGTAGCTTTATTATTATTATTATTATCATTATTTATTAATTATTCATTATAAAGCAAAAAAAGCAAGGAAAGTTATCAGGGATAAAGAGGAGAAATACATAAAGGGATAGATACTCTAAGAATACATAGTAAGTCTTAATTTGTATGCGCCTAACAATAGAGCATCAAACTCCATAAGGCAAAACCTGACAGATCTGCAAGGAGAAACAGATGGATACACTGTTATACTTGAAGACTTTAACAACCTTCTATCAGAAATGGACAGATCCAGCAGGCAGAAAATCAATAAGGACATAGCTGACATCAACAGCACCATCAATTTATGGGATATAATTAACATCTATAGATTGCTTTATCCAACAGAAGCAAAATACATATTCATCTCAAGATCACAAGGGAGACCACATTCTGGGGTATAAAATGCCACTTAACTTCAAAATAATAGAAATCATACACTGTAGTTTTTCAGACCACAATGGAATTAAACCAGAAGTTAATAAAAGAAAACTGGAAAATTCCAAAATACTTGAAGATGAACAACTCACCTCTAAATAAAAATGGGTCAAAGAAAAAAATCTCAAGAGAAATTTTAAAATATATAGACTCTGGACTAAATGAGAAAAAAATACAACTTATCAAAATTTGTGGGATATATCAAAAGCAATGTTTAGAGAGAGGTTTATAGCATTGAATGCGTATATTAGGGAAGAATCTAAAATCAACAATCTAAGCTTCTATCTTAGGTGACTAATAAAAGTAATACAAATTAAATCCAAAGTAGACAGAAGAAAAGAAATAATAAAAATTAGAGATGAAATTGAGATAGGAAATCATTAGAGAATATCAATAAACCAAAAGCTGGTTCTTTGACAAGATCAGTAAAATTGATAACCCTTTAGCCAGGTTAGTGAAGAATAAAAGAAGACACGACTTACTAGTATCAAAAATGAAAGACAGGATATCACTGAAGATCCCATGGGCACCAAAAGAATAGTAAAAGACTATTATGAATAAGTTTATGCCTCTAAACTTGATAACCCACATGAAGTAGACCAATTCTTTGAAAAACATATAGTGCTGAAACTCACATAAGAAGAAACAGACAATGCAAATAAGACCTTATCTATTTAAAAAAATTGAATCAATAAATAATTTTCCAAAATAGAAAGCATCAGACACGTATGAGTACACTGGCAAATTCCATCAAACATTTAAGGAAGAAATTATACCAATTCTCTACAACTCTTCCAAAAGACAGAATCAGAGAGGATACTTCTTAACTCATTTCATGAGGCCAGTGTTACCCATATACAAAAAATAAAGACACTACAATAAAAGAAAGCTACAGACTGATATCTCTCATAAACATAGATTCAAAAACCTTCAACATAATATTGTTAAATCAGATCCAACAATGTATAAAAAAATCATGTACCACAACCAAGTGGGATTTATCTCAGGTATGCAAGGTTGGTTCAACATTCAAAAATGAATTAATGTAATCCATTACATCAATAAACTAAAAACAAAAAATTACATTATCAAATCAATACATTCAGAAAAAGCATTTAACAAAATCCTAGAACAATTCAGCAAACAAGAAATAGGGGGAATGTCCTCTACCTGATAAAGCCTATCTACAAAAAACCTTCAGCTAATATCATACTTAATGGTAAGAAACTTAAAGCTTTTCTGCTAAGGTCAGGAACAAGACAAGGATACCCCTTCTCACCAATGCTTTTCTACATTGTACTGGGGTTTTAGAAAATACAATAAAATAGGAAAGGAAATAAAAGGGATGGAAGAAATAAAACTGTCTTTGTTCACAGATGACATGATTATTTAGTTATTTAGGTAGAAATTTGAAAAAAAAACTACAACAAATCTCTTGGAACTAATAAGCAATTATATCAAGGTTATAGTATACAAGGTTAAAATACGAGAAAATATACTATTTGGCAAATGCACAGCAAAATGTAAACTCTATGTACAGATGACTTCCCTGAGAAAATGGGAGTACAGGAAGCTAATAGAGAAGTCCAGTGCTCTGCATTAGGGAATTCTTATAAATAATAGGAGAAAGAGAGATAGGCACAGGAAAACCAAATCTCTTCCCAACATTTTATCTTCAACAATTAATATAAAAGGACAATACTCTCCGTTGCCTTCATGACTTCTTCTTTCTAATTGAGTTAAGAACTCCTAATACTTTTAAATAATGAAGCAGAACACTGAAGCTGCCAGATATTTTTGGTGGTCACTACCCCGACCAAGTAAGGTCTCGTCTTTATTTTCAGACCTAGGCTTTTGTAATTGATTTTATAAGTGGAATCTCTAAATTAATATATTCAGGTTCAGATATCTTATTGTTTTGAAAGTATGCATTGAAATGGAAAAATCTTTCCCTTCAGTGTGGGATACCCACTGTTCCATTTCCTTCAAGATTCAGTTGAAAGATCAACTCTTCTGTGGAACTTTCCAAACCAACAGCAGTCAATAGTTTCTTCCAAATTCTCTCAACATCTGCCAAACCTTTCATACGGTGTCACCTAGCATTCATATCAGATAGAAGGGAAGAGCACGGTCTTTGGGGTCAAAGGCCTACATTCTAATACTGTTCTGATTAACATTAGTAGGATAATATGAACAAGAAATTTACTCTCTGTAAGCATTAGTTTCATCATCTAAAAAATGATGATAAGGGGCGCCTGGGTGGCACAGTCGGTTGGGCGTCCGACTTCAGCCAGGTCACGATCTCGCGGTCCGTGAGTTCGAGCCCCGCGTCAGGCTCTGGGCTGATGGCTCAGAGCCTGGAGCCTGTTTCCGATTCTGTGTCTCCCTCTCTCTGCCCCTCCCCCGTTCATGCTCTGTCTCTCTCTGTCCCAAAAATAAATAAACGTTGAAAAAAAAAAATTTTTAAAAAATGATGATAAAAATGTATTCTTATAGATTTATTATCATAAGTACATTAGGTATTTGTACAGTGCTCTTCCCAATATCTAGGACATATAGTAAATGTTTAATAACTGGCAACTGATTACTTCTTAAGTCATATAGATCTTATTTTACCAAATAAATTTCAATATGATTAAGAGCAAGATGTACATCTGTTGCTTTTATTAACAATAATAGCCACCATTCACTGAGTGTTGACCATTTTATATGAAATGTCTCACTAAAATTAATAACAGCCTTAAGATGAAGTTATTATGATCGCCATTAACATATGAGGAAACTGAATCTTGGAAGGGTTGAGGAATTTGCTTAAGGTCACAAGGTATTTAAATAGAGAACATGGATTACACTCTAAAGCCTGTGAAACTAACAACATATCACAAAAAGTAGAATCTAAGCTTAGTTTGTATTCATGTAGGCATCAACAGGCTCTTGGAAACCTGATCAAAAAGATGTGAGTCAACATAGTCTGATTGTAACTACTGGAGAAAAAACGGATTGGTGGTATATAAGCAGGGATCTCAAAACTAAGCTGTAGAAGAGAATGAGTCCAGTGTCCAGTTCCTATTATCACATCAACATGAGTCACCTCAAGCAAGGTCAATATCTCCTTCAGCCTTACTTGATCTCAGTGGTAAGAGAAGCAGTAGAACGGTGATTTCATATTGGAAGAAGACACTATCACAGAGAAAATTCTATGGAAATGATACTGTGTGCTTACATTTTATACAGCCAATAGTGAATGTTAACCAAAGCATGATGAAACAAATTCAGGTTAAAGTATAATTGAGTAAAGTACAGATTATTTACTGGAATGCTATTTAGTAAAACCTTGCTTTGTGGGGAAAAAATGAGAGAGGGGGCATTAAAAAAGTCTGCTAGAAGTCAAATTACTGAGTCAACTTATGGACACCTAAAAAGGTGTCAGGAGGGTCCTGATCTCATAGAAGGCCCTAGGGTATTTTGCATTCACCCATTAGCTTAAAAAGGCTAAAATGTGAAGACAGTATAATGTGGAATACAAGAGCTGACTGAGGAGCAGCTCAAGAAGAGCAACCTGAAAAGTGATGAGAGACCCAAGAGCAATTAAATACAGAAGTAAAAGGGTTGTATGAAGATTTTCCTTTTTTATATATTTTGCTAAATCTGTTCACAGAGTCTAGTTGCTGGCAAAGAGCACCCTTAAACTTCAGAAGATACATGAATAATTAAAGAGACAATGCAAAAGGTACACTAGAAATATAAACAGTCCCTACTAAAATGTACATTCTCTACTTTCTGAAGATAATGCCACTACATCTACTTAGTTGTGTGCATTGGAACATCCTTCTGAAGAGATTTGGAAATTGCTGTATCAAGTATAATTTTGATTTGTGTCTTAGCCTAACCAAAAACAAAAAATAATGAGGGGTGGGGGAGAGGAAATAGAAAGCCAATTATATGCTGATTTGCTAATGTTATTTTTCAGATTAAATGCCACTTCAAGTTACAAAACTTCTGGTACTTGAAGCTGTCAGTTTTCTGAGTACTTTCTTGAGAAGTCTTGTCTTAGTAAAGAGAATGTTGAAACACAGGGCCCCTCAGGGGGCCAACCAAACTTTGACAGAGGTTTAACAGTCCTTGAAATTATATCCCCAAACCTTAGAGAGCCTGCTGATTCAGTGGGAAAGGACATAAGCTGAGCAAGTTATAAATAAACTCTTTTATCAGAGGCAATGGTGTCATGGTGACTTCAAAGACCAGACCATGGATAGTAAGTTCTCTGATGTTCTGAAGACAGTAAGAACTTTATTATATTGGTCAAACCAGTCTTGGACCTAAGCTGAAACTTGATAACATTAATGGTTTTTTCCCTCTATTTTTACAATTTTGAATAATTTTCTAGTCAATCAAGGTCACTAAAGGTGTCATTAAATTAAAAACATAAAATCATGTATGTTTTATGATATCTTATTATCATTTCTACCCCCAAAAGAGTCAAGATTTTCTAATTAAAAACACCATCACATGGGGCACTCCTCGTAGTAAAAATCTGCTCTAGACAACGAGCTAAATTCTTGAAGAGGCACAGAACAGATTGCCTCTACATTGTCTGGAAAAACTTGGGATAGTTCAATGTGACTTTCTTAATCCCATAATAATATGAAGGAAATAAAACACAATAGGGTATCTTGAGAGTTAGGTTTAGTGGATTTAATTCCTGATCAGGTCACTCTAGAGTCTAAGAGAATAATGAAGATAAATTTAATGTAATAACAGCTAACAAATTGTGTTATTTACAAGGTAAACATGCACGGTTATCCACTGGTCAATAGAAAAAGATTTTAACATATTAGCTGGAAAATAATATTCAAAGACCGTTTGGAAAAATATTCAAAGTATAATTTAAAAATAATTTGTAGTATAATTTGAAGCCTTGCTATCCCAAAACACCATGAGGAAACCCAACAATTATAGAGAAAATAGGCCATGCTATGCTGAAAATGTTAGCAAATAAAGGGATTAATCAGATATGAGCAGGAGTCCTTATGTATAAGCTTACAGACTTCATAAGAGTGATACCAACAACCACCTAAGACATAAGACTTGAGACTTTTACAGCTACTAACATGTATTAGAGAAAAAATAAGGATAAATTTAATTATGACATAATGTGGTTGTAACAGTCAGCTACAGTTGAGATCTGTGTAGCGTCTGCTTGTGACTCTATTGCCAATTGAAGTCAAGTGCACAGTCTCTCATGAGTGTGTGTGTACATTTGTTGCAAGGGAAACCGTGTCAGAAAGATACCCAAAAGGAACTCAACAATGAAGAATACTGTCATTGGCAAAGGAAAGGAAATAAGTTGAAGCCTTGCCAGCATCTGAGGAAACTTCACTCCAAAGGATTCAGAACTTCTAGTGCAGAGGTATTAGGATCATTTTTGTCATACAAAAATAAAAATGAAATAGAATTGCATTTGTGTCTAATACTAAGGAAGAAGTTCCTAATTTAGGTTTGCAGAGTTGTTGTTAAATGTTGGGGGACATGCTCTTGAATGCTCCACTCACACTTCTGGGAGAAGCATACTATTTCTGCTACTCATATGTATTTCATGTCACAGCAGTTCACAAAAAAAAAACAGAACGGACAGAGGAAAGCATGTAACTTTTTAAAAGTAATGCTTGCCATTGTTTTAGCAAAATGAAAGAAGTGTGCATTCACTGTGTTCTTGGCTCTATAACACTTTTTCAGCTTTGCTATAAATTCAGTGTCTTTCTTTGTGGGCTATCAATATGGACGACTGCAGTTTCTAACCAGAAGACCCATGATGAGAGCAAACAAACAAATAAAACAATGACAAATGTGATGTGATATGAAGGAAAACGAACAAGCGACTGAGATTAAAAAACAAAACAAAGCAGGATTTAATCAATAAATGTCTTCTTAAGAAAGTGATAGACTTAAGAAAGTGATGTCTTAAGAAAGATGAGACCTTAATATAAATGAGGAGATAACACTGCAAGAAAGAGGGGTCAAATTCCAAGAAGCAACAGAGCATTTATAAAATATCCAAGCAGCATCTACAAAGACCCTAAGGCAAAGGACTGATAAACAGAAAGACCTGTTTGGCTGAACAGAAGTGAGCCAGCCTGAGTGCAGCACGAGATATGCAGGACAGCTGGGTAGAACCCAACCATACAGTCTTCGTAACACTTGGTGAGATGGCTGCCATATCTATTCTCACCCTGGTAGAAGTCTGGGTTTATTCTCTGAAGAGGTGTATGAACTGCAGGATACCAGGAACATACCCTAAACCTAACTTTAACACTAGCCCTAACCTTAGCCCTTAATTCCTAACCCCTAATGCTAACCCTAAATGTAGCTATAACCTAACCTTCTGGAGAGGTCTCTGAACCGCAGAATACCAGACACATACCCTCACCCTGACCCTAACCTAACCCTTAACCTTTGAGACAACAAAAAAGAAGATGTGATCTATCTATCTATCTATCTATCTATATCTATACATACATACAATGATATATATCTATATATATACTATACTATATCCATTATACATATATATACATATATGTATACATACATGTATATATATATATATATATATATATATATATATATATATAATGGAATACTACTCAGCCATAAAAAAGAATAAAATCTTGCCATTTGCAATGACATGGTTGGAGCTAAAGAACATTGTGCTAAGCAAAATAAGTCAGGGAAATACAAATATGATTATGATTTCACCCATAAAGGGAATTTAAGAAACAAAGCAAACATGCAGAGGAAGAAAAAAAGAGTAAAGCAAACTAAGAAACAGACTTTTACCTATAGAGAACAAACTGATGGTTACTGAAGGGGAAGTGAGTGGGGGATGGGTGAAATAGGTGATGGGGATTAAGGAGGGCACTTGTGATGAGCACCGGGTGATGCATGAAAGTGTTGAATCACTGTACTGTACACATGAAACTAATATTACACTGTATGTTAACTAATTGGAATTTAAATGAAAACATAAAAAAAGTTAGAATTGTATTCCTGGTGCGAAGGAAAGCCATTGGAGAATTTTATGCAGATGAATGGCATGATCGAATTTAGATTTTAAGCGTATTTTGATGGTCTACTGAAATTGATAAAGAAGCAGTGAAAGGGGAGGCAGCACCATAAATGTGTGAATTGGGAGTCCTCTGGGGAGAGAAGGGCTTCTCTGGCATTGCTCAGTTCCAGTACTCATCCCTTGTTCCTTGGACTCCTCACCAGCTTCCCTGCCTCTTATCTTTTACCCATGTAACACCATTCTGCATGTAAGAACCATTTCGATCTTTTAAGGATAAAAATTTCCAAAGTTTAATTTTTAGATAAAGTAGATCACTAGCCTTGGAGCATCTCAAAGACAGGTCTGCAACCTCGCTTGCTAACATGCTGTCTAATTAATGCCTCAACATCTCTCAGTTAAGGCAATTCAACCTCTCACCTTTCCTTCAACAATCCTTGCCCTTGATTGTTGCCTCCATGATTTTGATGAATTATTACAAGTACCTAGAATTCGTTTCTTCATCTCTCTCTCTCAGAGGTTAAGCTTTCTTCATGACCCAAGAAAGCCGTCTTCATGACCCTGCTCCATGAAGTTTACCTAATCTTCAAAATCAGACATAGTTTCTTTCCCCTCTGCACTTCCAATTAGCATTGATTTTGATGCCATTGTAATGTACCACATGAACTGATTTACACTGGGTTTCTCATGTAAGTGTTATTTCACTATGGAAGAGCCCACATGCTTTGGATTCATTAAGAGCTTGGGTCTGGGTTCTAGTTCTGCAATTCATGAACTATGTGGTGTTTAGTAAACTATTCCTCATCTATAAATAATGTATAGTGATCTACTCAAAATGTTTCTTGAACTTCTGCAAACTAAGAGTTATTATAAATTTATAAAATGCTATATAAAATGACACATGGCAAGTGAGTAAGTCATATTATTTACTCTTCCTTTCACAAACTGTGTTGTAAACACTGTGTGCTCCCCCCTAGCATTTATTTAACTGCTTGCATGTTGTAAGTACTAACTACGCATTACATGGTAAATACTAGGTGTTCAATTAATAACTCTTACCTATTGCTTCAAACAATTTTGAGCACATATTACATGTAAATTTTATAATAAATATTAAAATATAAAATATAACCTATTAACTCAAAGAGTTCATTACTAGAATAGAAAAATATTTTTAGGAGCACCTGGGTAGCTCAGTCAGTTGAACCTCTGACTCTTGGTTTCAGCTCATGATCTCACAGTTTTGTGTGTTCAAGCCCCGCATTGGGCTCTGTGCTGACAATGTGGAGACTGCTTGGGATTCTCTGTCTCCCTCTCTCTCTGCCTCTCCCCAGATCATGCTGTTTTTGTCTCAAAACAAGAAAATAAACGTTAAAAAAAAAGAAAAATAATTTTACGAAGGGAAATGAATTAGTAATTAGGGAAAGGGTACTGAAATGATTATCAACAGGTTAATACAGTCAAACATCAGAAGCCATTTCATTTATATTTGGGAGGATATAATGATCTGGATTATTGCTTGGAGTCCTTAAATATGAGTTGTTCCTACAAACTTCTTTTTAAGATGAATAAACTAAAGCATGAAAGACTTAAATTCCTTGTCCAAGTAAAAAAAGTTTAAGGTTCTAATTATTCTGTGTCCCAACCCATTGTTCTGTTAATTACTTAAGAGGAAAAGAACAGCAAGAACAAGAAATTTCCCACCTGACAGTATCTTATATAAGAATTTTAGAGCAAACAATACCAGGTTTTCTCTGACTTATTTCAAATATTACATATGAAAATACCATTACTTGTAATTTTTATTACCTTTAAATCCATATAGATTTGTATAAACTAGAAAAAGTAGAAATGCACTACTATAGTTATGGCCTGGGCAATGCAACATTAATTTGTTTCTGGGTAAATTTCCCCCTCTATCTTCTCTTCCAAAATCTGACAGCAACTGTGCTTGTGTGTCCATGTTTTATGTCCCTTCACTCAAACTTCAACATAATTAGGGATCAAAATTATTAGTAAGATGATTCATACCTAATACTTCATTGGAATATGGTACTATTTCTAGCAAAATTAATGACATCAACTAGAGTTTAAGAAAAATTTAATATAAATGACCTATTTTCATTAAAATTATTCTCTCTGATTATGCACAAAATCAAGACTTTTCCTTATCTGTATCTAAAGGCATCACTTTCCATACATACATGGTTTTGGTGAACTTTCAATTTTCTCCTCACTGGGAACCTCTAAATTCCATCTCGGGTAGGAGCCTAAACAGCCTTTCTTTTTTTCAACTCAGCCTGCTGAAGGTTCATAATATCATCAACAATCCCAGCTGTAGCTTTCTGAACAATACTTTCTTTTGTGGCAGTTGTCAGCTTCATTTAATGTAACCAAAGAGAGAAAAAAAAAGCCCTAGAAAAATCTAAGTCTTCACTCAAAGGTAACTCTACCAAGCTCCTGGCGGGCTACAGAGACATTACCTACTTTGATAATTTTGAGTTAAAATAAAATGACTAACTTTTAATACCAATATTAAATTTGAGTATTAAATTTAATACCAAAATACACAATGGAATTTAGATGTTACTCATGTATAAATAAATTGTACAGACTCCATTTAAAACAAAATCAAGCATACACAAAGTTTCTCTCTGCCCACAATTAAACAATCTCTTCTGAATATATTGTACACTTACAGGAATCCTGAACTAATATTTTAGCACATTCTCTACAAACTAGGCACTTTAGATTTCTAGTTAAACTCAGTTCATCCAATGATACTGCAATTACTTCCTTTTTACAAATGATGAATTAGACTTAAAATGTCCCAAAACCTACAAGCAAAATTTAAGAGAGTCTGAAACTAAAGCCTGTGTCCCCCTTTTTTCTTCCATTTAGAATAAGAAAAGATTCTCCAAAAGCTTTTTCCTGATATTTCCCCAAATAGGTAAAAAGGAAGAAAGTATTATTTTTGGCATTATTAACATCCAGATTGCTCTATAAATCTTAGTCAAGGTACGAACTCATCATATATTTCCATATTCAAAAATGTATATGAGAAAGGGCTTTCAAACTATCCTAAATGGACCCAAGATTTAAAATTTAGGGCAAAATATATCTCCTTTCACATTCAAACCTGACAATAAATAGAATAAAGTGCTTTTTTTTTTTTAATTTTTCTGTATTACAATGAACCCTGACTTAAGTCATCCATTTAATTGGCTTAAAAATACCATAAGATATATGCCAACTAATAAGTAGATAAATTTGAGGAAAAACAAAATTAACTTTGGTGGCTAGTTTTTAAACTTTTTAAGAGTTCTGTATCTATTTTGGAAAACAGCCTTTTATCAGATGTGCCTTTTGCAATGATTTTCTTCCAGACCATGGCTTGTCTTCACATTCTCTCGACATTGTCTTTCACAGAGTAGAAGTTGTTTACACTAATGAAGGTCAGCTTACCAATTATTGTTTTCACTAATCTTGCCTTTGGTGCTGTAGTCAATCAGTAGTTGCTATATATTCAAGATCATCTAAACTTTCATTATGTTATTATCTTCTAGGAGTTTCAGAGTTTTGCATTTTATATTTAGGTCTATGATCCATTTTCAGTTAATTTGAGTTAATAGGGATATAAGATATATGTTTAGATTCTTTTTTTTTTTTTTTTTTTTGCATGTGGGTATCTAGTTGTTCCAAGGACACTTTTTGAAAAGAACTACCTTTGTTCTACTGTACTGCCTTTTCTCTTTTGTCAAAGACTGGTTGACTGTATTTATGAAGGTCTATTTCTGGGTTCTCTATTCTGTTCCATTCATTTATTTGCCTGTTCTTTTGCCAATCCACACCTTCTTGATTACTGTAGCTTTGTAGTAAGTCTTGAAGTTAGGCAGTGTTAGGCCACCAACTTTATTATTCTCCTTCAATATTTTGTTGGCTATTATAGGTCTTTTGACTCTCCATGTACACTTGAAAATGAGTTTACTGAAATCCATGAAATAACTTACTGAGATTTTGCATTAAATCTATAGATAAATTTGAGAAGAACTTGACAATACTGAGTCTTCTTATCCATGAATATAACTAATTTATTTAATTCATTTAGTTATTCTTTGATTTCATTCATAGTTTTTAACTTTATTTTTCTATTCTTTAAATTGTTTTATCTTTTGTGTCTATTGGTTTAAAGAGAGGGTAGGCACACTGGGAGGATTAATGGTTTAGTCCTTCAATCATTCATTAGTGCTGTTGAGGAAATAGATACTTCCTAATGAAAATCCATAGTATAACTTATTCACCTTATTTTTTTCTAAAATTAAGTAAAAGTAATACTCATGAGTATGTTTCTGATTTAACCTTTATGAGCTAATGAGCTAATTAAATGGATATTTCTTAACTGTTTAGTGCCAAGATTCTATATTCAGGTACAAAAAAGCATAAATTGCAAGAGAATGAAATACTTGGTTTTGATTTTTTTTTAATACAAGGTTTTACATTTATTTAAGTCAGAAGAAAAATTTTTCCCCTCTGTCACTTCAGGGCTGGGTAGAATATTTCAGACTCTGCACGACACCTTATTAAGGAAGAAAATGAATGGTGAAAATCTTAAGGAGTCATCCCAATATTAGTATCTATAAAACACACAGATTCAGTGTGTGCCTGGGTAGATCAGTCGGTTGAGCGTCCTGCTTCGGTTCAGGGCATGATCTCACGGTTCCTGGGTTCGAGCCCTGTGCCGGGTTCTGTGCTGCCAGCACAGAGCCCGGAGCCTGCTTTGAATTCTGTGTCTCTGTCTCTCTCTGCCCCTTTCCTGCTCTCTATCTCTGTCTTTTTCTCTCAAAAACAAACATGTAAAACACACACACATGCACACATAGACTCAAGCTTCATTATCTCCTCAACACTAATTGGGTTTTATCATTACAATTGTTAGACAGTTTGGGTCATAATTAGATTCAGGGTAACTGGTATAAACCTAACAATTTTGGAATAACAATTTTAGTTCCTAGTTTGTAATTTCATTCCATGGTTGTCATTCAAATGTCGGTGAGTCGTTAAGAATTTGGAATTATCTCCCCAAGGGTTTGCTGTGACTTTTGCAAACTCAATCACAGCAGAGCTCCTAGTGTGTAGAGCAGTCAATGTCAACAGTTCCTCAAGATACTTTGCATTAAAAATAAAAATTTCAACCACCTCACACACATTTGGATGGCTACTATTTAAAAAAAAACAACCATAAAATAACAAATGTGGATGAGGATGTTGAAAAACAGGAACCTTTGTGCACTGCTGGTAGGAATATAAAATGGTTCAGTTTCTATGGTAAATAATATGGCGGTTCCCCCAAAAATTAAACACAGAATTACCCTGATCTAGCAATTCCACTTCTGGGTATAGACCCAAAAAACCCATAAGCAGGGTCTCAAGGAGATATTTGTACAAGCACATTCATAACAATATTACAATAGCCAAAAGGTGAAAACCACCCAAGAGTCCATTGCTGGATAAATGGATAAATGAAATGAAATGGAATATTATTGAGTTAAAAAGGCAGGAAATTCTGACACATGATACAACATAAATAAACCTTGAAAACGTTATACCAAGCGAAACAATCCAGCAACAAAAAGACAAATACTGTTTGATTCCACTATATGAAATATCTAGAGTAATCAAATTCATAGAGACAGAAAGTAGCATGGTGGCTTCCAGGGGCTGGAGAAGTGAGGGGAAATGGAGATATTGTTTAATAGGCGTAGAGTTTTAGTTTTGCAAAATGAAGAGTTCTGGAGATGGAGTGTGGCTATTGTACCAACAACGTGAACGCACTTCACATCACTGAACTGTACACTTAGACAGGGTTAAGATGGTAAATTTTATGTTGTGTGCATTATGCCACAATTAAAAGTTAAAATACATTAAAAATAAAAGACTTCTAAATTCAGGACTATTTGGTATACCATACATTGCTATGAACTGATGGGAATATAAAATGATAGGTGATTCTACATTTTCAGGTTGCTAATAACAGGGAACATTCTTTGAGTGCTTTTTATGTTCAGCACTTAAATGCACCCACTATCTCCTTTAGTTCTCACTTCAGAAGAAATGAGTACTATTAGTTTCCCGGGTTTACAGCTAGGACAACTAAATTATAGAGCCTGCCCAAGGTCAAACCTGTCAATGGTTGAAAATGGATTTGCACCCAAATCCATTCACTTCCAGCCGATATACAAATTCTGATTTACTTGGGTAGTTGTTTATTTTTTCAAGTATAAAAGTAATACATACAATTCTTTTAACATTTATACCAAATCTTTCATGAGAGGTTTTGTGTGTGTGTGTGTGTGTGTGTGTGTGTGTGTATTTATAAACACATAAGAATCCTGTTCACTATTATGCATGTCACTGAAAAGTACAAATTTGGAAATGTAGCACTGTTAGTCCAATACTGGGACTAGCAATCTGGTGGCTTTAGTGATTGATATTCCTACTTTTGTTGCTGACATTATAGCCTTGCACATCACCTGAGTCTTAAATTTTTCGTTAGTAATGTGGGATAAATTTATGTTTTCACTCACAGTGTGGTGTATTGGAAAGTGTACTGTTAAAAGAATCGAAAGATTTCTGTTCAATTTTAATGGATGTTATTTAGTTATGTGGCTTTGGAAATATCACTTCTTTAAGTCTAGTTTTCTTACTATGTTCATGACCCTATTGCAACAGGAACACATGGGATTAATATTAGCTACTTATCTTGAGTTCCTTAAATATTGTAGGTTAATCCAAATTAGTACTCAACATTTGAAAAGTAGCATTTAGATGTAAGATTATGAGCTATAAGCATGTATATCTGAACAAATATTGGTTTATAAAATAAAAATAATTACACCAAATTGGTTTTAAAAAGAATTTTTTCTTTTATTTATTTCCATGTTTAGGAATGCCACCAGGAAAGGGAAAGAAATCATTACCGTAGTATTTACTTTCTTCTTTCTCTTCTTGCATACTGTGATGAGCCTCCTTACTCTGTCATTCTATCATCATCTTGACAGTCTCCAAGCAATATTTCATCCTTCCCTTTTCATCACCATCCTTATTTTGTACATTCCTTCAAGAAACAAAAACAACTCTCTCCCCTCATCACAAATAATTTAAGAAATCCTGATACATATGCAAAAACAGCCTGTTCAAGGTCTCTCCATATTTGCCATTTCCATGCAGTTCTGTTTCACTTGTTGAATGTGGGAACTTTGGTTTCAGCTTCTTTCACAATATGGTTCTATACAGTGTCATTTATCTTCTGCTTTCAGTGAACATGATATGCTCTAATCAGTGAAGAAACATTAAACTATGTAAGGATGGTCCATTCAAATCTTCGCAGGTCAACAATGCACTCCTTAGAGAGCTAGTCAAAATATTATGGTGGTTAAGATGAAAGTATAATTTAGATAGGATCTTTAAGTTTTGCAAATACCAAATTCAGTTCAATGTGTTGAATATGTCTCTTGACTACTTCCAGTTTTCTCTATATCCTCTATGGCTTTCTTCAGGCTATTTTTTTTTAATGACTATAATCCTAGTTCAATTTTTTTTACCAATATTATCTGTTACATAAGTTAAACATATTTATTTGACTTTAAAAAATAAAATAAACAAAAACTTTCCCTAAAAACCCCATTTTCTTAAAACTGTTGTATATAATTTGTCATCAAATTAGGTGTAAGATTTACACAAATTGGAAAGTACATTTTGAGGGCAAAATTTTAAATGTTGAGGAGACCAGTGCAAAATGAGAAGACACTTTGTTGAGTTCTCCCATCCAGAAAAAATATTACTGATTTGTGGAGTAAGCTACTGTAGCAACATGTTATTTGGCCCGACCATTACATAAAAAGGGGCCCCTGCCATTCTTATTCTTCCTTGCAAATTTACCTCCCAGAAAAGAATGAGATACGTAGAAATTTTCTTTCTTCAAAG
Source organism: Neofelis nebulosa (assembly GCF_028018385.1). NCBI lineage: Eukaryota > Metazoa > Chordata > Mammalia > Carnivora > Felidae > Neofelis > Neofelis nebulosa. Next base: position 57,702,505 of record NC_080785.1, read on the forward strand.
AAAGAAATTTTGGACCTATGGCTTCAACTACTCTGCCAAATCCTTTTTCGTGGGTGTCTAGCACCAAATTCTCCTCAATTTTAGGCAATACATTTGAGCAGTTAAGTTAGAAAATTCAATATTCATTCAATTCATTAAAGCAAGATAGGGAGGAGTCTTTGGAAGCAGTTTGAAAAAATTTTATACTACAGGTTGTATTATTCTGTGGTAAGACTGGAAAAAGAGCATTAGTACATTTATATTAAAGATTTATTGTACCAAGTAACGACTGCATGAGTAAGATCTGAACAAAACAGCCTCTAATCTCGTCTTCTTTTAAGAAAGAGCTAAGCATATCAGTGAAACTGGCAGACATATAAGGCTGTTCTTTGATCTGTGCATAATATAAAAAATGACTACAATGTCATCAATGTGAGAGTTCAGAAAAAAGAGAACTCCGGCAGCTTAGGAATTGGTAATCCTGGTCTTTAAGAAGTACTGTGCTGTTAGTTTCCTCTATTTCATTGTAGGTTTTCATTTGTAAGGCTTTGTAAAAGATGTATATGGAAGAATCCACAGGTATGTTCAGTAAATACAAAAAAAAAAAAACCTTAATAAAAACAAATGAAGACATCTATCTTACAAGAGTCTGCACAATGTCTCCAATTAGGCAAATCCTCTCATTACAATTCTATTCTTTACAACCTATTATAGTCACTTAGTAACTGCTATCAAAACAGTCCTCTTGATTAATTTATCTGGAAGAGTGGTTCTTATCTTCTTTTGGAAACATAGTACTTCATATTTTAACTTTTCTCAAGGACCTTTAATTGTCAGCAATTTTTCACTAAATCATCTGCAAAGTACTCTACAAAAAACTCCAGATAGGAATTCTAGACAGATTAAGCCTTTTAATTAGTTATTCTTTTTTTCCTTTCAATGGCAACATAGCTAGGGGATGTGGCTTCCAAATATTTTAGTCCGATTTCCTCAGGCAGGATACTGCTCCAAGATGAGAAAAACAAACATTTAACACATTAAAGTACAGGAATACTTGGTATGAATCAATGTATTTCACTTTCTGCCTAGTTTAAATATCACATTGTCAAATGACAATTTTAAGCACCTGATTACAAAATACAGAAGTAATTGTGTCTCATGCTTCTCCATCTTCAAACCTTTTCACATATTGAAGGGTTTTGTTGCTTAGTTTTACTGATTTTTTTTTCTTCACTTACCTTGGCAGTGACCCCATAACCATCAGCAGATCCATTATTAGTGTTTTTCTAATTGACACTCAGTTTCACGTTTCGGGTTATAAAATCATTTTCTCCCTGTGGTTCCTAAAGAAAGTCATATTTTTCTACAATAAGGGGTATTTATCACAGAATTATGTAGAAAGAGTATCTGTTTTCTTGTTACAGAAATAACTTGAGAACTAAAAATATAATCCATTGCATAGGTAAAGATGGCTTGGCTTAAGAGCAGTTGTTTTCTGAGAACACACTGTATCTTCTAGAAGTTCTCTGATGGCCACCAGTCTCAGTCTGGGTGGGTTGCATTCCACTGCTGAGGTACTTAGGTTTTCTATTTAATTCAAATGTCACCATTAGGGATGTTGATTTTTCAATGTTTTAGTCTTGGAGACCCAACAAATCCGCAGCCAATGAAAACTCATTCTTTTAGTTTTGTGCCCGAAATATATCATCATGTAACTTTAAAAGATCATAGTTTTTATTGCAATATCAGATGGGCTGCATTTGTTACCTCCCAGCAGATTAACCTCCAAGTCTGTACCAATTCATTAAACATGCACATCAGTCACCAGACTGCAATATAATTTATTGCAATTAAGCACTTCTGTGTTGGGGAACCAAAATAAGATTGTCCATTATCAGTACTGTTAATGGTTTTCTGAGCAGTTGCCAGTTCATTCACCCCACCCACCCTTCAATAATAAAATAATTTTGACAAAGGGTCCATGTTTCAACATTTTTAATAAAAACAAAATAGAAAAACCATCAGTAACTGAGCAGTAAAGTTTCCTCTCTCTTTCTTCCTTGCCAAAACTAACAGAAAGGAAAATGTCAGTCTGGCGTTTTGCCAAAAAAAGAGGAAATTGAATGGTCTCAGTTCTTATTCTTTGACTAGTAGCATTGTGTACATAGAATGCTTGGCTCTCGGGCTCATTTTGACAGAAGTGAAACACAGATAAGAAGTTTTGAGGACTCCATTCTGCAATTTATAGACCTTGATTCTGTTCAAGATCTTTCAATACCACATAACAAATCAATGTGATTTAGAAAATAATGTTGTTTTTGCCACTGACATAAGCCATATGTGAACTGCTAAGCTACTATGCAAGCCACAGCTATAAATTTTGGTCACTTGCAGGAGATACCTTATTATTTAGGGGCCCAAAATAATTCAAACCATTATCATCATCTTGATGATGTCTCACTAAACTGCTGCCTGGCAATGAGCTGAATGAAAGGTCTCTCACACTAAGGGCAGATAGAGCTGTTCTTAAACAAATTTCCCAGATAAGTCATTCAGAATAATAGGACAGTAGCTTCTGTCTAAATAACAGATTTTGATATATCAAATCATTAATGTTCCTTTCACAGATACCATGAATGTAATCTATAGAATTCAAAAATCTGACACAATGTTTGATCCAGATAGCAAAGTGATTAATTACAAAACAAAAACAAAAAACAAATGTGGCAATTTGTCTCCCTGCAGAAAACAAAACGTGCTCTTGCTACACTGTTAAACTCAGTCTGAATGTCTCACTGAGAAGCAGCCTGAATGCTCATCATTTTTGCTGGAAACAGCTGAATTAGTGTATGTGGTACAAAGGACAGATGAAATACTAAACTGTACATAGGATAGAAAATTTTCTGCTTTGTTATCCTCTTTTATAGTGTATGCAAAGCATGGTAATGAAATTCCTTAGTCATTAGATATAATCTCACATAAAAAGAAATCTAAATTATTAATACCCTCTTCAGATTTGCCAGTTATTCTATTTCACATTACAAAAATAGGGGCACCTGGGTGGCTCAGCCAGTTAAGTGTCTGGCTCTTGGTTTCTCATGAGTTCAAGCCCCAAATGGGGCCCTGCACTGAGAGTGTGGAGCCTGCTTGGGATTCTCTTCCTCTCTCTCTGCTCCCTCCCACCCTCGCTCGCTCTCTCTGTCTCTCTTAAATAAACTTAAAAGAATTAGAAAACAAAACAAAGGAAAGCAAAACTACTTATCAGAAAGTATTTTCTTTAACATCAAATCCCCTATTAAGCTTACTTTGTAATTATAGGGGAAAGAATTTTTCTGAGAAATAAAATGAGATTAGATTAATATGTCTAAAACAAGTTTCCAAAGACTACTCAGGAGCTATATAGTCTCAAAAGAGTGTTCTAGTTTCTCTACTTTTCTTCTTCTCATCTCTTAAATATTCATTTTTATCCAAATATGGCCTCTTACTTTACATTTGCACAGAGAGCCATTCAGCTGCTTAGCCAATTTCTAAAATGAACTCAAATCCTCCTTAATCATAATCATATGAAATATACTTAATTACTTTGTATAAATTATTTTTAAGCACGCCAAGTTCTAGAAATGTTGGGTTCAAAACACATAACCAATTAATATTAAATTTCCCTCTGATATTCTTAAAGCTAAGAATATTTGCTTATATTAATTATATTAATAATAATATTAGCTACTAGGCTAAGCAAATTAATTGTTTTAAAACATTTTCATTCTTCAAAATTGAATATTTTGAAATGATTGGCCATTTTAAAATATCTTATTTAAAATGATACCACAAGAAAACTGTAAGGAGATCTTAGATTATTGGTGTAAAAAGTTAATACTTTTTAAACTTACCCCTATGAAATATAAAATATTTACTGAACTACGTTTTGTAATTAATATCTATCTTCTTATCTTTAAAAAATGACTTTTCAAGTTGAAGAAAGGCACAGAAACAGAGTTCAAAATTGTCATTTGCTTGAGTTTGAAAATAACAGAAAAAGAAAAAATAATTTTTCTACTGATTTTATAAACACATAACATGTAAGACATATAATGTAATATATATAAGTGTGTATATATATATATATATATATATATATAATTGCATATAATACCTTGTATTAGGAACGAAGTGAGACATAAAAAAAGTCTAAGGTACAGATCACTGGATAAAAGTGATTAATTAACATAATTAAGACAGTAAAAGAAATATTCATTAAGGGACATTGTGACATTGCTCATAAGTTTTTTTACGGATTAAATTTGTTATGGTTCAAATTTGAAAGAAAAAGATTTGACTGTCAAAGGTGGAACAGTTTCCTGGAGTGGAATGTGGAGAATGAAAGCATGAGGGTTGAAGGTGCACCCCATGGGTACAAGGGAGAGAAGCCAAACAGAGTAGTCATTAAGGTGAAAACTGGGTCAAATCACCAATAAAGAGAAGTTGAAATAAAACCTGAGTGTGAAGCAATAGCTTTCTAATTATAAATATGCTTGGCTAGAACATAGGGGGTGGATTGGCAGGAAAAGGCTAACATTAATTTTGGTGGATGTGTTGTAACATGGAGAAGCTCTAAGGAGTTTAGAAAATCACTATATATTAGCAGATAATGTATATAATGCAGCCAATTAAAGATGAGGAAGGGGCACAGGATCGCTGTGGTTTACATTATTATCTTGTTTTAAAAGAAATGGCCCTATATTAATGTTACTAATGTTACGTTTGGGAATCAAAGAGGAAAAGTTGAAACCATGCTGGGTTCATTTCCATCCTGCAGAAGAAAAGGCACAGAATGCTGAATTTAGTTTCATGATATTCTTGCATGGTTAAAATAACACATAAATCAAAAAACAATAACCAAAGAAAGGATCCCCTTAATACACGGACTGCAGTTTAAGACCAATTATCTAAGGATGGACAGTGATTACATGTCCTCTCTCAAATGTATCTCAAAGGGTAATTTTACATGAGGTACTACTACAGGTTGGGAGATTTAATTACAATAAAGGAAACACAATCCTATGATTAGGCAAGACCTCATATGACATTAACCTTTACCCATTATGCCTCTGGAAACAGAAAAAGAGTTGAGCTTCCTGAACTCTGGTTTTCCAACCTATTCTGACCATTTTCTAAGCATAAGAGTAATAGAATATAAATCCTAAGAGAATGGCACTTAAAAAGCCCTACTTTAGAACTGAGGGAAGAAGCTAGCATGGTAGACTGGCTCCAGGGAATGTGGACTTCGTTGTACGGATATTTCTGGTGGTTGGCTGACAGGTGGGAAGAAGACTTTCCAGAGGACCAAAACTACAGAGAAAATTAAATAGATGCTTACTTATGTTTCTCCTTCCTCCCTCCCTCCCTCCCTCCCTTCCTTCCTTTTCCCTCCCTCTGACTTCTGAAAGGTGAAGTGCCTATAACTTCCAAGAAATTGTCAGGAAAGGACTTAAAGCTGCTAACACTGAAACCTCCAGATCCTCCCCTAGCTTTTCAGTTTACTGTAACTGAACTAACCAACATTTTCTCATGATCAGATGAGGAAACCCAACTAACATCAATGCCATCAGGGTTTCACCCTTTCACTGAATTTTAACATAACCTTCTTCAACACAAGTGCAACAGAGTGAAGGGAGCACCTATTTCCATCATCCTGCAACTAACTGGATATCTTAGCATTCCCCTGTCTTTAGACACAGAAGTTCAGGCCAAGGACACCAGGGTGGATCTGTGGTCTTTACAACATTCATGAAATCACTAATACACTGTAGAACCAATGGGATCTCGAAAATTAAATCGTGTGGAACTCAACTTATCTGCCTCAGAGGGATTAAGAGTACAGTCAGTCTGGCAGAATTCAGAACTCTGGTTCCATGGAGTCTAAGTACTAAAGACATGGGGCTGAACCATCCCCCCAGCTATAATTATGCAAGTCGTGTATGGCAGGCAAATGCTATAATTAAAATCAGAAATTTTTTTATCATAATTTTCTTTTATTGGTGCATAACTTTGTGAGAAAAAATGCTCTGTGTGTCTAAAATTTTCTTCTCTGGCATTGCACACTTCTTTTAAAAGACGTGGATAAATAGTGGGTCAACTCCTTCAGAATTAAGGTTGTATGAAAATATTACAAAATAATTTTAAAAGTTAACATTTTTATTTTCAAGTTGAATTTTGTACTACTAAAATGTCTCACATCTTCCACACTAAAATATTTTCTCTTCTTAGGTAAGTTCCCTTGAAAAGTTACTGCAATGTTTTCTTGTTAGACTATTTTAACTTAAAAAGAATACAGAGGTACTTAAGCCTTTTAAATGAGAATGCAGAAGAAAATAAATAACTCATAAACCATTAACCTGAAAACTTTCCTCCAAAGAAGCATTCTTTCTTGCTTTCTGAAAATTCTATATGTGCCTGTTTCCATTCTCCAATTTAATTATAATTCCATGATCCCAACACCGATGTGGAAAGTGTCACTGTTTCCCCTATGACACCTGGAACAACACATTATACATGGGGGAGATCCTCAACAAATACTAGTGATCCCCCAAATCCTAGAAGGTGTCTTACTTTCCTTAAATTGCAGATTGTTTTTAAGTTAACTGCAATTTTAATAACTAGATAATACTCAGGGATATGAAAATATAAACTTAAAACACATGGGAAATATTACACCGGGATATTTTTCATCAGTTTTGTTTGCAGAAATCAAGCAAATAAAGCACATGATTAATTAAAAAGAAAGCTGTAATGCCTCCTACAACTATAAATAACTGTTGGCCCTTGGTATCAGTGGAAGAAAACAGAAGGGTGAACAACCCAAGCTGACAGATCCTTGTCGGAAAGCCTGTGTTTTGAATCAAGCGATTGTGTTTTTATACTGACATTTGACTAAGGTGGAATCTGCTCCTCGGGGGACCCACTCCAAGGGAAATAATAACGTCCTACTGTAACGACACCACACAGGAGGCTCAATAAAGTTGTTCAGTTTCTCCAACCTTTTCCCTTCTTCACATTCCACCCCGTGCTGGGCGTATATCATCATGGAACAGATTCACGTAAAACTCCCTCTTTTACTTTTCCCCCAAAGGATTGCAAGTGGTTCAGTTTTCAAGTTTACAAAATCTTTTGTTAAAAGCTAAGGTAGAAATGACAACAAAAATGCTAATCAAACACAATACACAATGAATTAATTTGGCCTGATGAATCACATAGCAAATACAGTGGTTAGCTGGAATTGTGATGCAGATATTTATACCAGATATTAAGAGACAGAAGCATGTGTCCTAGACTTGGATGCTCACCAGAGTGAAAGTGTTTTTTTTTCCCCAGATCATTTTTTAGAAAGAGTATTTTACAATCCTGTATCAAATTAAAAAGAAAATCTTAGGGGTGCCTGGGTAGCTCAGTCATTTAAGTGTCCAACTTCGGCTCAGGTCATGATCTCACGGTTCGTGAGTTTGAGCCCTGAATCAGGCTCTGTGCTGACAGCTCAGAGCCTGAAGCCTGCTTCAGATTCTTTGTCTCCCTCTCTCTCTGCTCCTCCCCAACTCACACTCTGCCTCTGTCTCTCTGTCTCTCTCAAAAATAAATAAATGTTAAAAAAAATAAAAAGAAAGTCTTAAAGGTTTTACTTATCATTAGTGGTTTTAATAATCACAGAAGTTGTAAGTAATTAAAAATATTTTTCTCAATAAAATTAAACTATGCTCCAAAAGCTCTTGGCAGCCTGTGAAATATAACAAAGAAACTTAGTTCATTATAATATGTTCCTAAAAACAGAAAGTTAATCTCATAGAAATATGAACATAAAAATGGTTAAAAATCATTTTAGATTTGACATTTCAACCTTACTATTTAGACCAGTGTGCCACAGATGTGCAATGTGAAATCAGAAGGAGTCCACCAAGTAACAAGTGTCAATACCAAGAAGACAGAAAAGACATCGGTTCACTTCTCTCTACTCTCCACACCTAGAACAAAATCTAATGAACAGAATGGCTCTTTAGAAAGTACTTATGAAACAAATGAATACTCTACAAACATGTTTTTTTTTAATATTTTTTTAAGTTTATTTATTGAGAGACAGTGGTGAGGGGCGAGGCTCAAGGCAGAGAGAGAGGGAGGGAGTATCCCAAGCGGGCTCTGTGCCATCGGTGTGAAGCCCCATGCAGGCCTGGATCTCATGAACCCTGAGATCACAACCTTAACTGAAATAAAGAGCTGGGCGCTCAACCGACTGAGCCACCCAGGCACCTCTCTACAGACATGTTAATAGGCTTTTCACTCAGAAGAAGGAGTAAGACGAAAGGAGTTAAAAATTATTAAGACCCTCTCCCAACATTAAATTATTCTTCCAGATCTAAATCCAATCTCAAGAATCCTGAACTAATCTGCAGTGGAGAGAGAGAGAGAGAGAGAGAGAGAGAGAGAGAGAGAGAGAGAATGAGAATGAATGATGTCACTCAGGTTGATTGCGACCTAGTCACAACTTCTCACCCTTATCTCAGGGGCAGAGAACAGATGTTATTCATTGTTGGATATACTGTTCTCCTCACAATACAGACACGTATATAGGTTGTAATACTGACTGTTTTATAAGATAAAAAGAGCAAACAAAACATTTTCCTAGGCCTAAGTACACCTTATAGAAACTTCCCCATTTCTTTGTTTTCCTCTCTAGCAAAGCTCTTCAAAATACCTGCCTATATTCAGAGAACAGTGTGTGGCAAATTGCAGGGCTCAACAAATATTTGTCCAATGAATGAATGAAGAAGAATAGCACCACATTTAAAATGTAGTATCAGTATATTCCATGTTCTGGTTTGCCACAACCCTTTCTTGATTTACAGATTCAATATAAATGTTTTGACATCTACCACCTATGGTGGCAATACTCTGAGCAAAGTACCGTGTGTGTGTGTGTGTGTGCGCACTACATGCATATATATGTACAAGGATGTGGTGGTGAGAAGAAATGTATCCCAACATTACAGCCCTCAAAGAACTTATAGTTCATATGTACAAAATTTAACTATACAACAAAGCAGTTTAATATGGTAAATGCAAGAGATACTTTATTTGTTCATTCATTCAACAAATATTTGTTGAGCATCACCAAAGCCCACACTTAAGAAAAGCAACAAAAGTGGATGGAAATAAAAAGCAAAGTGAGACCACAGGGGATAAATGGCAGTCTTCTAGATATATTTAAGACTTGTATAAGTGGCAGGTTGAACTGGACTTATGAGAGTTAATAATAGATAAGATAAGAAGGAGGATTTTAGTGCATTTAGAAAAATAAGAAGAAACAAAAATGTAATAAGTGACATTTCTAAGCAAAAGCACCTGAAAAAGTGCAGGCAGTAAAATATCCCATGTAAAGAAGCATTTGCTTCAGTCACTCCCTGGAGAAGAAAGATATTTTTGTTCTGAATACATAGTATGTAGAAAAGACACAGACTCCACAAAATTTATTTCAGGCATGAGGGGAAAAAAGCCAAATACCAAGAAAAATATGTTCCAGACTATGACGATCAGATCAAATCATATTTTTATGAAATACTATGTGGGAGCATCCTGCATGGGCTTTTTATCCTAAATTTTTTTAAGACCAAACTAGCCAAGTTTTCATATGGAATTATTGCCTTGCTTTGAGTCTATAATGGTAGATATTATAGAATTGTCAAAAGAGGTTAACTTCAATTTTAGACCATTTACATTCTTAGGCATTTTAAGAATTGCTCAATAGGAATATCTAACATCAATTCCAAAAAGCCTTTCACTTTGAAAAAAGTATTAGATACTTTGAAAAATACATAGTTTATAGCAGAAATGCTGTGCTCAGTATTATGTTTTTCAAAAGGAACGTTTGTCTGTTTAAGTGATAAATAAAAAGGTTCATAATGTGGTAACCATATGGGTCTGGGAAATTACCTGCTGCTCAATTGCTTCTGAAAATTTTATTTAGATCAATATTTGTGTTTAAAAATCAATATGCAGATAATTATCAAGGCAGAGAACTGGTTCCAAATTAACTAAAACATTCAGAGGGAAAAAATATAAGGAAACAGTGTGTCCTAGTTTCAAGTACATGGGCAAATTAAATGTCATGTTAGCAAGCTCTGAAAAACTTTTCAACTTGGGCTGTAGCTCCTCATAATTCACCTGAGCCCCGATGTGGTTCTATCAGTCTGCAATGCTCTATCTTCAGAGCAGACTCTCATATTCATTAACTACAGAAAGAAAGAAAGAAAGAAAGAAAGAAAGAAAGAAAGAAAGAAAGAAAGAAAGAAAGACAAACAAAAAACAGCACTTCTCTGCAGTAAGGAAGGATTAGGAAGGGTTGGTCCTAACAGACACAAAGAGTGGGCTCAGAAGCAGAACACCTATAAATTCACATTTTATTAGCCTGGTTCACATCCTGCTCAACTCCTCTCTCACCCCACAAGAGAAAATTCCTGTTTACATGTACAATCTCCTTGGGACTATGGAGGAGTATGAATTGTGCTCTCTGAAAAGAACTGCAGTCATATGTGGGGAAAGCAAGCTTAATATGACCTGTGAGGGCTGTACATCTCCTAATCTAAATTCCTCTTAAGAGATCTACCGTCATCAGTCCAATGAACTCAAACAGGAACCTCCTGTGAGCATCAGTTACTTTCAAATGTTCTACAGTTAATAAACCAATAAAACTGACAGTTAGGTATGACTGACATTCTTATTTTAAAAAATGAAGACGGACTAGCATGACTAAAGATAGCTTCATATTCTTAATGTAGAGGGCTCTTTAAAACATATATTGAGTGGGGTTTTTTTTTAATCTGTTTTGTTATATAAACAAACATTCCTATTCATATGAATTCTAGCCTATCGAAGACTGAAGTTAAATGACTTATCAGAGTAACCTAATGGAAAAAACACATAATGAAAAAAGAAAAAGCCAGGGTGTCCAAATATTCTAGTCAATGTGTTACCTGTGATAAAGACTGTTAGACTGGGTTACAAAAACATGAAGTTCTTAAAGATGCAGTTGGTGGAATTCAAATAAGATATAACAAATATATCATGCAACCCTATCTTCAGTTGCTTAACTTCTTGTTTCAGGTAAATTGTTTTGTTTTAACCACTCTCTGTTGACATGAGAAGCCTTAAGAACAGTAAACCATGGGGACACGGGTAGGAATCTGAAGATCGTTCAAAAGGGAATGTTCCAGAGCCAGGTTCGAAAAGTTTGAAAGAAAACAGCAAGCAGTCACCTTACACCATTGGCTTACATTTGGTGTGACTTTAAGGCAGAGGGGTTTAGAGTAGTTTACTTCTTTAAATCTCTCCTGGCCCTTATTATTTTATTTATTTCATTAATGAATATATAGCCGTCCCTGTTCCCAAAGTACTTGCAGTTGCTTATAAAATTCCACATGGTAAAAAAAATTTTAAATTAGGGAAATCATGGGATAGAGAAAAATGAGGCTCATATGTTATGCAAAAGCAAGAGAGTAAGAACTCAGAAACAGATATGTACATTTCTACAAAAGAATTAAAAGTGGGCCATAAATTAAGGTCCATCCAAGTCCTCTATAAGACAAACTGAAGTGAGAAATACGATTAGTTATAAAATTATCGTCATGCATAAAATAAAAATATGCCAGCTAGTCCAGAGGAACACACATTTTCCTACAATGAAGTCCACATAAAATCCTCCCACAGTTCTTCTTAGAGGCAACACTGAGAAACTTTGGAAACATCATCCTCAGTAATACTCCTACATCACATAGAGATCTCCACAGAGCTGTTTCTTACTGTGGCTGCCCTACCATGTTCGCAGGAAATTCATGCCAAAGCACAGTTTAATAAACATCGCTTTAAAGGATTGCCAAAACCACACAATCTATGCACACAGCTTTCTGTTTGCCTCACTTGATCCAGGGGTAAATTTGTAGGCAATTTAGCACACTAGATGGACTAGACTCCTTCAGGCAATCTTTTTCAGTATTACTTCTCAAAAACCAAGTTGTGATAAGGGTTATAGTCTCTGACAATAAGCTGGAGTGTATAGATTGCATATGGTTGGCATGCTTGACAGTTTGTCCAACCCAGTTCCAAAATCACTGCTATTGGAAAATACAAGATACTGGTCTGAATCATTTTCCACTCCAAATCCACTGATAAGTGTACGAAAGTAGTATCTTCAGGAAAGCCAATATTATTTTGTGAAATAATTCTGGTTGTGCTACAAACACATACACTGTAACGCAGTTCACGTAACACTAGAATTTAAACTCCCCAAAAAGTGGTGATCTTTGTCCATTTTCTTCAATGCTATCTCCCCAATGACTAGAAACAACATCTGGCAGATAGTTGATACTCAGTAAGAACTTTTTGTTGTTGTTAATAATCGGCTAGAAAAATGATAATAATAAAGCTGCTAAGAGTCAGTGGCAATTAAAAATTGAACCTACATTTTATCACTCACAAAGCTTACATTTACATTTAATAAAGAGTAGTATGTGACATCTTTATTGTCTACAGATAATGCTTTCTGAATATTTGGACTCAAGGATGCCTTATATTAACTTGGATGTCACCCAGGGACCCACGATCCACAGATTGGGAAGCGCTGGATAACAACTTTGCTTTTATTATTTGGGCCTTGAAATACATCTCAGAGGATTTCTCAAATTGCCCACCAGTGCTGTAGAAAAATGGTGTGGTTAAGTGAGTGGGATATGAACTTCGCAGACCTACATTTCAATCATGGCTCCACCATATTCCAGCTGAATGGCCTTAGGAAATGCACTTTGCTTCTCTGAAGTGTCTAAAAAGAGCATAATTATATGTGCATCAACTAAGTGTTGTGAAGAAAAATGAAATTGTTTCACACACAGTAAAAGTTCTTTTGTAAAGTGCTCCTGTCTTTCCAACAGATGTGAGATGGATATCAAAATTTAATTCATGACACCACTCTTGGTTCCTTGTAAGAAATTATTTCCATTAACATCTTTTTCTTTTCTCTACAACAAGAGGACCTATAGCCACATTTGAACCCAGTATCTGATCTACCAGGGGATTTTCAATGGACTTTGACTCTTACAGTGTCATTGAGATTCAGATTCTAAGTAAGTTTAATATCTGGATTTCTCATATAATTCTCATGAAAGCTCATCCTATAAGCAACCCCCTGAACTTAATGGTATGAAGCAAAGAAAGACGCTAATGATTCTCCATAGTTGTCATATTACTCCACAAATAGTATATACTTAGTGACCTACTTCCATACCAGACCAGAAGAAAACATAGCAGCCCTGACAGTTTCCTGGTAAAATATTAACAATTAACATGATACTAACAAGTGAGCATTGCTTTAATATTTTTACCTAATATTTTGTTTAGGGTTATCCAAGAGAAAATCTAAATAATCAATGACCCTTTAGCATATCTGTGACAGGGACTACAAGGATCTCTTTCATCTTTTCCTTTTCTTGTAGCACCAGACAATAGTTTCTTTATTGTAGTTATTATTGACATTAATGCAAATATTTCTGACAAGTGGAAAATCTCCTTGTAATTAAATTTCTGTTGTACTTTAATGTTCAGTTTTTCCCTTAAGAAAGTCCCTGTTAACAGATTTCAAGCTGTGATAATAATATTTTCTTCCTATGTTATCGAAAATTGTAATCTGTTTTCTTTCTTGGACAGCACTCAAAATAGCTGTAAGATTTAAGAAAACTGGAAACGATACTTTTTTCAAAGTTTGGGTGAACTGTTCTTGAATATCAACTTAGAGTTTCAGTAGAATGAAGAACACTACCAAACCTAACTTAATAACTTGAGCTGGAAATTAGTCTCAACAAATGTTATACTCTAGAAATTGCTGACTTCAAAATTTTTTTTCATGTTTATTAATTTTTGAGAGAAAGAGACACACACAGAGCATGAGCAGGGAAAGAGCAAAGAGAGAGGGAGACACAGAATCCGAAGCAGGCTCCAGGCTCTGTCTGAGCTGTCAGCACAGAATCGGACACAGGGCTCAAACCCATGAACTGTGAGATCATGACCTGAGCCAAAGTCGGATGCTTACCCGAATGAGCCACCCAGGCACCCCAAGAAACTGCTGACTTTTCAGAGGTGGATGGGGAAGTAAAGGGAGAGATAAATTAGAAAAATTGAATTTATATGTACTTTTAGACCCATAGCCTTTGTTATTTAACTTGTGACTTTTGAATATGACACAAATTCTGAAAATAATCTCACCGAGCTCAACTTCCCTGTTTTTGTTTTGATTATTTTACTTGAACAGGGATAGCCAACTATGTGTGATATAAAATTCCTTAATAAATAAGACTAAGTTCATGACAGATAAAACTCAGCCTTTTAAATCCTTATATTTCATATTCTAACACACCTACTTTGAGCCTTTTTTTACTTTTGATTTTTTTTTAATGGAGTCTCTCAAATAAACCAGTTTTCTTCAATTCCAGCCAAGTAACTGACTCTATTAAAAAATAGGTTATGGTATGTAAAACATTTAGAGAAAAATAAGCTGTTGTCCCCTCTGCACTAATCAAATACTTGTAAAACATAGATGCAATAATAAAAAGTGCTGCAGAAAAAAAGCCATAGCAGCTTCATAAGCTTTAGTCATCATCTAGTATTGCTAACTAAACCAAATGTTCATTTCTCAGGGTTTACCAACTGGCAAGTACTCACACCCACAGGGAGGGCAATGGATACAATTCTTGGTCTCAGACAAAACTGGTGGGGTTGAGACCAATATTCACTGAGTTGGGGCAACGAGAAAATTTTAGAAACTGAGGTTTTAGTTTAACAAATGAAAACAATGACCTCAGATACATTAGAGGACTTTATCAAGATGTTAAGCTACTTTATCATCACACTAGAACAACAGCTTAATGAAGGCTGTTAACTTCCAGCCCCATAGTCCTTATTCCATACTGTACTGTTCATCAGTAGAGATCTCTTGTTAGAACTTTTCTTTTTTTCTTTTTTCTTTTGTATAAGTAGGCTCCACACCCAACATGGGGATTGAACTCACAACCCTAAGATCAAGAGTCACATGCTCTACTCACTGAGTCAGCCAGGCGCCCCTAGAACATTTTTATTCACAGTTGTTTTATAGCTATGTGAATAGAGGATCCAAACTGTCCAGATGAACATCAGGGATTTTAAGTATTGGCAATTCTTTCTTCTACTGCATCTGGAAAACTAAATCATAGTCTCTGCAGAGATAAGCTATCAACTCACTGTGGATGTCAGGAAAATGTATCTGTAGAACATTTGATGAAAGAAGGATTTATAGTTTATCACAAGCCATTTAAATGGCCAAGTGGTAGGACAGTTCAGAGACTTCTGGTTTTCATTAATAGATAAACTTATAAAACTTGCTCCCATTTCAAAGATGAACTGCCTATTTGTAATCCTTAAACAAATAAAAATAACCATGAAAGAGACTCAGAGATTCAACAGACTTCAAATGGATGTGTTTGGGTTATTAGCACTTTAACCAACAGATGTACCCTTCAATGAAGACAGAAAGTTAACATCTTGGAAGGTTCCTGATAAAGGTAGAGTTGAAAAAAGAATCAGCACAGCCTTTGTCACAAATACTTGAGAAAGTTTGCTGCCACAATTACTAATAATTGATTTATCAAGGAAATATTTCCAGTTACTCACCACTAATATTTCACTCTGCTAGTTCTCATCCTAGGCTGTCAGTGATCGTTTTTTGAAAGCTACAAATTAAATTCCCAATTTGCTAATGCCATCAGAGAGAGACAAAGCCCTCCTAAAGAAAGACTTCCATGTGCCCTCAACTGTTACTTCCAATCAGAAATCCCAGCTCCTAAATTACCAAACTGAATGATGATCTACAGCTAAAGACTTGTTTCTGGTACTATATATCTCTTCTCTAGAGCTTTCAAGAAATAACTCCCAGGATACAGAGATCATATGCAACAGTATTCAGCATCCCCTGGTCCTGTGAAGAATTAACTTTCTCTGAAATCCTTTCTCCCCTTCCCATCCTACACACACACATTATTTGGTTGGTAGTCTTTAGCAAATGGCAAAAAGATGAAAGACAACTGATACTCAATGACTTCTAATGGCAGAAAATTAATCTCTCAGTGGCAGAATTAACCAAGAAACTTGGAGGCCATCAACAGTACAGCTTCATGCCAAATGCATGAAAATGACTTGTTTCTTAAGTGGTTTCTTTTGCAAGAATGTGGAGCTCAAGGTTCTTAACTATAGTCCTATCACTCAGAATGTAACATCCAGCTAGTTACTTAAGGTTTTGGACCTCATTTTTCTCATCAGTAAAACAGGGATAAAAATAGTACCTACATTTATAAGGTTATTACATAGCACAAATCAGATTATATACATTTACTGCTTAGCATAGTGCTCAATAAACATTAGCATTCTCATTGGATCCCTTTACTTTTTTAAAAAAGAATTTTTAAACAAGATTGCAAATACTGTATTTGGGAGAACATTTACAAGTCAGACCCAGGAAAAGAAAATTCTATGGCTCTCTACAACATGCTTCTTAGAATGCATGTTCTTTATGTGGCAGACACTGTAAGCACTCTTGGAGTATATGTTTATGATATTAAATATGTGGTAACATATGCAAATTCTGTTACAGAATGGATATCCAAAAACATATAATGTAACTAAACTAAGAATGTAAGGAAATATGAGGGCATGCAGAAAAAAAAAAAAGGTTAATATATGAAAAGAATGCTTTTGGTACACTAAACTTTTTAGAAGTGGGGCATGGATTTGGCTCTGTTTCTAGCAGTCAATGCAAAGAAGGTAATGTGATTATTGCATGAATCACCATGTTTAAATGATAGAAACACTGTAGATGCTGAGGATAGGAAAAGGGATTTTTTTTAACCAAACACTACTGATTACTATAACTCTACTAATACATTCAATCCTAATAAACTATAAAACTATCTACGGACAGCAACAAATAATATAACAGGAATTTATTCGGGGATGAATGAGATGACATTTAGGAAAAGAAATTATGTTGTGGCATTTGATAAAGTAACATATTATTTCTGGTATATATTTAAATCTAATATTAAAATGATTGTATAGCACTATAGTATTTTGGTCACTGTGTATCTTCATTCCTTATTATTGATGTCTAATATTTAACTCATGTTATATGCATTTAATCAGAAGATCGAAGTAAGATTTCTAGCATTTTTGTAAATTCTGGCTTTAGTCTAGGCATATCACATGATGTCATGTTCTTCACAAAGCACTCTCCAAAAGAACATTTCTGAGAAGTGAATGACTTAGGGATTTCCTTAGAGGAAATTTATTCTTAAATCTGCGCCCCCCTCCACCCCTTGCTCCCTCTCTCTCCATTTCTATTTCTGTCCTTATCCCACTCCAGCTTGAAGCTAAAACTGGGCCCTAAAATCTAGAATTTACTCTGCTAATGTATAAATGTTGAATATGGTTGCTAAAACCTTTAAGAATCTTATTGGCTTTACAATATCAAACAAATAATGATAATATTATGACTACATGATAACTTAGCATTAAACTTATCTTTTAATATAATATTGTACACAAAAGGAACTAAGATTAAAAAAAGAAGATTATGTATATTCTGAGGGTTTCTATTATAGGTAAGTATATCAATAAAACAAACTATAAATATTCTTCTCAGTAGCTGAAGTAGAGAAATAGAGAAGCAAATTTTCCATCATTTAAAATCTAAATTCACATGAGAAATTGTCAATATCTGTGAGTTACTGCAACTAAATTCTCTATGTTACCTTAAATAGAACATAGCATTGGAGATGTTTACTGAGAATTCATCTTTTCATCACGTAGCTCCTTCTTTAATGCTTGTTTAGGTTTTGACGAATAAGGATAACTTAAGGACATCTCAAAATAGAGATACTGTTCCTTGATCTTTTACTGCCCAAACTCTCCTTTTATTTACTTATTTTGAGTGAGGGGTTTGGAGAAAAAGACTAATCATTGCTAATGAATTTGGTGCTGGTGAAAAATGCCAGATGGGCAGTCACAGAGACTGAAGTTCTTTTATTCACAGGCAAAAGCAGAGCATTTTCCCTGTTATACATGGCTTTCAGATGCAACTTAGAGTACAAAGTTATCGTGCATTCCCAGAGCTGTACAATCTCTTCTTCATTAATCAGCATTTTCACATTTCATCAAGTATCATTTCTGATAGGCATATTCCAGCTACAGAGAAATCACCATTTCTCATTACTCATTTCTCAGACAACTTTGCAAAAATAGGGGTTTTACATTAGCAATGTCTTTTGGCAGAAGGTTATATAGTGTAGGGAAAACAAAATAACATATATGATGACCTTTTTTTATTCCTTCAGTCATCCAGTTAGAGCAGATTTCTGCCAAACCAGTAGATGTATATATGTGTGTATTGAGCCAATCTGCCCAACTTAGAGCATTCCTGATTTTTAAAAAAATAGAAAATTCATACTAGCTTATAATGAATGGTGTTCCCAATTATTATGCCAAGAGAAATGTTCAGTTAGAGTGAAATGACAGTGGAGATGGCAGGATAGTTTTTTATGATTATTATTTCTTCAGAATAAACATTTTAACTGTGTCTACAAAGTACCAGTCCAAAATTCTTAAAGAATTGTTTTAAAAAACTAAGACCCCTCAAGGATTTACCTAACATGCTTAAGGTTACCCAGATAATAAACAGAAGGAATAATAATAAACCTGAATCTCTATGAACATAAAGTCTATGCCATACTATTTCTCTGTTATCAAATCTGTATCTCCAGACCAGATCTCCAGTCTCATGTGTCCAACTGCCTTTGAGATATTTTCAACTTACTATCAGCATGTCCAAAATTAAACTTAATATTCACTCACTAGTCAGTTCCCATTCTTTTGGAGTCCACATTTAATTTTTTTTATCATTCAGGTATTCAATTTTCCATTTTTTTCCTGTAAAATTCTTTTTGGTTTTCAGCAATGGGAATTGTCTATATATATATATATATATATATATATACACACATATATACATATATATGTATATATGTGTGTATATATATACATATACACACATATATGTATATATATATATACACACACTATATATATATACATATATATACACACAATATATATATACATATATACATATATACACAATATATATATTGTGTATATATATACATATATAGTGTGTATATATATACATAACATATATACACACTATATATGTGTATATATATA
Source organism: Neofelis nebulosa (assembly GCF_028018385.1). Classification (NCBI taxonomy): domain Eukaryota; kingdom Metazoa; phylum Chordata; class Mammalia; order Carnivora; family Felidae; genus Neofelis; species Neofelis nebulosa. The sequence goes on from NC_080785.1 coordinate 57,721,816, forward strand.
TATATATATATATATATACACACACACACACAATTTCACACAAAATTTTAAACTATGTACCTCTTTAGATACCACAATGTCAAAATACATAAGACAATCAAGACTAGGAGGGTATACCCTAAAATAAAAATTATTGTATTTGAATAGAACAAGTCAAAGTGATATTTTTCCCTTTTTTTCCCCAAAGTAACCTTTAATATATTGCATCATTGTAAGAATGTGAAAAATACCAAGGAGTGTCACCAAAAGTGTCAATACTTCCTCTTTCCATTGCCACTACCCCTATGCCACTAACTCTTTGGGGCCTTGTCATGAAAGTTTGCCACACACTCTGTTCCCTCTCCAACAAGCCATTCTGCAAAACTTTACGTACCTGATCTTCTTTTTGTTCCTATACAAAAAACTTGGGCAGTTGTTTCAAGTCTAAAACACTGCTGGAAAACAGACTTTCCATAACTTTGGTTTACTTATGTTTCCAGCATCATCACTTCTTTAAAATGAGTACTTTCCTCCTGCTAGCTATCACACATTTCTTACTCCCATCCTTTGTTTATGTCCGAAAAGCTGCTGCATCTTTAAATAACGCCTTTCGCTGAGAATTTAGTTAACATGCCAGGTCCTTTATAAGTCCTTCTCGATGACTTACTTTCTGCTTCCTTCATGTCTTGAAAATAAAGTCTATACCACATATTTAGATACTTGCTTACTCAGTGCTGTTTCATATTAGTCCCTTTGTATTTTTTTGCATATGTTTTCTTGAGACTAGGAAGTAGGTCTTATTGCCCTTCCTTTGAGCATTCAAGAGCATTCAGTAAATAGCAAAAGATTAATAAACTCTGATATATTGATTGAGATTAATGCTTCCTCTACAGCAGATATTTACTTTAAACACAAAGAGGTGATTTCAAAGATTTCATGAATTTTCTTTTAATTCAAATATTAGCATATTAAAATTTAAGACACCCAGGATTGAATAAAGCATGAGTTCTTAATCTTAATGGGTTAGGTTCTGGATTTGTGAACATTCCAGTAATTTCCTACCCAGAGAACTTCTATGGTTAAAATATATATATATTTTTTAATTCTGTAATCTTTTTTTAATTCTAATTCATTTCATTATGCTTGACAATGACTTTTGGTTTATTAAGAAATATATTATCAATTTCCTTTATACAGAGCAACCATAAATACTCTTCTACTAAAACTGTAAATAATCTTTTCTTGTAGGTGGTAGCGTAACTGTGTTTAGTCCCTTTAGGTGTTTCTGCTCAAATTGGCTTAATTTCTTAAGGATCTCAGGAAAAGATAGGTTGTATTAGTTTCTTTTTTTTTCATCTCTTTTTAAAACAAAATATTTGCAGAATTTTTTACTTGAGTTACAGCTTTTTTTTTTTAGTGGTACATTTTATTTTTTTAATTTTTATTTTGTTAATATAATTTATTGTCAAGTTAGCTAACATACAGTGTATACAATGTGCTCTTGGCTTCGGGAGTAGATTCCCATGATTCATCTCTTACATACAACACCCATTGCTCATCCCAACAAGTGCCCTCCTCAATGCTCATTACCCATTTCCCTTCTCCCCCAGCCAACCCCATCAACCCTCAGTTTGTTTTCTGTATTTAAGAGTCTCTCATGGTTTGCCTCCCTCTCTGAAACTATTTTTTCTCCTTCCCTTCCCCGATGGTCTTCTGTTTAGTTTCTCAAATTCCACATGTGAGTGAAAACATATGATATCTGTCTTTCTCTGACTTATGGAAAGAGCCCAAATGTCCATCAACTGATAAATGCATAACGAAGATGTGGTTTATATATACAATGGAATACTACTTGGCAATGAGAAAGAATGAAATCTTGCCATTTGCAACAACGTGGATGGAACTGGAGGGTATTACACTAAGTAAATGCTGTATTCTTAATAAAATAAAACCTCGGTAATATAACTGGTGTTTGGATATTGTTTAAACCAAACTTAAAACCTTATTATTAATTTTTTGCAGAATCATGGAGTCTTGGAAACCTTATATTACCTTTTCAAGTAATTGTTAAAAATATTCACTGCATTAAAAAAGCAAATACTATTCTTACATATTTAATTATATTAACCTTATGGCAAACTACTGACATTAAGATTTTTTTTTAGTTAATTGCCAGGGTGCCTGGGTGGCTCAGTAGGTTAAGCATCTGACTCCGGCTCAGGTCCTGATCTCAACGTTTGTGAGTTCGAGCCCTGCATTGGGCTCTGTACTGACAGCTTAGAGCCTGGAGCCTGCTTTGGATTCTGTGTCTGTCTCTCTCTCTTCCCCCCAGCACCTGCTTCCCCAGCTCATGCTCTGTCTCTCTCTCAAAAATAAATGTTAAAAAAAAATTTTTTTAAGAAAACAACAAAAAAAACAAAAAACAAAAAAATTTGTTGCCAAATATTAGCACTTCGTATATACCTAGAAAGTTTTGCAAAATTATGAGAAAAGGAAATGAGCATATGAAAATATAAAATTATAAAAAAATGAGCAAAAACATACCTAAGGTTTCACAAATGTTACAAAAAGAATAAAAACGTTCTAACTTATTACCTAAAACTCTATTCTGGACTACAAAACTTTTAATAAAATAATATATAAAACAATTAAATAAAGGAGGTAAAATACCTAACAGCAGATAGTTCAAATCTAATTCTATCATTAATAGGTATGTACTTTGGACAAATTCATTAACATCACTGAATTTCCAGTCACTTCATCTGAAACACAATGAAATAATAATTCTTATCTGTCATCATGATGGGAATTAAATGTGAAAGTATATATGAAGTATATAGAACAGTAAACTGATGCACATGAATCACTGGTATTTTTATTGTCAATAAGATCAATGAGATTTTGAAACAAAATGACCTAGAACTGGGGTTGACTTCTAACACTTCAGATTTCCCTGTAGGATATTTTTACGTACTTTCTTAAACTCATTGTTCAGCTCTGTATGCTTATACTGTACCCTACAAGAATCATGAGTACTATTTTTTTTAAGTTCATTTATTTTGAGAGAGAGGGAGAGCACCCGTGCAAGCAGGGGAGGAGGAGACAGAGAGGAGGAGAGAGAGAATCCCAAGCAGATTCCATCTGGCAGTGTGAAGCCTGATATGGAGGTCTAACTCTCCAACCTTGAAATCATGACCTGAGCCAAAACCAAGAGGCAGACACTTAACCAACTGAGCCATGCAGGAGCCCCTCAGGAGTATTATTTCTAAGTGGCAAGAACATGGCCTCTATTTCCAGGCTATTCTTCACTTGCCTAAGTAGACCTCCTTGCTTATTAGTATGGTTTCCTCACCCACTATGTCCTTATCAGGTTCTGGGTTCCTCAGTCCTCAGTACTTAACTCTCCTGTATCCTCAAACTGCTTGTCTGCATTTGTTTTCTCACCAGTATGATAACGCATCTTTCAGGAACCCCACTTGGGACCATTAGAATAGGAAGCCAACTTGACCTTTACCCATACAATGCTACAATTTAACTCCTTTTAAATGACCAATCAAATATAATTTAAACCTCCTTTCCTCTTATCTTCCATGGCATGGCTGCAGAGATTAACAGGCAAAAGAAGAGTAACCAGAAAGTTATCTGTAGGTATCCAGAAAGTTATTCATCCCTGAGACATATGATCATTCTGATCTCTGTGCTACTTAAAAAAAAACCAATAATCACTTCTATAAGAAACATTGTTTTAATGACAAAAAAATAGATAAAATAACCTAAGCAATATCACACCTAGGGAGATTTATAAAATGTATCTACTTGATCCCAGCCCAAAACAGTTAAATAAAAATCATTTGGGGGCACCCGGGTGGCTCAGTCGGTGAGTGCCCAACTCTTGATTTCAGCTCAGGTCGTGATCCAAGGGTCAGGAGATTGCGTCCCACATCTGGCTCCGTGCTGATGGTAGAACCTGCTTAACATTCTCTCCCTCTCTCTCCGTCTCCCTCTCTCCCTGTCTCTTTCTCTCTCTCCCCCTCTGCCCCTCTCTCCTACTCATGTGCTCTCTCTCTCTTAAATTTAAAAAACAAAACAAAACAAAACAAAAAACTCATTTGAAAACCAGTGCCCTGAAAGAAGGTAAACATGTGCATATCTGCTTACCGAGGCTTTCAAGCATTCTTCCTGACGTGGCCACCAGCCTGGCTTCCATCTGAGCAGACAAAGGTTTCAGGTTCTTCACATCCAAACAGACTTCACAGTTCCTGGGCAATGCCATCATGAATGTGTGTTTTCTGGGCTCTGAGGGGGAACTCCTTGGCGGTGGCTGTGGCAGATGCTAAGACAACAGGTAATATAAAACTCTGCAAGGTTGATTGACTTTTATTTTAAGACGAAGTGACTCAAGAAAATGCATTTTGGAAGATTAATTTAATCCACGTTTTGTTCTTTGTGATAATAAAACTTTATCTGAGAGTTGCTGTGAAACTTTTGTTAGTCCCTTTGACCAATGTGAAACTTCAGTCAAGTAGAAAACGAAACCATTTATTTACCAGAGTGATAAAACATGCAAGCGTCACATGTAGTCTCTATATAGTTTTTCTTTAAACAGCCTAATGGTTTCTTTAAGGTACAATTTAAGGACATGATATCAATTCATGTTACTTGAGCTGTGTTTACATTAAGACTTAGTTTCCTTTAAGTACTGTAAACATAGTAGCTTCAATGGTGCTTAGCGCATCCAGACACTCAATAAATGTTTTTTGATGATGATAATGACGAAGATGATTTTAACTCGTGCGTTCTTTCTCTTTACTTCCACTGAATGTCTTACTGAAGATCAGACCACGGGTTGTCTTATCAGTTTTATTTTTTCTCAAAATTATATAGTGGGGCTGTTATATAAGTCTATTTCTTTGTTGTCTTCATTTTCACAACGTCAAATTTTAAAAAGGAGGGAGCAGTACATTTTCTTAATCCAAGCTGCAATCTTCTATCAGTAAGCAGGTAATATGCCCTTTTATGCTCTGTGTCTTATTTTTCTTTTCCTCACTCCCCTGATCTTCCTCAATAGCTGCTCTTCTGGTTACAGGCAATGTTCCTACAGGTAGTGCCATGAAGGGAGGGCAGGGGTCAGAGGTCAGTGGACTTGCTTTCATGTATGTAGCGCTTACTGTAACCCAATGCATCCCCCTCCGCTGAGCAAAGCATTTGTCTTCTCAGCATGAATTGTCTACATGCAGAGCAGAGTAGGACCCCGCATAATGCTTGAAGATCCACATTTGGAAAGTCAAAACCCACACTTGAGACTTAACTGCATTCCAGTGGATGAGAAAACAAGTATCAAACCACGCCAGCACCTCATTATATTTTGAAAATTTGAAAATATTAATTGCCTGGAGTTCCAAAGAGTAGTTCTCAAACATCTTACTCGACTACGGAGTACATGGAAAAGCGAGTTATGCACAGTTAGTTGTTGCAGTGGCTTCCCTATAAAACAAAGAATAGCCAAAAACACTACACAGACCCCTTCCAATCAAAGAGCCTGAGCTTTAAAAGTTAACTTTACTGCCTGATTCTGAAGTTTTCATTTTCTTTGCCAGACAGGTTCAAAAAGAATGTCTGTTTTCATTTCATCAAGCTTAATCCATACATAACATCCTTTCCCACTATTTACTAGACTACAGCTATCAAATGAAGATATGATGTCTGTGTTTGGGTTAGTTGCTTTAAATTCTAATGACCATGATGTAATCACTGTAATCAAGAAAAGCTTGTCTGTCTTTAGATTTAGGTCCTTTGCTATTGGCCTGGCACACTTTTGAGACTTTTCATTAAGCTAACCACAATTTTGCCTGATTTGTAATTATCAGTGAGCCTGCTTTACACAGTCTTGTAGCCCCAAATTAAAGCTTGTTCCATTGGTTTTTGTTGTGGTGGTTGTTGTTCTGACAAAACAATTTACAAATATTTGGATAAGAAAACTTTATCAGCAGTACATTTTTTACTATACTGATGTGTTTGTGCAATTTAGCATTTTTTTTTCAAATTATGCGATTTTTTTTTTTTTTACAATCACATCACAAGTAGAGGTTCTCCTCTTCCCTAGTAAATGTTTAGAGAAATTTGTACATTTAGGAAGAATTAAGTTGAAAAAAAAAGATGAAAATCATCTTTTGTGTATATTCATGAGTGTATATTGTGAGTGTATATTCATGAGAATATATTTGTGTATATTCATGAGTATATACATGAATGTAAAATGTTCTCAAAATCTTCATTTCTTTGTTTCATAATCATCTTCATAAATAAAATGGAAATCATACACATTTTCCTAGTGTAAGGTAAGTTAACTTTTGTAAAGAAAACCCCATGATGTCCCTCTTCTAGGCACCAACCTTAAGAGTTACAAGATAATTCTTTTGGTTATTCACTAAAAAGGAAACTTAAGACCCTCTTTCTCTTTTTTCCAGGGAAAAATACTTGCTAATGAATTTGGAAATCAAGGGCCATTAAATGCTTTTGGTAAAAATAACTACTCCAGTTGATAAAATTTTGCTACTCAAATCCACTTAAAACACCTTTCATCAGAGATGCCCTAGAAAACATTTGCATTTAGCTACTTTCCTGACATGTCCGTAAACCTACAAAAATCTGAATGTAGATGTCCCTGTATTTATTTTGCACATATGGGATAGATTTTTTCAGTCTTTTAGGTTGCAAGGTGAGTTGACCAAAAGGGGAAGGAGAGAATGATCTAGTTGCTAAGCAACAGATTGGCAAGGACCAGGGATTTTTCGAGGAAGGCCTGATAAGCTTTCAGTAGTGTCCTGGGAATGTGATAGAGAGAGGGAGTATTCTCAAACTCCCTTGTTCCTTTTTTGCCATTTCTTTTAAACTGAAGGCTGTGGGGCTATTCAAATAGGAACATGAACAGTTGTTGGGTTTTTTTTCACAGTACGTAAATATGACTGTGGAAGACTTTAAACCTTCTGTGATACCTTTACTCCTTTGCCTCATCAACGGCAGAATTACAGATGGATGGTCATCACTTAACCCCCACGGGATACCATCCAGCAAGGTTAATTAATTAACCCACATTAATTAATCACTAGGTTGGTTGAAATAAATGGATTGTCATGTACACTCTAGTACAATAACCCTTTGGTAGATGCTGCTTCATTTTCCCCAATTAAAGTAATTCATGAAAGCCAAGAAAAAGAAAGAGACAGCAGCATTAATTCAGCTTATTTAAACTAAGCTCTCTTCAGAACTTATTTCATACTGGTTTTAATAAAGTAATACTTTAAATGCCTGATGTGAATGTCACCAATAGAAAGAACTAATTTCAGAATGGCAATAGTGACTTAGTTCCAGGAATGTAAGGGGAACAAAAATTTTCCTAGGTGGGAATGGTGGAAACTGTAATAAAATACAACCCAATATGACAGATATAATAGGGTGTTTAGGTTAATAGGTGTGGTACATGTATATTATAAAAAGTTGTTGTTGAAGCCATGCCTATTAACCTTTAACCCTAGAGCCTTATTTAGCAGTCAACTTGCTTACCAGCAGGATAGCTTTGTGATTTCTTAACTAGGTCTAAGCATAAGTAAGTCCTGACAGTGTGACAGGAAAGAGAAAAAAACAATTTCTCATGTTTCCTAGAACATAGTCTAGGAAACAAAAACTAAAACTAGAACTAAAATTTTTCTAGGAGAATTTTAGTAAACTGAAAAAAAATAGGTTTTTAATTTGTATTATGTGATAAGAAAACAACTATATCTATTTCAACATTATCAAGTTGTAAAATGCAAAATTTTGAAGAACCACTGACCAAGAAATTCAAAGAACCATGCAATTTCAGTGTGTGCTTTTAATCTGTATTAACTTCTAGTAAATGTTCATTGCGTGTTTTTATGTGTATATATGCATGAAATTGAGGTGTAAATTGATATAAATTGCATTTGTGCTTAGATTTTGTTTTCAATTTAAATGAATAAATTTTTTTAATTGACATTTTAGCGATACCCTTGAAAGAAACGGAGCTACTCTTGTGCAGCACAAAACCAGGATTCTGATTCTCTAGCCTAAGGAGATGCAGATGATGCACAGATCTCTGTGGCGCCACCGGTTACACTGCTTCATCATATCTTCTCCATCACTCTAGTGATGTCATTTAATGCCCCATATGTTTAATTTAATTTTTATGTGTTTACTCCTCCAGATACTCTTATATCCTTATGGGAATGGATCCCAGAAGCATCAAACACAATGCCTCCTGAATAGTGGCATCTTAAGGGAGTATCTGTGGTCTTGGTTTGACTTAACTCTTATACGCTAAGGGTTTTGTGAGGCTAAGAAAATACTAGTAGAGTATGCGTGTGTTGTTTGCAGGGAAAGGACATCAAACGTCATGAGGAAAGGAATGGGGTCAAACAAACACAAGTGAAGAAAGTGGAGCTGTGTTTGAAGAGGGGGAAACTCATAAGGAGATAATGAAAAGCAAAGCAGAAAACATAGATTCAGTGGTCATGGGGGGGGGTGTGGGTACAGGACTGAAGCATTAATTTATCCTTTGGATGCAGAAGTCACAAATCCAATGCTAAAGAGTACCAGGGAGCTGAAGGTTATGAATGAAGCCAGTCAGGGGGAGACAGCAGTATTGCAGTGTCAAAGTGGAGTACGTCATCCATGAAATGGGCACCAATACTCAGCTCTAGCAATCAGTGACATTCAGGAATTCAGGCACCATACTGCCAGACCTTCAAATCTTTTCAAGAGTAGCCAGACTCTATTATTTTGCAAAATATTCTAATTTTTAAAGATAACCTTTATTTAAAAACAACCACAGTGTACAGGTCAAATAAAACATATCTATAAGCTTGATACGATTCATGGACTATCAGTTTGTGACTTCTAGTGTCTATAAAGAAGAGTTGTGGAAATATTTTGTCATTTTGTTTTCTAAAAGCATAAGGAATGAATTTTTTACTGCCATATAGGAAAGGACACAATATGACATCACATGACACATTTGGACACTCTCATATAGTGATGCTGCTCAAGAGACAACCAGCAATTTCAGCAACCGGTCCAGAGCATTGCTCAAAGTATAGGTGGGTCAATAGTCCTGAAAGATGCTGAGAAAATGGAGCTCCTTTATGCAGCTACTCTTCCACCTACTGGTTGGGGGCAACTGTGGGGAACTAACCTCTGGCTTTTTCCAGTCTAAAACTCAATTTGATGCAGAGATATAACTCACAGTCTCTTTGAGTAGTAGTTGCTATCTTAGATGATTCCTGGGCACCTCCCCTCCCAAACCCTATACACGGGCTTCATCTACTTGTGCCCAGCAGAATTTTCTCTGTCCATCTGGTTTCTGGGCACTCTGTTTCTAAACTGTTCCTAAACTTCACAGCTGACTATTCTTGTGCATTCTTTGGGACAAAGGAAATCCCCCTGGGAACAGGGGCCACTTGACCTTTGCTAAGTTTTCTCCTCAGTTAAAACAGGTTCTCTTCTCAGGTGTCTACAGTCTCCAGCTGGACCTTGGACTGATGGCCCATTTCGGCCTCTGCCATGGCTCACCACACCCCTCCTAAAAGGCCCAGTGGATCCCACTTCATCAACCACAACCCATCTCCTTCCTTCTCAAATTTCCCTGAAGCCAGAGAGAGGAGGTATTCTTTATCATATCTGTTTTCTACAATGAAAGTGCTTTGTTGGCAAGCAGAAGGGGCATCCTATCTATACTAAAGTCCAACTCTAAGTATGGATCCTCCATGGTGGATTTTTGATATCTAAATGTGAGCTAAAGAAGTATGGACAATTCTTTCTCTAATCCCCAAACCTCGTTTCAAGCCTACTACCATCTTGCAAAAACATAGTTAAATATTGTCTAAGCCTCTCTCTCTCTAGAAGTGGGGTGGTTCAGTCAGTTGAGCACCTAACTCTTGATTTCAGCTCAGGTTACAATCCCAACTTTGTGGGATCAAGCCCCGCAGAGGGCTCTGCACTGGGTGTGGAGCCTGCTTGGGATTCTCTCTTTCTCTTCCCCTCTGTCCCTTTCTCCTGCTCACTCTCGCTCTCTCTTTTAAAAAAAGAAAGAAAAAAAAGAAATGTATCTAATCCACACATCACCCCTCACACCAAGCCCAACCTCCAGAGACAGGGAAATGTGCAAGCAGCATAAGCATGAAAGTCATGCATTTAGAAATGCAAAAGGGGAAATCATACCACAAATTCCAAAAATTTACCTGTGTTACCTAAGTTTTGCAGGGAGCTACAGAAATCAAAATCAAATGAAGCCATATTCCCTTCATCCCAAATTTTCCAAACTCCTTTTGCAAATCCTGTTTCTCCAGTTCCAACTCAAGGCAACTTTTAAACACTCAAGGCTTGTGCATCGCAGGTCTGATATAAATATGCCATGAACTTTTTCTGATAACAGGAACATGGATTCTGAGGCTTTTAGACATATTGAACGACTTATCTTTTTACTCCAACTAATTTCTACTCTCTGACTCTAGAAGGCACTCAAAACACAAAATGATTTAATACAAATGATGTAATGCCATGGATATAGTTTAGGCTTTTCCTTGCCAAAGTTCCATTAAAAAAAAAAAAAGGAGAGGAAGAAGAAAGAAAGAAAAAGAAATTATTCTCAGAAGACACTGCACGCGATGAAACCTATTTTTATCTCTCCACCACTCCCCCTTCGCTCAAAACGAAAACCTCCTCTTAAAAGCTTGTCAACAAATGTTTCAGAGTGGTACAGTAAAGAATCCTTGTTTTTAATGTGTCACAGTTAATAACAATGCTTGCATTTATTGCCTCCATAAAAAGCAAATATTCTGATTATATAAACAAAATCAACATTTGAAACCCCAGTGTTTTTATGTTGTTTCAGGAATATGCCAGCAAATCAGGATTATGTGTTGAAGGATTTGAAGTTAATGTAGCTAATTCAAGTCCAGTCACCTACAGTTGTAATTAGGTGGAGAAATTAGTGTATAATCTATACTAACTTAAGGATAGGGATACATCTTCACAGCAGTGTGTGACATTAGTTTTATTTTAAAGGAAAAAAAGAAAACCTACACAATTTGTTTCAATATTCATCCTCCCCCCCCCTCAAAATTAACAGACTGTTACTGAAATGAAAACTGTGATATTACGAAGAATTGTAACTAATGAATGAGCGTAAAAATAGCAAACAGCAAGGTTTAAGACGTTTGCTGTTCTTATTTTAGAAGATGACTACACAAAGCCAGCCTAAAGAGGAGGATAAGATTTCACATTTTATTGGCGTTTAGGGAAACTTTATACCCTGTCTCTGGAAAATCAGAAAGGGAAGTGGTTATAAGGAATCCACATAATAATGTATGGGAAAGCCAACTAGAATTTACAAGGGAGGGGATTCTGCTGGTGAATCAAAGAGCTGCCAAGTCACATGTTGCACAATTTATTAATCGTGGGCTGCTCCACCAGCCAGCAGTTTCTCCATTTTCTCCTCATTTATGACTCTATTCCCACTAAGCCAGTAAATTATTTTTGGTGCAAAATATGTGTTATGAGTGAAAACACAACACAGAACAAAATGAGAAGAAAGTAAACATTTGGCAGCTTTCAAAAGCAGGTGGAACAGGTCCAGCTTGTACATTGTCTACGTTTTGAGATTGCGATTTTGGCCGGGGAATGGCATTTTGTTGTTAAATGCTACACAAGTCTCAGTTTGGTCTTCAAGGAACAGGGACACAGCATCGTTTTGAAGCCCAATTACTGGGGATCCGCTGGCACTAAGAAATGGTATGTGCCCTTGACCTGCTCTAGCTTCCCACTGTGACTGCAAGTAAAAGAGGTTTATAGACAACTACTGACAGAAAAGATTTTTCCAGCAGTTCTCTTGAAAGATTCTCTTTAATCACTAATATGTATTGCCACTATTATCTTCTAATTGTGCGTGAATATCTATATAATCTCTTTCTTTGAGAAAAAAAAAAGATCTTTATACTTGGCCAAAATTTTAAGGTAGCGCATGCCTAAATGCATGAGATTTCTTTTTCTTTCTTTCTTTCTTTCTTTCTTTCTTTCTTTCTTTCTTTCTTTCTCTCTTTCTTTCTTTCTTTCTCTCTTTCTTTCTTTCTTTCTTTCTTTCTTTCTTTCTTTCTTTCTTTCTTTCTTTCTTTCTTTCCTTCCTTCCTTCCTTCCTTCCTTCCTTCCTTCCTTCCTTCCTTCCTTCCTCTTTCTTTCTTTCTTTCTTTCTTTCTTTCTTTCTTTCTTTCTTTCTTTCTTTCTTCCTTTTTTTCATGCACAAAATTTTCTAAACCTGGATAATATCAGACAGAGGTTTGCCTCAGGGCTTCTCACTCTGCATGCTTCTTCACCCTCAATCCAAAGCTAAGACACTTCCGACTATGGTAATTTGGGCTAAGCGGATGGAAAAGAGGAAAATCCTAAGAATTTTGTAAGCCTCTTCCTCTAAATGAAATGTAATGGCTCAAAGAAACAGTATCTCCCTTCCAAACGATATCAGATGCCTTTTCCCCAGACCAGCCTGTGTGCCACTGAGCTTCACAGCCTCAATTAATCTCACTGAAACAGGACGATAGAAAAAGGTATGTCCATCTATCCCTACATTTCCCAGAAAAACAGTGTTTTTTAAACATTCTGAATGATCACTGTCTGCCTAAACAAATAATACAGAGTTTGAGCAGGCAGAGCCACAAAGCAGCACAGAGCCTCACAGGTGTTTGGTAATTTTCGTTGCATCCCCTCTTCTCTGTTGCCCTCTTTGTAGCAAGTATTCGCAGATGTTCCCAGGACTCCTCCCACTCCCCAAAGAGGAGGAGTTTGATACACCTTCTCAAATCCCTTCTATATCCCTCCTCTATCTTTATCCACCTTCTCTGTCCTCGTGGCCACTGTGGACTCGTGCCAACTTGCCACAGTGACTGTCCTCCTCTTCGCCTTAGCTCTCATCCCTTCCTCCTCGAGGACTCTGCCTCACCACTTCTCTTGTGCTTCTTCACTATCTCTACTCCTGTGGACCGCTGCCTTTTATTTACAAATGTAATCAAAAACCATCCTTACACACAATACCTCTATTTACCCACTTCCCAATCTCTCCAAAAGTTTCTAATATTCGCAGAATCTTTGACTTCCAGAATATTACAGCAAGAAACTTGCAAATCTTTAATCTAATTAAATAATGTTGCAAATAAAGGGAAAATTCCATGCCTTTGTTAGTCTTTCCTCTATGCCCACAATTTTAAGAAATCCATTCAAAGGTAAGGAATGACTCATATTTATTTTTTCTTAGTCTTTATCTTTTCTGGCTTTGCTATTTTTGGTAATTGTTTCTTCTCAGAGAATTATTTCCTCCCAGTTACCCAGAACCCTACATTTATTCCAACATATAGTCATCTGGGATCATCCCAGATCCACACAGCTATCACCAGCCTTCCCATCAGATTTTTACCCCCAATTCTTAGAACCATCCATGATTCCCTCTTTTCATTTTTACTTTAAAAATAATAAGAAATTGGGGCACCTGGGTGGTTCAGTCTTGTAAGTGTCCAACTTTGATTTCAGCTCAGGTCATGATCTTGCAGTTCATGGGATCAAGCCCTGCATCAGGTTCTGTGCTGAAACTGTGGGGCCTGCTTGGGATCCTCTCTCTCTCTCTCTCTGTCCCTTCCCTGCTCATGCTCTCTCTCTCTCTCCCTCTCAAAATAAATAAACGTTAATAAAATAGTAAAAATAAATTGCATCCACATTCTCTCTTTTCTATTGCCCTTTATGGTTCTTACTTTTTCTTTATGAGCCCTTATAACAAGCTCCTAAACAGGATCCTCACATTCTCTATCCTCCCCAGTAAAATTGCATGTTGGTCACTCTACCCTTAAAACCATTCTTAAGCTTAAAGCTCCAACCCCAAATGCAGTTGCCAGCTAAATAAACTACAACATCTAGCACTCAAAGCCATTCTGAATCTGGTCCCAATTTTTATTTCAAGCTCATCATTCACTAGTGCTTTTTGAACCTTAAATTATAGTCAAATTGGGGCGCCTGGGTGGCGCAGTCGGTTAAGCGTCCGACTTCAGCCAGGTCACGATCTCGCGGTCCGTGAGTTCGAGCCCCGCGTCAGGCTCTGGGCTGATGGCTCAGAGCCTGGAGCCTGTTTCCGATTCTGTGTCTCCCTCTCTCTCTGCCCCTCCCCAGTTCATGCTCAGTCTCTCTCTGTCCCAAAAATAAATTAAAAAAAAAAAAAAAAAAAAAAACGTTGGAAAAAAAAAAATTATAGTCAAATTGAGGGACTGGATGCTCTATAAATTTATTCCATGATTCGCACCTGTATACCATGCCACTCTCTGTTACATTCATTTCCAGTTTCCTATACTTCTTTCCTTCACCACCACTTCTATTAACTAAAAGACTCATACAAGGTAAACATCAAGGAACATCTCACTCATGTAGCCCATCCTGATCATTCAAAGAGAATAGAGCTTTCTCTCTTTGGGAAATCACAGCACCACACATTCCATTTGATGCCACCTAGGATATTCTGTCTTATCTTTGAAACACTTGGGTCCTTATATCATTCCTTGCCTGAGAGTATAACTGAGAGGCTTGAAATTGTTTGATTTTGTTCCTTCCAGAAATCTTTGCACATTGTCTTGTGTTTAGATAATCAGCTATCAGCTATAAGTTTAGGTCTTGTCTTACAGATTTTAGAAAACTCAACATCATTTAGACTAAACACTCTACCCACACCCCAACTTGATCCCTTACTAAAATTTCTCTTTACAGAAAAGCCCTAGACTGGGCTAAGGGTCCACCAGTGATTTGGTACTCCAGTCCAAAAAGCTCAAAGTCTTCTTAAATTTCTCATCTTTCAGCATAATTCCCACCAATCATTCACACTGGTAAATAAGTCTTGTTGATGTGCTATTCAAACTCCTTATTAATCTCTCACTCTTTTCCATCAACACTCCTCCATCTTAGATCAATTCCTCAATATTTCTTACTTTGACCATTGCCATAGTCTGGAAACCATATCTGACTTCTCCTTGTGACCTGCCTTCCACACTGCAACTAGGGTGATTTCTCTCAATAAGATAACTGATCATTTTAACCTTCTTTAAATCTTTCCAGGCTCCCTATAACTTAGGGGTGTGTCCAAACTCTTTGTATGGCTTGCAAAGTCTTTCACAATTTGTCCTCTGCCTTCCTTTCCAGACTCATTTTATGTTACCAGTTTACATAAATCATGCAAACATAGAAAAATTTTATAATGCCACTCTCCCTTAAGTAAATTCTATTTATTCTTCAAGACCAACTTGATCTTCCTTCTGGTACACAACATAAAGGTATATAGCATATCTTTTGTCTGTCAAATCACGTAGTAACTGTAAATTTACTTATCTATTTTCACCAGAAACAGAGAATCTCTCCAGAATGGAACAGTGTAAAATTTTAGTTCATATTCATAGGGTTTAACAAAATACCTCGAATATATCTGTAGAATTTTAAAAAATGTATAAATTAATTACAAACACACAGTAATTCACCTCTGATTTATATCAAACTACATGTACTTATAGTAGCCTTTTCATAAGTTCAAAAACAAAGAAAACTAAATAAGGTTTTGTTTAGACATGCATATTTAAGTTAAAAGTAAAAAAATAAACAAGAATACAATAAAAACAAATTTTAAAATAATTGTTTATTCTGGTGGGAAGGTGAGGAAAGACAGGATAGTGGAACACAGAAGTAGATACAAAATACTGTTAACCTACTTCTTTAACTGGACAGTAAATTCACTGTTGCTCATTCTATGTTGATTAATTATGTTTTTAAAAATGTGGCCATTCATGTACCGACAATAATAAAGTGTCATGAACCAAAGGATGCACTTAATCTAATTTAAGGGGGTGTTTGGAAACCACATTGGGCATCAGATTTCTTTGGCTACTAATTAACAAAAACTGCAATAGTTATTTTATTACTTACATCATAATAATCAAATGTTTATTAAAAAGTGATGTTTTTATAAGAGGATGTACCTTTTGAGAGAGAGAGAGAGTGCAAGCAAGGGAGAGAGGTAGAGGGAGGGAGGGAGGGAGAAAGAGATAGAGACAGAGAGAAAGAGAGAGGGAAAGAGACATCTTAAGCAGGCTCCACACTTAGCACAGAGCCCAACACAAAGCTCAATCCCACGACCCTGGAATTGCGACCTGAGCCGAATCAAGAATCAGGCACTTAACCAACTGAGCCACCCAGGTGTCCCTCACTATACTCTTTCTGATCTGTTGTGTCATTGGGAAAAATATGAAAATATGACAGAACAGATAGGACTCCACAAATGTGAACGTGCAGACAAATATATCTACACTAATGTTCAGATTTGTATGTGGAAATTTACTTACAAAATGGATCTCTTCTCTGAGGAAAATTAACTACAATAAAAATAATACTCACAATTGAGTGTTCTCTTGAATACACTAATTAGATGAATTCAGTCTGTCATCAAGCATTTATTGAGGAACGGCTATATTCCAGAATACAACAGATACCGGGGGCACAAAAATAAATACAACAGGATTTCTGACAACAAAGAGCACACACAAACCAAAGCTTCCTCTTATGTCACATTTGTATCTTGGAAAATAGGCTTAGCAGCAACTTGATAGAGGCAATTCATAGAAATGATTTCTCCTCTGTCCAATTCAAGTGAAATTCTGAAAATTTTGTGAAAGGTTTCTTTATATAAATTTAACAGAATGAACTGTTTATGGTACCTTAATTCCCACTATACATGAGTGCTTTTTTTATTTCTCTAACAAATTCTCTAACAAAAATCTCTAACAAGATGAATGTGACATTTTAAAAGTATCATTATAGGCAGGTTTCTCGGAAAATTAATATTAAATGCAGTAATAGTTATCAAATCTTCATATTATACTTTTAAAGCCTTATTATTCAGTAATTTATAAAGGGAGTTTTATATAATTTTATTTAAAATGGAATAAGAGCTTCGGCCCATTTCATAGTGACTTTGGAAACACTGTTTAAAATAATGTGAATCAAATTATAAATTCTGACTTCTTGCCTTTGGAATTTTATAGTAATTATTTATAGACCTTTTTGATATATACACAGTATCTACCCACTTATTGGTGATATCATACATAAGAAACAAAAGTGATACAAAACTTCATTCAAATGAGAATGGAATAAGATATATGTACATCAGAAGACCACAAACATGAAAAAGTATAAATAAAACTCACTACAGACTTTATACAGAGTAACATTACCTGTGAGTAACAGGCATGGGGGAAATGTTATAAGTTGTGTGTAGTATTGTGAATAGCATACATGAGTTAAAGATTCAGCTCAACACTGTTTTATGGTAAGTAAAGAAAGTGAAGGATACAGTGACAAAGTAGAAAGGTGCGATTAAGGTAAATGATAAATCGTCTGATTCTTTTTACTTTTATTTTACTGTTATTTAACATGCATTTCACAATTACCATATGATTCACAGGTGATATGCTTGGAGGGGGAATCCATACTTGAAGAAAAGTATTTGTACAACACTCTTAGAAGTGGCATGTGTAGTCTAAGTCATCTAAGTCATCAAAACTTCATAAAAGGAAAAGAAAAAGAAAAAGAGGGAAGAAAGGAATGATAGTTTTGTTGTAGGGATAAGCCTATGAGATTTCAGTGATTTATCATAATGGAAAGGCAGTAAGTAAAGAGAGAAAAATGAGAGCTTTAGCAGAAAGTACTTAGCATAAAACTTCAAAGAGACTTTCCATAATGTCTGTGATCCTAGTTATAAAGAAAAAAGAAAAGAAAATATCCATCTACTTAAATCTAAAACAAATGGTCATTTATATGGCATAAGTACCCTTGGTCCAGACAGGAGGGTCAAACCTGAGAAAAGAAAGAAGGTAACAATTCCTTCTTTGGAACACAAAGAAAACTCAGTTTCATGGCTACACTTTCTAATGTTAGGAATGGAAAATCTGAGCTTCCTTATTCTAAATTCTCTGCATTCTCAGTTTTGAGAACTGAATAAGCCAAATCTAAACACATCTTTATGATTTACATGTATACATTTGTTTCTATTCCCAATCATAATCTATCACTAAATCTTAAGACATCAGGAAGTAAGAGAGAATAGTTTTGTTTTTTCTCAATATCTTGATGGGTTTATAGCCACAAAAAATGACATCTGATGATTTATAAGGAGTTGAATAGTATTTTAAATGTGAACTGGTAATTTCATGAATTGTTATTGCACTTTATTTTTTCAAAACATATATATCAACTCATTTGATCATCTTGGCAGTGTGGTGACATACTTTGTCATGTTACAAATAAAAACACAATGACAAAAACATTAAACAGCTGACCTAAGAACTCAAACATGTCAAAGATAGATGTGCGAAGGAAGCCAGGCTCCATATGACCCAAGAGTACATTCTGAAAAGACAAAAAAACTCCTCCTATTACAATCAGGAGGAATTCAGATGACCATTCAGACTCTCAACACTATTTTAGGAGACCTGTCTTGGGAGGTCACCTGTACCTTCACCTTGTGAGTCAGTGTCATGTAACATTCAGGTGTACCTCTTAGTATTTGTGTTCTCCCTCATGCCAGCATCAGATGATCACACAACTATGAAAATTACACAAATAGTACACGTTGACTATGGAAAGATGAAAGGCAGAACAGATTGAGTCATGATTCCTAAAATATACCTTGAAATACCTCAACATAAGCAATGTGATATAATGTATACCACATTATATGTATAGTATGCATGTACATATTGTATACATATACATATAAGTAATAATACATATTACTTAAGTTAAGGCAACACCCAAGTGCCCACCAAGAAAGCATATTTGCAAAGTGGTCAACTGACATGCGAATCAAGAATACCAAGTTTTAACGCAGAAAGATACAGCATAATTTGAGAATGGGCCACACTTCAGAGGTGGCTACCTATTCCTACTAAAATTTCTGCCTTTGATCAATAGCCAACATTTTGTTAATTAGGTTACTGGATATCCAAAATGGGTTTTTAATGGTGAAACTAGTGACATATCTTGTTAATTTGAGTGATGAAATGAGCATTCATTAGCAAAATTAGAGGTAATCGAGATATATGGATTGCCTAAAATAATTTACAACTTTGCTACTGAAAGCAGGTCCAGTGTCCAACAGCATAAACATCACGTGGGAGCTTATCATAAATGTAAAAAATCTCAGGCTCCACTCCCACTGGCTATATCAGAATGTGCATTTTAACATCATCCCCAAGTGATTCACAGATACTAGTTTAAAAGGATTCCTAGGCAGGTTAAAAATGAATTCTAGCAAGACCTGTAACTTATACCCTAAGGATACTGCCTTGGGCTCAACCCTAGAGTGACTCTTCAATCATAACTTGGCTTCTGTTGACCAAAAGAATAACATAAAGCTGCTCTGGAATTCCGCGCCTGCTTAAGTAAATCTTTTATTCACAGTGCTAAACAGGGTAGATGATAGGACAAAGAGCTTTGATTCATCAAATCTACAGATGAGGTAACTATACATCCAGGACAGACTTACTTTATGCCTACTGTCTCAGTGTAATTACATCTAACACTTGAACAACAAGAGCTTGAACTGTACTGGGTTCACTCATACATGGATTCTTTTAATAAATATAGTAGAATGCTATAAATATATTTTCTTTACTTGGGATTTTCTTAATAACATTTTCTTTTATCTAGATTAGATTATTGAAAGAATATAGTATATAATACACTAATTAATATGCAAAATGTGTGTTAATTGACTATTTAGGTTATTGGTAACGCTTCCAGTCAATACTAGGTTATTAGTAGTTTAGTTTTCTGAGAGAGTCAAAGTTATATGTGGATTTTTAACTGTGCCCTTAACCCTGCGTTGTTCAAGAGTCAAGTATACTAATAATGACCCATTTCACTTTCAAAAGTTTCTGAGTTTACATTATAAATTATGTGATCAATCTAAAAATTATCAAGTCATATGAATTTTCACTTTTGGGCTTGCTTATTAATAGTAGTCTCCCACATTGATAGTTTTTACGGGGATAAGAGATGCAGAGCTTTTCCTTTTGGACCTCTAGCATTTATGACGTCTTAAGATTATCAGTTTATTCTGCCATCCCTACAGTTCATCCTATCTAAAAGAATTACCAACTATGATGAAGGAGGTCTCGGTGGATTGAGAATTACAAAAGAAATCAAATGTACTTTCAAACTTATAGTCGGCTACCCATAACTCTGTAAGTCAGCTCTTCTACAAAACGTTTTATAATTTTAACAATAAGATGGGCTGGAAGATGCTCCAGTTCTAAAATAAACATATTGATGTGAAAGTAAATCAAGATTAAAATTTAAAATGTCTTAATCCAGGGGCGACTGGGTGGCTCTGTCTGTTGAGCGTCCAACTTCGGCTCAAGTCATGATCTCGCAGTTCATGAGTTTGAGCTCTGTGTCGGGCTCTGTGCTGACAGTTCAGAGCCTGCTTCGGATTCTGGGTCTCCCTCTGTCTCTGCCCCTCCCTCCTCTGCTCACTCTCTGTCTGTCCGTCTGTCTGTCTCTTTCTCAAAAATAAACATTAAAAAAATAAAAAATAAATAAAATGTCTGAATCCAAAAACTTAGTCCAAAAAAAAAAAAATCTAAAATGTTTATTATTTATCCAGCCACATCTTTGCTAGCATTAATACAACCACTAAAATCATATGCATTTTAGCCAGTATTAAATCTTAATCAATGTTTTGAATCCCTATCATAATATCTTACAATTAATAGGTAAATTGATGGAATTTTCAGGCTTTTTAAGTTCAAAAATCGAAGCACATCATCTAAACCAAACCACATTTGTAACAATGCAATTCAAGGCCATCATTCTAAGTTTTTGTTTTCTGAAAGTAAATAAAATGGTTTGGAGCTCTCATTTAAATAGATTCTAGATCTGTGGTATAGTTTTGGCAACGATAAGTTTTCTTGGTACATCAATGTTACCATAATGGTTAAGGAACTTACGAACATAGCATTTGTGGTAGTCAGTTTACAATTGAGAATCGAAAGATGCATTTTGGGGATCATAAATAAAACTAAATACCCTCTTATTCAAGAGAAGGAATATCCAAAACCTGACCAATTGTACAAGGATCCCAATTAACGAAGACATTTCTTTCTAGCGTGCAGGCCAGTATGTGATTACCGTACAATTGTGGAAGAAGATCTCTGTGGACTTACTGTCTTAGACAATTCCCTTTTAATCTCAGCGACTTTCAACTATTCTTACATTAAACGTGGCAAATTAACTTGAACGTTAAGAAATAACAACAAATGCATTTATCAAACAGATTTATCAAGAACAAAATGGTAAATTGAAATACTGTATTGATTGGTCATAGAATTTTGTCAAAAAGATAGTTTTTGAGAGTACTGATAAATCAGGAGGAAAAGCTCACAACACAGTTACAATGTTGCGACTGAATGAAATGCAAATAACCATTAATTTTTCATTCCAACTCATGTCATACTCCTCTCTCAATGGTTCTATATTAGTTTCTATTGGAAATTTATAAAGCACTGCTTTCAGAATTTGACAGAATACAGATAATTTTTATAACTGACGAAAAATGGCCATTCAACACCACAAAACAAATCCATCCAGACAACTTAGCAGTCACACCAAAATATAGAAAGATAGGAGTATGTACACAGAACTGAAACATATAATCACTTAAACTAAATTTTTTGCCTTATCAGCAATTAATGCAATTTAAGAGTTAAAGAAATCGATGACCGTTAAATTCTCAACATTCCCATCATAACTGACATGTCAAATGTGTTGAAGACTAAGTTGCTAGAGATGTCTTTCAAATTGCAAATCTGTGAATATAAATTATTTTACCCTTGAACTTAGCAAAAGGAAACTAATGGACATCAATAACCTATATTTATTACCTACTATAAATTGGATACCCTATAGAAAGCACTAAATCAGAAGTTAGGAGATATCATAGGAGTTTCACTTCTACTCAACTACTCTTGTTTTATTCCTAACCACTGAGAGCATAGGATCTAACTAGGTTCATATCTTAATTGAGCCACTTACTGGTCATGTGACCTTGGGCAAGTTACCCTCCCTCTGCCTCAGATTGATCATTTGTTATATGGGCGTGAATATAATAGTGTTTCTTTGAATAGTAAGTGTGTTCATTCATACAAAAAGATTTAAAACAATGCCTGGCATAGAGAGTATTTAATAAATATTATCAGTACTCTGTAATGTACTTGGTTTCACAAAAATTTAAGACGAGTGTTTCATAACAAGTATAGACTAAGTTTCTCCTTCCCCCTACATGCTCACTTGAGTAGATCTGATTTCAAGGCAGTCATCTTCAAACCTTTTATCTTACTCAGTACTACATAGCTGAGGCAATCATAAGATAATCTTATTTAAACATATTTAAACTGTATTTTCAAACAGGATATGTATCTACAAGGAAATACCAAGGGAATATATGATATTACAAAATAGTGTGACACATCCATATACAAATATAATCATATAAAAATTGAGGGGCTATAAAAAAGCAAATAATTAAACAATTAAACAGAACTATGAAGTACAAAACAGAGGTCACTACATTTTAAAGTAAAGCATAACAGAGATACTTCAATAGAATAATTTGAGAATCAGTACTCAAAACAATAAAGAAATGTGCCTTTTTTAACATTTATATCTCCGTGATTCGTGTAAGTAAACTTAGACCATGGATTCTACTACTGACGTGGCTGTTGACCTGATTTAAGTCAACTCTGGCACTAGAGGCTGAGAAATTCCAGCTGTCATTCTTGACAAACTGCTTCTTTTGTTGAAAGGTTCTTCTCCAAGGTTGTCTTTATGATAGCTGAGACATAACAATTTTATTATAACCAAAGACTCAAGTTCACAGGTTTTTGTAAACCCATCTTAAAGTTGCATGCATCAGTTTTATCTTTGTAAAAAAAAAATTACTACTAACACTATGTACTTAAGAAAGCTCACGGTGGTTTTACCCAAAAGGAAAACATTGCTTTTGTCACCACACTGAAAACAAAAATACCTTTTAAAAACCTTGAAACAAAAAGTCATCCATCAAATACATCTTACTTATATAGAAACTAGTCATAGTTGTCTGGCAATGTGAATGTTTGAACTGACACACATGAGATTTTCTCATATCATAATAACAAGAATTTTGTACAAAATATAGTCATACTAAAACAAACAAAGACCTTAAAAGAAAGGGAAATCCTGGTTTCCAGAATTATGGAGATATATCAAACTAGAAGTGGTAAGCAGAAGTGAGAGCTCAGGGGAGTTTAGACCCACCTGTGGGTTCAAGAGTCTGATGACTGGAATTCTACTGCTGGTATGGGTACAGGAGATGAGAAACATGGTAAGCACAATATCTTTAATAGAGCCTGAAAATCTACTTCCTCCTTGAAAAAGGAACACAGTCCGTCACTGACCCAGATCTAGAGATCAAAATAAAATAAGATGAAAAGAGGAGAGAAATCAAAATTTCAGGAAGGGATCAAGCATGAGAATGCAAACTGAATTTATACTATTTTGCCTTTATTGTTCTTTTATAGTTTTCTTTTTGTAAAACACAAATCCTTTGGGGGCACCTGGGTGGCTCAGTTGGTTAAGCATCTGACTCTTGATTTCGGCTCAGGTCGTGATCTCAGGGTCATGACATGGAGCCGCACCTTGAGCCACATCTCATGCTGGGCATGGAGCCTGCTTAAGATTCTCTCACTCCCTTTCTACCCATCCCCTGTTTACACTCACTCTCTCAAATAAATAAATAAATAAACAAACAAATAAATAAATAAATAAAATTACAAATCTTTTTTACCTCAAATTGTTAAATCTACTTTTTTCTAAAATTGTAACTAAAAATTAAATGAATTTTATATTTTATTTAACATTTTACTCCTCATCACTATATTTCCCAACAGAACTATTTGGTAAGAACAAAATTAAACTCAGAAGGAAGAAGTGGTATGCAATGATGAAGAAATAAAATATTAAAATGCTAGTAAATCTAAATAAGTATTTGCCAATAATAAGTAATAGTAGTGCCTAATTTGGATAGTTTAAATATAAGATAAAAGGCACAGAAAGATGTAAACAAACAACTTTTTAATTCCCATGGTTGCCTTCAAGTAGAACTTGAACCAAAGCTTACTGGTGAGCTTGCTCCTTACTTGTACTCTCAACATATATATAACAAAATCACCCAAAACCCGAGCAACTATGACCATACTTCATTACAGCAATTATGAATGAAATGGAAGATAATATGGATAAATACTAAACCACTGAGTAGCAAAGGCTCTAGAATACATGCATTTAATTTAAAAGGCAGAAGAGTTCTGTGTGACTCAAAAAGAACACTAAAGTCAAGTTAATTTGTAATTTTCTACAAGGTTATTGAAATGATGCAGAACAAACAAAGGTTTTCAGTATGATGATCATTTGCATCATTTCGCTAATACAAGAAAAAAAACCTCTGTATAAACCTACTTGACATTTATATACATATACATATATACATACATATATACATATACATATATACATGTATATATTTGAGACAATTTGTTTTGATCACCTTTGTAAACTTAGAGCAGATGTCTATGATTTGCCTATATTTACACATGAATATTTGTTGAATGAAAGAATAAATATTTGCGATATTTTTAAAATAAATAATAAATAAATGTAAGGAAACTAATACACTTGACAAAAATAATATAAAAAAAATAGGATAGAGGAAAGTAGAGTTAAGGCATTCTTGAGTTCTTTTATTATTCCAGTGAAGGACTCAAATGTCCCTAGGGGCACCTGGATGGTCCAATCTGATGACCATCAGACTCTTGATTTCAGCTCAGGTCTTGGTCCCAGGGTGATGTGATCAAGCCCCAGCAGCAGGAAGCCTGCTGGAGAGTCTCCCTCTCTCCCTCTGTCCCTCTCCAACTCATGTGCACTCTCTCTCTCTAAAATTAAAAACAAAATTATAATGCCATCTAAATTCAGGCTTGTTTAGTCAAATATGAATATTTAGTTCCCATAAAACTAAAGAAATAAAAGGTAGGGAAACATGATGAGGGAGAGAAAAATAGAAACTGCAAAATAAAATAGTTGAAATTATTACAAATATCTGAGAAATTATAAGAAGCAAAAAAAGCCACTTATCTATTAAAAGACATGTAATTTCATCCTATATAATACAAGAGAAAATCCATGTATATCCTGTTGACAAGAATTTTGCAAAAATGAATAGCAAACACTCATAAATAAACTAGGACAAGGAAATAAAATAGAAACTACAAAATGGAAAGGAAAAACTAAAGTGTTACTTCTTGCATAAATATGATTTTCTGCATAATATATGGATAAGCATCTATAGAAAAATTATTATACCTAAAAAGAAAGTTCAGCAAGCTTTCTGAATTAAAGGTTAACATGTAAAAATCAACTGTACTTCTTTTTTTTTAATTTCTTTAAGTTTATTTTTTGAGATAGAGACAGTGCAAGTGGGGGAGGTGCAAAGAGAGAGGGAAAGAGAGAATCCCAAGTAGGCTCCTGCTGCCAGCACACAGCCTGATGTGGGGCTTGAACCCACGAAACTGGGAGATCATGACCTGTGCCAAAACCAAGAGTCAGATACTTAACCACCTGACCCACCCAGGCGCCCCTCAACTACACTTCTGTATAGTAGCAACAAATAAACAGAAAAAGATACTTTAAAAATGTGTAAGGTCCCCCCCTGAAAAACTTAATCTGAGATTTCTCCATTAAAATATAATAAAAGCAAGAATAAAAATATTATTTAAATAACTGAAAAGTTATACCATTTTCTTTGATGGAACAATTCAGAGATTCAGAATGTTGAAGATATCAATTCTACCCAAAATAATCTACAATTCCAGTGAATTTCAATTATAATCACAGAAAGGTATGTGTGTATGTGTGTGTGTGTGTGTGTGAGATCAACATAACAAGCTTATTCTTAAATTCATATGGAAGGGTAAAGGGCAAAAATAATCAAGAAAAGTTTAAAGAAGTAAAAGAAGAGTGACTTGCCCTACTAGATAACACTGTAAAGCTAAAATAAAATTTAAAAACCTGGTAATTCATGTTTTATATAAATCAGTCAGAACAGAGAATACAGAAAGATACTTTTGCATGCATAAGAACATACCGAATCACAGAGGGTAGCATTATTATAAATGAACAAGGTAATACTAGGATAGATAAGTAAGTAATGGTGGAGAAATTTGTTAGCCATAGAAAAAAAGTTAGATTCCCACTGTATACCATCCATAAAAGTAAACTCCAGATGATCTAAATACAAATCTAAATATGAAAAACAGAACAATAAAATTTTTAAGAAAATATACGAGGATATATTTATGACCTCAATATCAGAAGCATCTCTTTAAAGCCATAAACACTAAAATCCATAAAGAAATATTTTGAAAGTTATGAAATCTAACATGTAGTAGGTACCTTCTCTGTACTGCTGTACTAGGAACCTGTGAAGTAGTATTATTGTTATTCCCATTATACAAATGAGGCTCAGAGAGGTTAAGTAGCCCAAGGTCTTAGGACTTAAATGCAACCAAGACTTGATCCAAAGTCCATGTTCTTCATTATCATTTTATTTTGCATATTTGATTCAATTAAAATGAACATCTTCAGTACACCACAAACTCAATTTAAACATAAGCCAGAAACTGAAAGACAACTGTCAACTTCTAGCCCATAAGTGATTACTATTGAAAAGATCTAACAACTCCCAAAATTAATTAAGGGCAATGCTTCTGTAAAGATAGGTAAAACAGTAACCACAGATATCAAATTAAAGCTACAGTAATACACTGGACTGGTAAAAATTTTAAAGTGTGCCAAACCAAGTATTTGAATATGTGAAAAGACAATTTCATAGGCTGCTGATGATGGTAAAACCAAAGGAACCCTCTTTAAGTAAACTGGCATATGCTAACAATGCAGATCCAGTGATTTACGGTCTTAAGGAATTCAGGATATTTCTTATACAAGGAGGTGTATACAAAAATTTTTACTAGATCACTCATAATATCCGAACTGTTTGAAAATTAAAAGCCTATCAACACAAGAAAATATGAAATATTTGTTTTATCATATGTGGAATTCTATGTAAGAGTTAAAAAGAATGCATAATTTGTCAACACATTCATCTAAAATATATAATGCTGACTGAAAGACTGCAGGAAAAAAAGTACAGTATATCTGCATTAATTTCTCATAAAAATTAGAAAACACTAAATATACTCTACATTTGTGAAACACATGGTTACGATAAAAATACAAAAGCTAAAAACACAGTTGGTTAGGAGGAAGACAAACAACTTCAAGATGTTCATTACATCTGGAAAGAAAGGGCAAAGAATGGGCTCAGAAGACATAGAAAGGGGACGTCTACTGTATCTCTGATGCCTATGCCTTTAAGCATAGAAAGTTTGAAACAGGGGCACCTGGGTGGCTCAGCCGGTTAAGCACGTGACTTCTGCTCAGGTCATGATCTTATGGTTGGTGAGTTCAAGCTCCACATTGGGCTCCGTGCTGACAGCTCAGAGCCTGGAGCCTGCTTTGGATTCTGTGTCTCCCTCTCTCTCTACCCCTCCCCTGCTCATGCTCTGTCTCTCAAATGTAAATAAACATTTTAAAAAATTAAAAAGGGGTGCCTGGGTGGCTCAGTTGGTTGAGCTTCCGACTTCGACTCAGGTCATGATCTCAAGGTCTGTGAGTTCGAGCCCCACGTCAGGCTCTGTGCTGACAGCTCAGAGCCTGGAGCCTGCTTCGGATTCTGTGTCTCCCTCTCCCTCTAACCCTCACCTGTTCACGCTCTTTGTCTCAAAAATAAACATTAAAAAAATTAAAAACAAAAAAAGAATTACTGGCAATTGTTCTATACAAACTCAGAAAGTTTAGTGTTTTTCAAAGTGTCCTGGACCACTAGCACCAGAATTACCTGGGGAGACTGTCAGAAATGCTTATTCTTGGACATAACACCACACATTTTGAATAGAAATCTCTAAAGAACTTGGGGTAATCTTCCTATTTAACATGTTTTCCAAATGAGTTTTTATTTTAAAAAATGAATTTAAGAACAACTGATCTGTAATTAGTATCTAATTAGTAACTAATCTGTAATTAGTATTTGAAAAATAAAATGACATTCACTACATTAAACCAAAGTCTTGAAAGCAAAGACACATACATAATGTATGTTAGGAGGACAGAGATTTTTCAACTTAAGAAACTTCTAATTTATTAAAGTACTGTTGCTTCCACCTGAGTAACGGAAGTACATAGCAATAAATGCTATGTATAAAAATATGCATTTTTTCAAAAGTAAAATTCTTTAGATTTGCAATTATTAGACCATTACCCTAGGACTCTATAAGATGATTATTTTGTAATCATGAAGAGTATTTTCTATAACCACTTTTGTAATAATACAACATAATTATTTTTATATTATGTATCCTCATATAATATAAATGTTAGGGTCGCAGCCTTCAGAGAGAAAAAAAAAGAATAAGTCAATTAGTAATTAAGGTCTAGGCCATTTTACTATTATTAATTGGTAAGAGCATGAGAATAATAAAAGATAAAACTACAGGTTTCATCTGATCCCCTAACTTTGAGCAATGTTACAACAATATACTTTTTTAATATTTATTGCAGCATTATTTACAATAGCCAAGATAAGGAAGCAACCTAAGTGTCCACTATTAGATGAATGGATAAAGAAGATGTGGTACATTTTATACATTATGCTAAATGAAATACTTAGAGAAAAACAGAGAAATTCCATAGGATTTACTCATATGTGGAATCTAAAAAAAAACAAAAACAAAAAAAAAAGGGACAAACAAAAAAATAGAAACAGACCCATAAATACAGAGAACAAACTGGTGGTCATGAGAGGGGAGAAATGATGCTTTACTTATTATTTACATTACCATATTTTGTGTTTTCCATTTAACAAACAGTGGAAATGCATTAATAAGCACAGTACCTTCAAATATGGGCAGGAAATAGAAACTGGGGAGTTACTTTTATTAAAAGAAAAATTCTCATGGAACATTTCCTAACCTCATTATAAGAAGAGTGCATCAATAAAACATGGGAAATATGGAAGGAAATATATGAAAATAAAACAAAGAAGATAATAATATATCAAAGTAAGGAGTAACAAAAAATAGATACATGTAATATATTTAAATACACAGTAGTAGGTCCTTTTTCTAACAATTTACTTTATATTTAAAGAAGGGTCTCTGGGAAGAGCATATAGTTGTGTCTTGTTTTTTGTCCAATTTGGGAATCCCTGCTTTTTAAATGGAGTGTATAGAACATTTACATTTAGTGTGTTTACTGATATGGTTGAAATATTACTAGTTGTTTTATATTTGTTCCATCTATTTGTTCTTCCTGTCTCTCTTTCCTTATCTTCTTTTGGATTAACTGAAAAAAAGTTTATGTGTGATTCCATTTTATCGTTACTATTTGCTTTCCATGTGAACTCTTTGTTTCTTTATTGATTGCTCTATGGATTACATCATACACATTTAATTTATTATGGTCTACCATTAAATATCATACTACTCCATATATATTGAAAGACTCTTAAAACAATATAGTTCCAATTACTTCCTCCCATCCTTTCTATTTTTGTCATATATTTCACATTTTTGAGCAAAAAAATCAAGTATATAATAAAGACCATGATTTAAAGTTCTTTTTTTCTTTTTAATTCATTCTCTCTTAAGACCTATAAGAGAGCAATCTATCATTGCACAATCTGTACTTCTTTATTGAAGTTTAATTATCACACAGTGTTATATTAGTGTCAGGTGTATAATGATTCAACGATTCTATACATTACTTGGTGCTCATCAAGATAAATATACTCTTGATCCTCTTTACCTATTTCATCTCTTCCCATACCCACCTCCTCCTCTGATATCCACAAGTTTGTTCTCTGTATTTAAGAGTTTGGTATTTTGTTTGTCTCCTTTTTTCTTGGTTTACTCATTTGTTTCTTAAATTTCACATGAGTGAAATCATATGGTGTTTGTCCTCTCTGTCTGATTTATTTCACTTAACAACATACCCTCTAGGTCCATCCTTGTTATTGAAAATATCAAGATCTCACCTGTGTTTTTGGGCTGAGTAAATTCCATTGTAAATACATACCACATCTTCTTTATCCATTCATCTATCAGTCGACACTCAGATAGCTTCCATATCTTGGGTACTGTAAATAATGCTTCAATAAACACAGGAGTGCATATATCTTTTTGAATAAGTGTTCTCGTTTTCTTTGGGTAAATACCCAATAGTGGAATTCGATTATGTGGTAATTCACTTGTACATGTTATAATTTTTAAATATTTTATTTATTTATTTATATAAAAATATAATTTTAAAATATTTATTTAAATATTTTATTTTTATAAAAAAATATTTATTTAAATATTATTTAAAAATTTTTTCTTTTAGTTGTCAGTAATATATCAAGGATTTTTTAAATATGTATTTCCAGTGATCTTTAGTCCTATACAAAGATATAAATTTTAACCTGCTATAATATTTTGCCTGACAAATTACCTGTAAGTTTTCTTATAGCACAGGTCTGCTGACAATGAGTTCTCTCTGGTTTGTCTGGAACAGTCTTTATTTTTCTTTAATTTTTGGAAGGTATTTTGCTGCATATAATTCTAGAATAGAAATTTTTTGTTTGTTTGTTTTTTCTTTCAGTTAAGATGTTACTCTAGTGTCTCCTCACCTGCAAAGTTCATGACAAAAATTCTGCTGTCATATTTATACTTGTTCCATGTGTGTACTGTCTTTTTTCCTCTGCCTACCTGTAAACTGTCTCTTCATTACTTCTTTATCAGATATTTGGATATGATACGATTGTGTGGTTTTCTCCATATATCTTCTTGGAGTTCACTGAGTATTTGGATCTATGGTTTTACAGTTTTCAACAAATTTGGAAGATTTTTTACCATTATTTCTTTTATTATCATTTTTATTCTGCTACCTCTTCCTCCTGAATCTTCAATAACACGTTAGAATACTTAATGTTGTCCCACAGTTCAATTTTCCACTACTTTTTTACAGATTTTTTTTCTCTTTGGACTTTGGTTTGTATGTTTTTCATTGCTGTATGTTCAAACTGAAAGAACTTTTCTGCAATGTTGAACCTGGTATTCATTAAGGCATTTGGTTGTATTTTTCATTTCAAATGTTACGTTTTTCATCTCTAGAAATTCATCTGAGTCTTTTCTATATATGTTTCTTATTAATATTCATTTTTCTTTACCTTCTTGAACATATAATAGCTGTTTTTCCATCTTTTTCTGCAAATTCTGTCATCTGTGTCATTTCTGGGTCTTTTCCTACTGATTGACTCCTAGTTCTCATGGGCCAAATTTCCCAGCTTATCTGCATGCCTAGTAATTTTTAACATGATTCCAGGCAGTATGAATTCTATTTGTTGTATTACTTTAAATATTTTTTGAGAGAGAGAGAGAGACAGAGAGAGACAGAGTGTGACCAGGGGAGGAGAAGACAGAGACAGGGAGACACAGAATCAGAAGCAGACTCTGAGCTGTCAGCACAGAGCCCAACACAGGCTCGAACCCACAAACCATGAGATCACGACCTGAGACAAAGTTGGACACTTAACCAACTGAGCCACCCAGGTGCACCAAATATTGTTTGATTTTAACTTAGGGATGCAGCTAATTTCAACGGAATCATTTTATACTTTGAGACCTGCTTTTTATCTTTTAAGAACAATTTCAGAAAAGCGTCTAATTGAGTATAATTTTGTTTTGCCACTAGGGCAATACACTTCTGAGGATTCCACCCAATGCCCTATATATTAGAAAATATTTCCACTTTGGCTGGTGGCAATGTAGATTATTTCCAGCCTCATGTGAGCTCCAGAGATTGCCTTGTCTACTCCTTCCTGTTGGTTACTTAGTTTCGTGTATTTTCCTCACATGTATGTGCACTGCAGGGCTCAGCTAAAACCTCAAAAGGATACCATGCAGATATTTGGAATTCTGTGTATGTGTTGCTCCCTCATATTGCTATTTTGCTCCACAAATTCTAGGTGACCTGGTCTCTCCAAACTCTCTCTCACCAACTTCACAAGGCTTCTAAGTATTGTTTAGATTTCTCTTAACTACACCACCTCCTGGAAACTTAAGGCCATGAGTTGAGGCAGTTATGAGATTCACATACTTTGTTCTCCTTCTCTTAAGGATCAATATTCTGTGCTACCTTTTGGCCACTTCCTGAAAATGAAATGTTCCAGTTATTTTGTTCGGATTTACAGTTGTTTAATGTGAGAGAGTAAATTTGATCCCACTATTCCATCAGAGTGAAAAAAGGAAGTCTATACTGTTTCTTTTTCTGTGTAAGTTATTGAATGTTTTAAACAAGAGAACCTTCTAATAAAAGGAATAAAAGGTACAGCATAGGGAATATAGACAATGGTACTGTAATAATTTTGTATGGTGACAGGTGGTAGCTACACTTGTGAGCATAAATAGTATAACATATAAACTTGTTGAATCACTGAGTTGCACACCTAAAATTAATGTAACATTGTGTGCCAACTATATTTCAATATTTTTAAAGTATAACATTAAATTTTAATTCTTTTATTTCTATTCTAAGTTCTTCTCAATATACAATAAATTTTCAAATAAGATATGCTAGAAAATAAGTGCATTATGAAGCTTATTGTCATTGTATATTTAAATCATGTCTGAATATGTTATCAAATTGCTACATAAGATTGGTTTTCTTGGGGCGCCTGGGTGGCGCAGTCGGTTAAGCGTCTGACTTCAGCCAGGTCACGATCTCGCGGTCCCTGAGTTCGAGCCCCGCGTCAGGCTCGACGGGCTGATGGCTCGGAGCCTGGAGCCTGTTTCCGATTCTGTGCCTCCCTCTCTCTCTGCCCCTCCCCCGTTCATGCTCTGTCTCTCTCTGTCCCAAAAATAAAAAAAATTAAAAACGTTGAAAAAAAAAATTAAAAAAAAAAAAAAAAGATTGGTTTTCTTTTAGAGTCAAAAGTGTTAAGTTCAATTGTATTTTCCATTTCCAGTAAATATTGGGTTGCTAATTTCTAAAGACATTTTCAATGATTTCCTTTTCCTAAAAAGCAATCAGAATCAGAAATAATGCCAACTTTTAAAAAAGAGCTTCTCCTTGTAGAATTACATTTCAAAAATTCTGTATTTACTGTGGACTCTTCAAAGTTTTCATCTTTGCTTTTTCATTAATTATAGGACTAAAAGTAGAAGAGCCATAGTGTTGGGTCTCTCTATTGTTGGTTCTTCATAAGTAAGGGATAAAAGAATTTTTCATTCATCTCGGGGCTTAGAAGGAAAGAAGTTAAATGTTATCAAACATCATAGCTGAAAAGGAGATGTCTTTGTGAAGATAGGTTTATTGCCAATAAAACTATGTATCTGCTTGGGCTTCTCAGTCAATCTCCACTGAAAATACGGAGACAGCAATAGAATTTCCAGTTTCTCTCAACTGAATATAAAACAGAAGCTACTTGTGGTATCCTATTCAAAAGAGGATCATCTAATCATCCTTGCTTATTTCACCATGTTTGTTTGTTTTCATTTTTGAGGCTTTTTTTAAAGCAAGAATGAAAGATTGTCTTTGTCCAGAAAACTGGAATGAATCCACTGAGTCATCCAAAAAACTGAAAAAAGGAATTGAACTGAGGTAGACCCAAAATGATTGATCCCTGGATTTTAAATCCCCACAGCTCAATCTAGGTCAGCTAAGCCTTAATCTTTCATTTACAGAGTAAGTGCTTTTGAAACACATGTACTAAGAAAAGATTGTTTGGCAAAGAGTGCCGTGTTCAGTGGTTGGGTAATATGCTATAATGACATTTTGATTGTGTACTACACAAAACTGTTATGTCGTTATGAAAACACTAGGCAACATTTGTCAAATCTAAGAGAAGGAGAAATGTCAAAGTTGCACCTAAAATTAGTGCAGTGTGAAATTTAAAATACTTTCATTTTTACTCCCAGACCAGATCTTGAAAGTGGTTAGAGTGACTCTTCCAAGATTTTGGATTAGAGGGCACAAACAATTTTTTTTCTTCCTCTTTAAATTTTTTTTCAACGTTTTTTATTTTTATTTTTGGGACAGAGAGAGACAGAGCATGAACGGGGGAGGGACAGAGAGAGAGGGAGACACAGAATCGGAAACATGCTCCAGGCTCCGAGCCATCAGCCCAGAGCCCGACGCGGGGCTCAAACTCACAGACCGCGAGATCGTGACCTGGCTGAAGTCGGACGCTTAACCGACTGCGCCACCCAGGCGCCCCTTTTTCTTCCTCTTTAAATGACAGGAAAGGGAAACAACTTCTCAATTAGGACAGACCTTAGACATTGCCTATGGAGAATGGTCACAAAATTGTTAGCTGCTACTCCCAGTTATTGTCAAGTCCTCTGATATGAGTCTTAACTAAAATTATAAGAGACCCATGGCATTTAAGCAATTGACATCTCCAATTTAAAATATTGTAAAAAAAAAAAAAAAGCAAAAGAAAATAAAAGAAAACATGAAAAATACAATTTCAAAAAATTTCAAAATGCTATGAAATTAAAGTATATTTTTCTGAGTTACAATTTGAATCAAGTGGACTTAGAGGCTGGTGTAGTAGTGAGCCTTGGTGTCCACCCAAAGTATCTATACCTCACTTCAATGTTCTGATTTCATGGTTTCATTTATCTCCCTTCCCCAATGTTTTTAATAAGTCTCATGAAATGAATAAAGCATTGTCTCTATAGAAAATCCCCCAAAACATCAAGAGCTAGCCTTGTTGATAGAAACAAAAAGAAAATGGAGTGGTCTAAAAAAGTAAGAGTTCCTTAGCCAGTAAACAGAAGTTATAGATAAATTAGAATAAACAATTCAAATGTGATGGTTGTATGAATAAGTTCACCACACACTATGTGCATTAACTACAAAAAAGAAAAAAAAAAGAAAATATAACTAAGGAAACTACTTTAGCAATTACTTCTTACAGTACAAGAAATGATCATTAAATGAGATAAAACTTTAAAAGAAAACTTGTGGTGTGAGGTTACACATAGGCCACACATAATTCTAAATGGAAATGTAATTGAGGAAAAAGCCAGAAGCCTATATAAGTACCCCATAAAGTAACAGGTGGCATAAGGCTTGTTTGTTTTAGAGATGTAAAGAATTAGAGGCTGTTCCTTAAAGTCAAGATTAGCTGATATAGAAATAAAATGTTTTTGCTCACATGAATCTCTCCAGTGCTTAACCCATGAACTATCAACACCATCCAGAGTTACTATTTTAATTATGCATATTCAGGTAAGTCCATGGTTCATGTTTCCTTAGAAATGGTGTAGTGTGGAGTGTATTTTATTGGCATTTATTGTAAAAGCATTTATAAATGACTTCAGTGGTTTATTTATACTATCATTACACATCTGGGGAGGTTCCTTATATTTTTCAGTTTTATGTTGCTGATTTTTTATGGAGGTAATTATAAGGTAGAGTGATATTTTCAGATTTTTATTTACTAAAGATGATGGGATAAATTTTGTAGAAATAGCTAGGTTTTATGGCACACTTAAGGTGTAAAAACAATTGTTAAATAAAATTGGTGATTAAGATTTGAATATTTGTAGCTATGTTACACATTATGTATTCAAGTGCTAGACTTCATATGTAGAATTTTAAAAATGTGTATCAAGATTTCATTTCTACAATTAAATTCACAGTTTTGAAGGAATATAATAACAACCAAAATAAAGACCATTCCATTCAAATATGATGTTTTACATAAAGTTGGCGGAAAAACTGCTCAGTCTCAATATCTAAGATGGATTAACACCTAGACAGCCATCCAGCGTGATGTTAAAGAATAGCTTGTTGATGAACATCAGTTGTAGAACACATGTAGCCCAGATGTCAACTGGCGTCTGCTTATGTCTTAAGATCTCAACTAGATTATTTGACTGCTCGTTCATTCCATGTCCTTTAGATGAGTAATACCTTCCCAAACCTCTGGTCTTTCTGAGCAGCTGCTTCCACTGAATGAACTCAGTTTTGGATTATCTGAATATTCAGAGTGCTCTGTACCTGCCTACAATGCTTCAACCCAGATGGAGAATCCAGAACATTCTGTAATTTCTAACAAGTCAAAACAAAAGCCACTCATTCAAAATATGGGTCTGTCCTGTAAACTTTCCTGAAGATAATGAAGCAGTTTGCCTCAAGGGAGGGAAGATTTTCTATTACAACCATGTAGATGACTTCAAAGAGAAAATTAGACACAAACTTTTTTTGAAGGCTCCATCTGCCTATTTCTCAGAAATCACCCCATTAAATGCATGTCTCTTTTCCCAACCATAGGAAATTGGGAGATTTGGGAAGAGTTCAGCAGAGTGATTCTGACTTGGGCTGTGGTTTCAAGTAGACAGTAACGAGGGCTGCAACAGGTGGGGACTGGCTACATTTCTCTCTTCATGTAGTTTCATGGTTTCCCCATGTGACCTCTCCACACAGGCCAGTTTGTACTTCCTCACAGCATGGCAGCCTCTGAGAAACTGAACTGCTTACATAGTAGCTCAGGCTTTCACAGCGAACATTCAAGACATCAAGGCAGAACCTGAACTGCCTTTTAAGACCAGTCTCAGAAGTCACAGAGGGTCACTTCCATGCAGTCACAAGTCCATCTAAGTTCAAGATCAAGTAAAAGACTCCCTTCTCAAAATCACATATAAAATCAAAGCATGGGATAGGACATACTGTGGCCATGTTTAGAAAACACAAATCTGCCACATACGTTTAATTATTTATCCTCAATTCTTACCCAGTTCTTTTTAACATACAGTACGAAAAGTAACAGTTACATATAAATGCATTAATCTAACGTTTTCTTACTATTATGAGTACTGTTCTTTCAGTCACTAATGGAATGTTTAAAGATCTGTAAAACAAACAAAAATGCATGTATTTTACAAAATTAATAGTAGCTAATTAATTAGATACTAAGACTAATTCAGCTGCTACAGCTTTAATTAAAAGCATGTCAATGCCACTAAGTGTATAGAATCTAGAATTAGATTCTATTATAAGAGGATAATGGTCTAAATCCCCCTGTAAACTCTGTGCCCTGAGGAAGGTGTTTAAACTTTCTGGCCCTTTTGGTTTGAGCCTCAATAAAATGTTTTTTTTTAAATAAATTTATAATGTTTTCTCTTTCCTTGACTGCATATAGGTATCATTATATCTTTTATAGATGATCCAATAAAGCTCTAAGACATAAAGTATCTGTCCAAAATTGAAAATCACTGTCAAAGTTAAGACCAAAACTGAGTTCTAAGTTCACTACTCTCAACCATGCAACCTACTTGATCAATACAACAAAATACCAACAGGTGAATGCATTATTATATCTAGAATAAAATTAGAGTGGCTACAAAATTGAATGCAATTTTCCATCTGCTTTATTGATAAAGTCACTAATTACTACATTTCAACCATACTGAAAATACAGTCAACTCAGGCCAATTTTTCTCATCTGAATTTGCCAAGATTTGTGTCTAAAGAATGCCAGCAGACACATCTGTCTTTGTATATGCCAAACTAGACTGACACAATCCACCCTATTGTATTTTGGGCATACTCCAATGGCTGCTCTACCAGTACATTTAATCTGTTCATACCCATAGTCTGAGAGTAAATGCACATTTGTTTACAGAGTGTACTAATTGCAGTTATTATGTTAACATATTTAGATGATGTACTAATACACAATGTAAAAATATGCTCAAATGCCAAAAAGGTAACAAGTTTGCATGCATCTGGCAACTTCTGATACATTGGCTTTCTTAAATCAAGAATGAGAAGGGAAATCCTTTGGATATGATTTAACAATTGCATTGCACACTATTTCTTTCCTTCTTATTTAAAAAAAAAAAAGTTTGTTTATTGGTTTTTTAGTGCCAGGTGTTTATTTTCCCCACACAGTGAGATTGCTCACATATACAACACACACAGGCGCTGGCACCATGGGAGAGAAGAGCACCCCTGGCCTCTGTGGGGAGAACAGGACTTTCTCTCAGCTCTTTGTCTCATGGCACAAGATGGGGGAGGAGAATGGCTTCTCTCTCCTACCCTCACTGGGGACTGAGGAGACCCATGAACAAATTCAACACCTTCCACCTCTCAGCCAAGGAGGAGCCACCTTGGTGACATGTTTAGTTCCAAACATGACAGTAGGTGGAAAAGGGACTGGCCTGGTCCCAACCATTATAGGGTAAGATGTAAATGATAAGGAAGGGGTATAGTTTGGCCACGAAGGGGACAGGTGACACCATCAGAAGCATGTGCGGGGTGGAGATGTGTGGGAGGTAGGAGCACAGTCACTGGGCTTCTGAGCTACCTACTCCCTGGCTTATCAGGAAAAGGAGGGGAGATGGATGGGCTTATTGTTTGGCATTGATGATATCCACAAACTTGGGCTTGAGGAAAGCCCCATCCACGAGGAAGCCATCCACATCAGGCTGGCTTGCTAGCTCCTTGCAGGTTGCCCCAGTCACAGAACCTCCATAGATGCTACGGGTACTCTGAGCCACGGCGTCAGAGACATTAGACGTCAGCCATCCCTGGAGCTTTTCTTGTACTTCCTGAGCTTGTTGGGGCGTTGCAGTCTTGCCAATACCAATGACACATACAGGCTCATAGGCTCCAGTCAGTCCTTCACATTATCTGTGATGATCTTGGTTTGCTCAAAAACGACCTTCTCAGTGATGCCAGCTTCCCTCTCATCTAGTTTCTCCCCCATGCACGGGTTTACTCCAAGTCCCTCTGCCAGGGCATGGGCCACTTTCTGTCCAATCAACTCCTCTGACTTCCCAAAGACACGCCTTCTTTCCCAGTGCCCCGGGACTACCCACGTGGCTCCACAGTCTTTGATCATGGCAGGGCTGATCTCCCCAGTAAAGGCTGCGTTAGGCACTTTGTAGCAGTCCTGCACAGCCACAGCAATCTTGGGATCTAGCTTCTGTCGGACAAAGTCGATTAGGCAGTTGTGGGGGCGGGGGGGGAGGGGGTGCACAAACCACTTCGATGTCATGTCAGCCAGCACCATGGTCGTGTTCAGAGTGGTGATGAGTTCCTCCAGGTTCTTCTTCCGCCCATACATCTTCCTGTCCCCCTCCACATGCCCCCCTCCCCACGAAGAACTTCCTCGAGGGGGCCGTGGCGCTGGAATTGACACATGGAAGGTGTAAAACCCTAAAAAATAACTTTTGAGATCTGTCACCTATGCACTTCACTCCAAGGGCACAGCTATGTACATTAAAGCTCTTTCTTGAAACAAAATTTGCATGGACTATTCCATGTAATTATGAAATTCTTAATTATACTGAGAATTTTCTAGGAAGAAAAAAAGTAGCTATCAACACTAACCTGGAGAAAAACAGAAAACTTGAATAGACCATCAACCATGGAGAAATTTGCAAAAAGTATTGACTAATCATTTTTACAAAAGACTTCAAAGACAGATAGTTTTACTAGTGACCTCTTCAGAAATGCAAGAAACCTTTCATGTTTTGTCATAAAATTCTCTTAGGCTTTCTCAGTATATAAGCATACCTTCAAATATTAAATTGGATTTTCCTTTTTAAAAAAGGTAGTCTAGATAATCATTAAAAATAGGGTTACTGGAGTCAGATAGACCTGTTTTTGCATGCCAGCTCTACCGTGTATAAGATGTGTAACTTTGGTCAATTTAATTGACCTCTCCAAGTCACAGTCTCTTCATCAGCAAAATTAGAATAATAGCAATAATGGATTTCTAATAGCACCTGACATATGGTAAATGTCATTAGATATCAAATAATATTATTGCTCATAACAATACTCATAAACATAATTATTGCTTTATTGGATATTCTGAACAATTCTAAAAGACACAGAATGGAAATAAAAGGTATAAGTAGAAAAGATTAAGTGACTATTATTATTAACCAGTGCACAATTTACATAACTGGAATTCCAAGAGAACTGCAAATTTCTTAGAATTATCATAGATTAGAAAAGTAGCCAGGTATAAGACAAATAAATAAAAACAATACCTTTCCTTAATAAGTCAGAATAATTATTATAAAAGTATTTCATTTGTGGGGTACCTGGGTGGCTCAGTTGGTTAAGACTCTGAATCTTGATTTCAGCTCAGGTCATGATCTCATTGTTTGTGAGTATGAGCCCCCCATGGGACTCTGCACAGAGCCTGCTTGGGATTCTCTCTCTCTCTCTCTCTCTCTCTCTCTCTCTCTCTCTCTCTCCCTCTATCTACCTCTCTCTCCCTCTCTTTTTCCCTCCCTCTCTGCCCTGCCTCTGCTCATGCACTCTCTCTCTCTCTCAAAAAATAAACAAACATTAAAAAATATATTTTACTTGTATATGCAACAAAATTTTCCTGGAAGAATAAATGGAAGAATATATATACAACAAATTTGGAAAGAAGAAGAAAGGGAAATTGATAAAGTTGTCATGAGAACTGACAGAAACCAATATGTCACAAAATCTTTGTCTTGAAATACACACACTCAAACACACTTATGAGTTTAATATATGACAAAGAAAACATTGTAAATCAATAGTGAAAGGATAGAACACCAATACTTGTTAGGAAAGCTATTTGGGAAATAATCAAGTTAGGTCTTCATCTATGTAATGACCACATGCCTACTGGTTGTGTCTGCAGCTCAAAATATTACCCCTTCCCCGGTAACTACCCTTCCCCTGATTCTTTGATAATGAATTTGATCCAGAGAATGGACTCTTAAAAGCCAGGGTTCATCCAATGTGACCTCATTTCAGGGCAACATTAAGCACCATATCCAAACTAGCAACACAGGGCCGTTTTAGTGGAATTTGGACTGGAAGTGAAGATTTAGTCTTTCTCTGTATTGTTGGATGGTTCCCACTGGGACAAGGAAGTAGAGAAAACAAATGGGAAGGATGAGGAAATGGAATGAGGGCATAGGCCAGAGATGAAAAAGAATGGAATCCCAACAGCATACCCATCCTGGTTCCCTGTCTCTCCCCAAAGTGTGACTGCATCCCAAACATGGTTCCGTGAAATATCCCTGTATTCATTAGAAGTCACCTAACCTTTGAAAGCTTCACAATTCTTGTGACTTGCATCCAAACTATTCCTAAATAAAATTACTTTATCTACCAAAATAAATCCCAAATGAAATATACACTAAATTTTAAAATGAAGCATAAGGCAACTATAAAAGTATTCATCTTTAGAAGGTAAAGAACATTCTAAACATAAAAGCTCCATAACAAAAAAACCTACATACTTAGTATTTCATACATATGTAGCATTAGTATGATTACAATCAAATAACGAAAACGTCTGCAACATATATGGCACAAATATACAAATGATTTATTAATATTTTCATGTAAAAAGCACTTTAAAATATGAAGAAATATACTAACACCCTAAATAAAAAGCAGGCAAATCAGAGAACACACAAATCACAGGAGAAATATAAAAGATCATTAAACACGTGAAAAATATTCTAGAAGTGAAAAGGAATGTTTTCACACTTAAAATGCGTATTACTTGTGTCAATATTGATACACAGAAATAAGTACTCCATGGCTCACAGTGCTGTCAGAAAGTAAATCGCAAGATGTATTAAAGACCTTCACATATGAAGCCAGTGTACTAAATCATAAATCAGCACGTCTGCTTACAAGGGCAAAAACCCAACTCAAAATGCTGTCATGAGAAAACGGATGGATTGGCTCACATAGGTAAAAATCCCAGCAGTGCTCATATGGAATCCCCCTGCTCAAACATGCATTATGAATCTCTTTCCATGTCCAGTCTGCTTTCAACTGTTATGGCTTTTCTTTTTTTTTTTTTCCTGAGGCAGGCCTTCCCTCAAGGTGAAAGATGGCAACCTGCCCTTGAGACTCCATGTTGTGCTGCCTCACTGAGCCAGCAGAAAGAGGACCTGAACTTCCCAATAGTTTACTGTAAAATCCCAAGATTACACCTCACTATATTTTACTGGCATGACTTGGGCCACATGCTCCCCCTGTGAAACAATCACTTTGATGAGGAAACAAGTTCAACTTCTTGGGACAAGGGCTGGGTATGGGATTCACCCTGTGTGAATCAGGGCTTGACTGGCAGGGATAGAGATTAGGAAAGGTAGTTTACAAAGGAAAATCCAGATGCTATTTCTAAGAGAAGCAAGATGGATGTTGTAGACACATGATAACAGATGTCAATACATACAATTTTAACTTCTACTAATCTAGTCTAAAAACATAATGAGAAAGAAAGAGAAGATTGTGTTAAGCATTTTTAAATAACAGCTGTATTTCTTATAGTAGAAAAATGAAAACTATAGTAGAAAAATGACTACATAAATTACAGTATAAGTATGTTATCATACAAAAGAGATAAAGTTACATATAGCTATCACATCCAATAGGGAGGGAAGGAAGGAACGCCGAGGGTTTTGAGACATTTGGGCTTAAGATAGATATTTTGGAGCAATTCGTATATAAACCCAAGACATGAAGACAAGACAATACAATAGATGTATTATTTAAATATATAACTCTATCTAGTTTTATAAAAAATACATTTTTTTATTTTATTTACTTTATGTACTTTATGTATTTATTTACTTTATGTATGTATTGATTTTATGTAAAGTATAATGTAGACAGTGCAACCATGGGGCAAACACAGTAGTATAAAAAAGTAGAATAAAAATCTATATACAGAATATAATACCAGTTTTGTACATATTTGTATTTTCCCAGGGGAAGAAAAACTGAAAGGAAACAGACCATAATGACAATCTAGTGTGGTAGACTTTGGGGAATTTTCTATAGACACATATACTAGCTTTTATCAGTTAAAAACTCTGTTAAACAGTTACAAAATGCCAAAACTTGTTAGCTAATTATTTAGGTGCTCAGTACCTACTGTGCCTAGGCAGCCTGAAGTCATTAAATGCCTACATGCTAGTTAACCTCTGTACTACCTAAACCTGAGCATTGCTTGAAGACTTTGAACTTTAGTATCTACATCAGCAAAAGTGGGAATAAATTACATCTGCTTCGCAAACTTCACATATTATTATGAAAAGCAAACAGCATAAGTCAAAGCACTTTTTAAATTATAAAGTGCTAAAAATACTGATAGCTACTAGTGCCTGATACATACAAGGCACTTAAATGTAAATTCTCTGCCCACTTTTCTTCTTATACCCTACCTATTCCCTCATTTGTAAAATGTG
Organism: Neofelis nebulosa; assembly: GCF_028018385.1. Classification (NCBI taxonomy): domain Eukaryota; kingdom Metazoa; phylum Chordata; class Mammalia; order Carnivora; family Felidae; genus Neofelis; species Neofelis nebulosa. The sequence continues at coordinate 57,765,348 of NC_080785.1, forward strand.
CATGGCATAACTATTCAGAGTAGAGAGGAGAGTCGAATCCCTCCTTCCTTCCAGTTTTCATTTTTCCATGAAAGCCAAATCTCTTTCATAGAGCAAGGCAGTAGATTATGCAGTACAAAGAGCCAAACCAGTAGCTTCACAGATCCAGTGCTTACTACCTGGGGCAAGCTGGGCAGGTGTGACAGCACACAGTACTGCTCCACCTGTGGCTCAGAAGGTAGTTAGGCATACATAAAGGACCAGTGGGACTTTAGAGCCTCCAACATACCTCTTTCCAACTGGCTCCCCTAAGAAAATTGGGAAACTTAAACACAATGGATTTCATATGGAGTCATAGTGAGCGTATACACTACCTGCACACATTGCCAAATATTCAAGTTTAACTCAGTAAGAAGTGGGCCAAGGAATGATAAAAGAAACTACTTGAGAAAGCCATAGGACCTTCTAAATTTAAAAACTGTGACATTCCCTCTTTTGTCCTGAAATTCAGCCTATCCCTATGACTCTGCCCCACTCCCGACCACCTAAATTCGGCCCCTCCCTTTTTCTGCAGCCTCTAGGGAAGTATATGCAGAATGCAAGTTCACCAGCGCCCACACTTCCCTTGCTCTGGCCTTGACCCTGTGGCAATTCTTCAAGACTTAAGACAAGAGCCTGTTTCTTTACCCAAATTACTACAGCCTGCTTAAAATGTTGGGCAGCTGAGAATGTAGCCTGTCCCCACAGGGTAGGAATGTATTAACCACCCTATAAAAGTTATTTTTAAAGTTTTATTTAAGGAACAGCAGCTGGAGAATAAAGAAAAGAAAGGCAAAACACAATTCCTTTATACCCAGGCTGCAATCCCTCCTACACCAATCTCCCATGGTTCTCTGTGGGAATTGCATCCATGAAAATGCTTTAAGCCTGACCTCCAAAACTGGAAATCAGAGAATCTAAAAATAAAACAAACAGGAAATGCAAAACAACCCTGTTTGATCAGACCCTTGTGGGTGCCTTGCTTAATTATATTAGGTAAGTTTGACAACAGGCTTGGAATTCTTTCATTGGATTTGGAGGGAATTACCAAAAAACTAAAAAGATATTAAAATACTATCATATATAATGAGCTCACTGCCATTTGGAAATTGTTTCTAATCAACAAGCTGTAGATGTTAACAATGAATATTTTCCAGGAGTTCATATCCTATCGATGAGAGAATAATCATTTGAGTAAAAGGGAAAAGAAATTTAGCAAACTACAAAGCCATGAAATAAATAAATACTAATGCAGTCTATATTTCATTAATCTCTAAATTGTGATAAAAATAATTCTGCCTCTCATTGCCTTTTTACTAATACTGCATTTGCAATATATGGTTGCTGTATTTGTTTGTTTAAAAAAAAATGCACTGCCAGTTTGCAATTCACCTCAATACAATAAGATTTATTGAAAGCACCTACTGTGCGTAAAAGACAGTTTCTACCTTAAGGAACTTACACAATCACAGAAGGAAAATATATATGTGCACACAGGAAAATAAATACACAAGATGGAAAGTGCTATGAGCTGAGAATGGGAAAAAAATCACATCCAATCAAGGGTTCCAGAAAAGGTCCACTGGAGATCACCATGAAGAATGGGTAGAATTCTGACAGAATAGGAGAGAATAGTATAAGCAAGGGCAACAGTAGGAAAGGAGTGTGCATGTCTAGAAAACAATAAGTAATCTCTCAGCAGCATGAGACAGTGAACAAAGATTTCAGAGGAAAATGGGCTCCCAGCCTAATTCTACACTTGCTAGCTGTTTGACCGCTGGCAAGTTGCATAACTTCTCTAAGTCTCTGTTTCCTCCTATTTAAAACTGAGCTACCAGTATGTGTGCCTTGTGAGGAAGACCATGCATGTGAAACACTTATCATTTGAACATATAGCGAATACTCAAAAAATGTTTAAAACAAATAAGGAAAGAGATGGAAGGAGGGAGAGTGGGAAGAAAGGAAGAAGAGTAGGAAAGAGATAAAAAGGAAGGAGGGAAAGAAGGAACCCAGAGGGTTTTGAGACATTTGGGCTTAAGATACAGACTTTGGAGCAATTCGTATATAAACCCAAGACATGAAGACAAATGTCACAAACTAAACAAGGCAGAGGACAGAAGTACAGGGATACTTACCTTTTGTGGGTGGAAAGACAAAATGACATATGAGGTCACCATGCAATGGAATAAGGATAGAACAAAGGTCCAGATTTTGGTTCTACCAAAGTCTGTGTAACTTTGAAAAAATTGCTAGAACTTTTTGAGTGGAAAAATATCTTCCCCACAGAATTGTCCTGAAGAATGAAAGAGACAGGATGTATATAAAAATCACATAACACCATGCCTTGTACATAGCTAACCATCTATAACTATTAGACCCCTCCTCACTTTCTTACTTGCCTCTCTTACAGAAAGGAAAAAGAACAACAAATTTAAAGAAAAAAAAAACTGAAATAAGGGCATGACAGTGGCTCTAATGGAATAGAAGAGGAGAGAGAATAAGAAATGCTGTGAGGGTTATTGCATAGGCTTACCATTTATCCGAAGATTTCAGTTTCAGTAGAGGGTTTAGGTGGGAAAAATAGATTATAAATTGAAAATATTAAATCGGTGGTAAGGTCCATTTAGTGTGTTCCTACCTCATGTCAGGGTATTAAAGCAAAGATTTAAAAATAGTTTAACATGCATGGGAGTTAAGGTTAAGTGAATCCTATTAAATTTATTTAGGTATTTATTTTTATGGAATGGATAAAATGAAACCAAAAAGAAAATAGAAAGAAGAGGTACAGGATGAAGGCAAAATAAAAGGCATGTTTCATGGTGGTAAATTGAATCTAGTACATTGTTAGTCTTCAGAAGGAGATACATCTCCTCTTGAGTCACAGGTGTTGTGTTTGGTGGAGACACAAATTTCTTTTTTTGTTGTTGTTAATGTTTGTTTATTTCAAGGAAGAGAGAATGACAGGGGATGAGCAATGGAGGGGCAGAGAGAGAGGGAGACACAGAATCCAAAGCAGGCTCCAGGCTCTGAGCTGTCAGCACAGAGCCCAATGCAGGCTTCGAATCCACGCGCTGTGAGATCATGACCTGAGCCGAAGTTGGACACTCAACCAACTGAGCCACCCAGGCACCCTGAGACACACAAATTTCTTGAGAGGGAGAGGATGACAGCCAAGAAAGGTCATACTAAAAGTGTCCACCTTCTGAGTAGGATTCCAGGAGTGACTCTTATGAATGCTTGATATCCTGGAAGTAGGATGTTATCAATAGCTAAGAGTCCCCAAGTACTAGTGAAAGGTCTGTGAAAATGACAGATTATGGGGTGTCAACAAAACACATGGAGACAGAACAAAGGTGATAGACCAAAAGGATTCTGAGTTGGTGGAATGACGTCTTAAAATATCCATGGGAAAAGATGATTTAGAGTTCAAAGACTGGATCTAAGAGTTTTCAATTTTGGTTGGGCCCTCCCTTGCTGGAGGGGTCAGAGCATTAACACAATTGGAAGATCTACAGTTGATGGTGACATTCTTCTCAGCTGAGGCCTCAGGGAGATGCTAACATCAAGTGATTGGAGAGAAGACCAACTAACAAACTGGATATAGGGTGAAAGAGATGGCCCAAACTGAGGATACCAAAAGCAAATAGTGAATGCAAAGGAATGAGCCAGCATTCAGCGAGCCAGTGAAGTAAAACCCTAATGGGTAAGAAGCATTCCTGGGGACACGCTTGGAGGAAGAGTCAGTTGCACCACAGCAGGAAGGGAGGCCTACCAAAGAGACAAAGTAGACTCAACAAAAACTTTTCCATGCTCTAAAGGGGCTGAAGTGGAATGAAGGAAAAGGGTTCAGGTAGGCAAAAAACTGTAAGATCAGAATGCTAGAAAGCTCACTGATAGACTTTATGAAGTCTCCAAAGATGGTAACTGATGCACAGTGGAGAAATTGTTTAACAGACTTAACAAAAAATATATGTAAAAGAGCTAGCTTCCTGTGCACCTGGCTGCCTCAGTCAGAGGAGCATGTGACTCTTGATTTCTAGGTCATGAGTTTGAGTCCCAAGTTGTGTGTGACGCCTACTTAGAAAACAAACAAAATTAAAATTAAAAAATAAAAGTAGTGCTTCAATAAACATTCCGATGTAAAAAAAAAAAAAAAAAAGAGCTAGCTTCCAGAATTTGAAAAAAGAAAAAAAATGATCACAGAATAAAAATTATGTACGTATCTTTAATTATAATAGCATATTATGTAATTATATACTATACAATATGAAAGGGCGGGCCTATGCCAGCCGACTCCATCTTGTTCTGTGTCCTCCACCTTGACCACGCCTCCTCCCCTTGAGTAACCTCCTGCTCACCTGTTCAAACTTCCCGATCAAAACACACACAGCGACCTGCATAACAGGACTCCGACCCTTCCCCAGCCAATCGGCTAAGGCCACAGCCATTACCTCACCAACTGCCCCTAGACCCCAATAAAACCTTTGTGCTTTTGAAACTCGCTCTCTCTCCGATATCTCACCGCTGCATCGGTGCAGGTAGAAGATTGAGCTCGAGCTAGCTTGAATAAAGGCTCTTTGCTTTTGCATCAGATTCGGCTCCCTGGTGGTCTTTGGGGGATCACGAATTCTGGGCATAACATAATATAGTTTATATAATAGTGTTTCCCTATAGTTACTACTATATATCTATAAAATAATTAAGAAATAATGTTACTCTAAATTGCATAAATGAATGTAGTCCTGTTTGAAGATGCTAATAGAAAATTAAATCTGGGACACCTGATGGCTCAGTTGGTTGAGCGTCTGACCCGACTTTGGCTCAGGTCATAATCTCATGGTTTATGAGTTCGAGCCCCGCATTAGGCTCTGTGCTGACAGCTCGGGCCAGCTAGAGCCTGGATCGGATTCTCTGTCTCCCTGTCTCTTTGCCTCTCCCCCACTCACATTCTGTCTCTCTCTCTCTCTCTCTCTCTCTCTCTCAAAAATAAATAAACATTAATTTTTTTTAAAAAAAAGAAAGAAAATTAAATGCTATAATTCCAAGGAAAACATTAATTTCAAATTTTTTTAAAACTCTGAGTGAATTATTTTGATTAAAATTTATAAAGCAATTATTTAGATTTTCTAGAAACTAAAGAATGATTGCATCTATTTATTTATTTAAAGAAAGTAATTTGTTTTCCTAAATATGTAATGTCCACATGATATAGGCTGGAATTATTTTTAAAAATTGGACAGTCTTACATTTGATAGGTTGTACCAGGCAAAATGTGGACTATATAAATTATATAGCACACATACATTCAAAAATTAAGCTAGAACAATCAAAATGTTGTAAGATAATAACACTTGGAACACTGGCACATGATAAACTCATCTTATTTCCAATGTAGTTAATATTGAAGTGCTTACATTATTTTGTACATGTTTCTCTTCATCAACAAAGCAGCCACAGAACTGCAAATGACATGTTATAGGCATGTTGCACTATCATCCAAAACTTAATAAATTCTTATAATTACTGAATCAAACACATACTTCTACATATTTACTCTTCACATCTAAGTGCTACTATTTATATACTAGAAACAACTTGCACGTTTCTATTAAGAATAGGCTCAATTTATTTTTTTAATTATTTTAAATTCTGCTGTTTAGATATTATCAATGGAAAAGAAATGTTACAAAACATCATAACAGAATATGTGCATTGGAATTAGCAGGAAAGAACTAACGAGGGTAAAAACATTTGTTCAGTTTAAAAAGTAGAGTTGGGAAATAATACACATACTGATAGGCTCCAATAATTATCAAACACCAAATCTACACAGGAGAGGTAGACTGATAATTCAATGGGTCCAGAAGGTAAGAGATTCCATAAGAATACTACTAAAAAAAAGAAAGTCAATGATTTCTAATCCAGTGACAGGAAATAATTCCTTCTTGATCTGTTTTATCTTACTCTAACAAGGTGGTGAAAGAGCCACAAAGATACCAGAATACATAAGCAAAACCTGTCTCAGCTTTGGACATATTTCCACATGATATGAAGATCTTCACTGGAACCAAAAGAATTCTAACATACAATTATTAGGAGGCCTTTTTTCATGCCTCTTTCAACTTGACATTTGATATTAGCAATCACTCCCTAATTATGCAAACACTCTTTACTTCAGGGCACCATTTTTTTCTGTATTTATTTTTTTTTAATAACTTGTTTGTTTTTTTTTTTAAACTTACACCCAAATTAGTTAGCATATAGTGCAACAGTGATTTCAGTAGATTCCTTACTGCCCCTTACCCATTTAGTCCATCCCCCCTCCCACAACCCCTCCAGTAACCCTCAGTTTGTTCTCCATATTTGTGAGTCTCCTGTTTTGTCCCCCTCCCTGTTTTTATATTATTTTTGTTTCCCTTCCCTTAGGTTCATCTTTTTTGTCTCTTACAGTCCTCATATGAGTGAAGTCATATGATTTTTGTTTTCCTCTGGCTGACTAATTTCACTTAGCATAATACCCTCCAGTTCCATCCACGTAGTTACAAATGGCAAGATTTCATTCTTTTTGATTGCCCAGTAATGCATCTCTGGAGGCAAGGGAAACAAAAGCAAAAATGAACTACTGGGACCTCATCAAAATAAAAAGCTTCTGCACAGCGAAGGAAACAATCAGCAAAACTGAAAGGCAACTGACAGAATGGGAGAAGATATTTGCTAATGACATGTCAGATAAAGGGTTAGTATCCAAAATCTATAAAGAACTTATCAAACTCAACACCCAAAAAACAAATAATCCAGTGAAGAAATGGGCAGAAGACATGAATAGACACTTGTGTATTTCTTCACACAAGTCTGACCCAATTTCCAAATTCTCTTTCCCTAGTTTTTCTTTTGACTCCAATTATATAACTCCTATATCTTGTCCAGTTTCCCCTTTTATTCATTCAACATACTGTATATTTATTCAGCTCCACTGTATGCCAGAAATTGCTCAAGGCACTAATATAAACAAAACATATTTAATCCTTGTTCTCATGGTCTTGACATTCTAATGGGAGGGGGAGTGAAAATGAGCACAAACAAATAAACTAATATTAAGTCAAGGTAGTGAGTTGATATGTAGTGAGTTGATTGGCACCACCACTGCCAATAAAAAATATGTCCAAGTCTTAATCCCCAATACGTATGAGTATGACCTTATTGGAAAAAGGACCTTTGCAGATATAATTAAAAATCTCAAGATCAGGTCATGATAGATTGCGGGGGGGGGGGGGGGGGCTCAATCATATGACAGGTGTCTTTATAGGAAGAGTTTATATAATGAATTAAGTATGCACTGACCTGTTTTAACAGTGACATGATGGAAACAGAAACTTTCTGCAACACAATAAACATAATTATAAGATAAATAAAAGAAAGTTTTTTGTTCAGCAAATAGCAGTATGCGAGGTCCATTACTGTAAGATGTGACAGAGTCTGATGATGCTCAGACTTAGCTCACTAGATTGTTTAGAGGAAAAGAAAGTTAAAACATGACATTTCATGGCATGGCTATTAAAAATGTGGATACCTGAATACTTACCACTCTTTCAGGTTATTTTAGTACTTTTGCCACAAAGATAAGATCTGTGAAGGAGACATATTAAGAAAATCTCATGCTCTCTCTTTTGAAAAGAGAAAAAAAGGATGAAATTCTCCAAATACCTTGTTTCCCCCCATATTTACTAAATGAATGGGCCACAGCCTACAAAGGCAGGGCAATCAAGATCACTACAGAATCATGTGAAAGTAATTACTGCCACCTTGAGAAAAGAATGAATGACTTACAATCTGTGCCATGGTCTAGTTGGGAACACATCTAGATGTGGAAATAATAAGTCATTATTTCCACAAGCAACAATCTTTAAAACTGCACCACAGGTTCTGGTAAATTTATGGTATAGATTTGTGGTCCCCATTTATTTGTAATTGGTCAAAAACAGCAAGAGATTTTAATTATAAAAATCATCTCAAAGTGAAATGAAAATTACATTAATGATATGGATAATTTGGCCACAACTTAGACTCTCTATTGGTGTTTTGTTTTGTTTTGTTTTGTTTTGTTTTTAGTGAATGGGAGAAAATAAATGTTTGAAAAAGAGATAGCTATCACTACACAATCTTACCATTGGCTCTAAAGCCACCAGGACAGAGACAGAAAATTTGGGACTTCATCTTTTATTTCAAGGGCTCTATCTTATATCTTAGGATTCCAGGAATTCAATTTAGTTTTACTCACAATCTCATATGTTATTTTAAAAATTGCTGAAATTAAAAATAGTGGAAAGCTGATGGAAAATCTTTGTGGATGAAACATGTATTTTTATGAAGCTACTTTATTCCTGGCAACTATTTTCGTGGTATGGTGGTGATAGCATTCTTTAAATGCCAACATTCTGCTGGTACTCAACATTGGCACTTTTCACAAATAACTGAGAACTCTGAGGGCTAATCCATGTGAATTTCCCACCTCATGCTTGGTAGACTCCATCTCAGGGTAGACTGAACAGAAAGACAGAACCTTATAATGAATATTCAGATTTAGAGGTAGATTATCACTGTATATTCCCACTCATGCCTAATAAAATTTTAGGGGGGAAATGTGTTTAAACATTCAATGGTTTCTTCCTGTCTTCTGGTTTAGTTAGCTGGCTCACTAGTTATTTAGTCTCTTTCATGTGAACATCCTAGTCTTTCTAATTTCTCTCCTTTCCTACCTTTCTTCCTGATGCAACTGGGAATCAAGGGACTGTATGTGACCCTCTAGTGTCAGCCTCCTCAATGGTTCCTTTTTTTCCCCCACAAGCAACCAGAACTTTGTGGATCTTCCACATGGCATGAACAGGCTATGACCAGGAGTATAGTTTTTGGTTCATCTGTCTAATTAACCTATTCTAACTGTGGCCAAGGCTTGCGCAGAAAGCTATGTTTCTGCTGGAGTCTCAAGCTTCTCTGGACTATGCCTAAATGAGCAGACTTCTAATGCCAATGCATAATCTCCAAACAATGTACATGTTTGCCCATGCCCTTTAAGGTTTCACCCTAGTACAAGAACTTTTGCATCTGACCGTCTCCCAACTGTTCTGTTCTATGATATTTAGCAACCTGGATGTGTTGATAAAATTTTAAGGGATTTTGAAAACTCTTCAACTCTCTTAATAGTATTTTCCACTATAGACTCAAAAAAAAAAAAAGCATCAGTACTTTCCCTCACCATCTCTTCAGTCAAGGTAACATCTGCTTTATTTCTGAACAGAAGAAAACCACTCAATGAGAAGGAAGTCAAAAGAAAACAGGATTTAATAACATTAAAATGCATCTGAAAAAATATCTAATTGCACCCCAGGAAACAAAGCAATAGTTTGTACTATCTACTTTCTCAGTACTGATAAACTTCCCAAATTCAAAGATAAGAATAGCCTTAAAAATGGTCTTCCAGAGATGATCTTTCTATCACTTCTGGGGGTACAAATGGGATAAGTGGCTCCAGAATGTCACAGCACATCTCTTAAAGCTGTTTGAAGGAAAACCCTACATATTTAATGCTAAGTGTTGACAGCATAGTTAATGATGGTACAAAGCATGAAAGAGAATGTGCACAGTCCCTACAGATCTTCTCAAGAATCACTTTCATTAGTAACATATGCGGAGCCTGTTACTAAGACTGATTCCATAGCCACAGTCCAGATCTACTGAATCAGAATATTTTAGAATGGAAGCTGATATTATCTATTTTAACAAGTTGCAGGGATAATTGTGATATACATCTTTTGGTATCCCATGAAGGGCTACAGACATTCTCCCTTCTCTAGAAAATCTGTGAAGCCTGTACTCCCTCCACTGGATCTATGCTGATCCAACCTTTGGTAGTTGGCTTAGCAGAGATTAGAGAAAAGGGATACATGTATTGGATTCTAAATAATAATACAAATAACATTACAATGCAAAACTTACTATATGATGTCCAAAAATCCCCAATTCATTATCTCCTGGCATGTAGCAAACCTCAGTCATCACTAATGATTCATCACCTATTGAATTATATTTCATTAATCATGAAGACTCTTCTTGAAGCTACTGATAATTTAAGGTTTTATGAACACACAATTTATCAAATTCATATACTGATTGGCAAACGTATCTGCTTTCATGTTAACGGGCAACAGAAGGCCTCAGCAACTTTACCTTATTTTTAAGGTATTTTAAATTATTGTTTTTTAATTATTTTTTAACGTTTATTTATTTTTGAGAGAGAAACAGAGGGAGAGAAAGAGAGAGAGAGGGACACAAAGAATCTGAAGCAGGCTCCAGGCTCTGAGCTGTCAGCAGAGCCTGACATGGGGCTCGAACTCACAAACTGTGAGAGCATGACCTGAGCCAAAGTCAGACACTTAATCGACTGAACCATCCAGGTGCCCCAGTTGTTCAAATTATTTTTTAATTGAGGTATAGTGGACAATGTTATATTACTTTTACGTATACAACATAGTGTTTGACAATTCTACACATTATGCAAAGCTCACCATGATGAATATAGTTATCATCTGTCACCTGACAACATTATCACAATATTATTGACTGTATTCTCTATGCTGTACTTTTCTAAAAGTTTCTTAATTTTTGATGCATCTGCCCACACTCCACACACAACTTACCTTATACATTTCTTGTCCTTATTTTCCATATTCCTCCAACATCATTTTTAAGTTTAATTAGCTTTAGTTATTTATTTTTGTGAATTTACTTTTTGTTTTAATTATTTTATTTATTTTACTTTTGAAAAGCCACACATCAGCATATCTCCCCAGAATTTAGTTTTAAGTTATGTACCATTAGAAAGAAATATTTATTCCTCACTATTCAAATTTCCCTAAAGTGAGATTTCTGCTGAACACTTCTAGTCTCTCCCCATCCTCTGGGAGAGAAGGACAGGATGGAGAGCTGTACCTGACTAACAAGATGTGCAACAAGAAATTGACCCTCAGTCCCCTCACTTTTCTTCCTTTTGAAAACCTTCCTGTCTACATTGAGAATCCATTCTGGTTTGCTCTTCCAAGGCATACATTTTACAAGACAAGAACGCCCATGTAGGGAAGTCTGTGGCTGGTTAAGTCTGTCTGTAACTTGGTGGGTAAACCTAATTCTGAGGATCAACATGTCATCATTGCCACATCCTGCGATGTATCACTCATCTGCGTTAAGCTCATATTTTGATAGCCATCTGTCTAAATGGTTTGTGTCTATCTCCAAATTGGTATTAAACACAGAAGGAAAACAAAAGTAACATTTATTGTATGCCTTCAAACCCCAAACCTATTATATAATTTAAGTAAATATATGTCTAATTTGTAACATACGGCCACTCTTCTTGGGATTTCCTATTCCTCTTTGTCAACCTTCCAAGTAGACTCCATATTTACATTTAAGAAAAGCTATGTGGGAGTCTGCAAATAGTAGCCAATATATTCCAGAATAAAAGTCACCCAATAAATTGGAAGGTTAAGTGAGGCAGCATTATGAGATCTTTTTTATTTTAAATCTTAGCCGAAGATGATTAGTAATATCATTAAGGGAGAATTTCCATTTCCCAGTCCTTTGGTTTCTCTGTGAAGAAGCTTCTATTAGAGTAAAATACTTGACTCTGTCTGAAGGATGAAGTTATGAGGGAAAACCTGAGAATATCTGGCCCAGCCCTTCTGAATCCTTTCTTTGGGACAAGCCTACCTCAGAGAATATCTGTACTGGGTGCTCCCGAATAAGGAGCATTGGGGGGGTGGCCTCTGCCTTTCCACAGTTTCTTGTGCCTTTGCAGGGAATTCTGCTGAAGATCAGGTACAGTGATCTGAAGCCCATTATTTCCACCAACCTGAGCTATATTCTCCAAATAGTTTTGTCAGTAATTTAGGACACAGTTTAATCTCTGGTTTTCCCAACTCCTGTGCCTACTGGTTGTTTTCAAATCAATTGGGGTAGGAGGTGGGGGGGGGTGTTATTTATTAGGTGTCCCTAGACATCAACAATAATATACTTCCCATTTGAGCAGGCATTTTATTTTTTTCATTCCCATAGTGTCAGCACCTAGAATTGTGCTTATTGTACATTGGGCACTCAATAAATATTTGCTATATTTGTTGAAATAACTGGAATTTTATCATTTTCATACTTTACCTGAGGCAGTAACAATGAAATATGCCTTCAGTTTTTCGAGGAAAGACTCAAAAAATATGAGGAACTGAAGTTCTACTTTAGATATTTATATATCCTTTGGGATTAAAAGCTTTTTAAGGTTCATTTTATCTTCATAAGCCTAGAGATCTTAGACTCTTAGAATAAAGAATACTCAAAGCAACATCTTAAAACACAATGAACAGCTATCAAAATTCCTATAAAATAACAAGCACATCAAACGCTGATGAAGATGCAAAGGAAGTAGATTGTTCATACATTGCTGGTAAGAATGTAAACTGGTGCAACCTATCTGGAAAACGGTCTGGCAGTTTTCTTTAAAAAAACTCAATATGCAACTAACATACAACCTAGCAATTGCACTCCTAGGCATTTATCACAGAGAAGTGAAGATACGTATTTATACAAAAACTCGTACATGAAAGTTTATAGCCACTTTACTCATAATAGGCAAAAACTGGAAACAACCCACATGTCCTTCAGTGGGTGAATGGTTAAACACACTGGCATACCCATACCACAGAATATGACTCATCAATAAAAGGGGGGGGGGAACTATTGATATAATCTATAACTTGGATGAATCTCAAGGGAATAATGCTGAATAAAAAAAGATCAATTCCAAAAGGTTGCTTAATGTATTATTCCATTTATATAATATTCTTGAAATGACAAAACCAGAGAAATAAAGAAGAGAGTAGTTGTTGCCATGGGTTAGGGATGGGGTGGAGGAGGAAGACAGATACAGATATAAAAAAATCATAATAAGGATCTTCACGGTGTTGGAACTGTTCTATGTCTTGATTGCAGGAGTGGATACACGAACCTACATAAATGATAACACTGTGTAGAATTAAATACACCCACACACATATGAGTACACATAAAGGTGGGAAATTTAAATAAGACCTGTGATCTTAGTACCTTGGTGCGATACTGTATTACAGTTTTTCTAGTATGTTATCAAGGGAGGAAATTGGGTAAAGACTTCACAGGATCTCTGAATAATTTCTATAACTTCAGGTGAATCTGCATTTACCTCAAAATAAAAATTCAATTAAAAAATCTAATTATTGGTGGTAGGGGTAGTTAACAGCAACAATCAGAAAGAAAGCATTTGTTTTTTCCTAAATTACATGAGTTATGTTAACTCATTTATTTCCTTCTTTCTTTTTTATTTCTTTAAATATGTTTCAAAGTTTTTTTTTTCTAATTACAAGAACAATCATACACACAGAAAACAAGTCAATAAAGAAATGTGTAAAGCAATGTTCATAATCTTTTCCTCCCTCTCTCCCAACCCACTGTCCCCAAATAATAAACAGGTGTTCATACTTTTTAAAAACACTTTTAGATATATCCTTCTTATACCTTCTCCATGAAGCATAGACATATGTACTTATATGTAGCTTTTTTTTTTTAGAGAGAGAGAGAGAGTGTGCACGAGCAGGGGAGAGGGAAAGAGGAAGAGAAGGAGAGAGGGAGAGGGAGATAGAGAGAAAAACAGAGAGAGAGAGAGAGAGAGAGAGAGAGAGAGAGAGAGAGAGAGAGAGAGAATCTTAAGTAGGCTGTATGCTCAGCGTGGAGTCCCATGGGGGGTTCAATCCCACCAACCCAGGATCATGACCTGAGCTGAAATCCAGTCGGACGCTCAACCAACTGAGCCACCCAGGCACCCCTATATGTAGTTTTTATATAGCAACATCATATTCCATATGGAGATATATCATAATTGAATCAATCAGTAATAGAAATTCATATATTACCCATTTTCATGAGGATACTTGGTACCAAAATTAAGTTTCAATAAATATTCTTCTAGGTTTATCCTTATATTCTAGTGTCTTTATTTTTAGAAAACAGATTTTTCTAAATAAGTTATTCAGCCACTATTCACATTTTAACAAATAATGTCTAGATTTTAAAAAGCCCAACACTGAACATTACTTAAAATCTTCCATTTGAGGTCTTTATGAGTATCTAAGGAAATATGGGATAACCAATGACAGTCTGGTAATTATAAGTGTAATTTTTCTCCACTCAGAGGAAAAAGTCCAGAATTTCAGCATTTTAATGCAATATTTCATAGAAAAAATTCTTCCCCTTTTTATACTTTGCAAGATTGTAATTTTTTTTTAAATTATTGGTTGTCTAGCTTGCATCTTATATTTGGGGCTTTAACTTAAAAAAGCTTATATTTAATATTTTAATAAAATTTAATTTTAATCTATAAATACTCTAAAAAGCTAAGAAATTTGTGTATGGTGCACTATTTGCACTATTATTATGCTTTCCAGTATATGTATCATTAACTTGCACCCAATTTTGTAATTTAGGTAGTTGACAGAGGACATTGATAGAAAACAGTAAAGAACGAAATCTATCATGATCCAAGCAACATTCCAACACATACAGTCTTTACAGCCAACTTCCTAGTAAACAGTCCCCTATTGGGTTTTAATTCAATTGGGTACCGGTTTTGGCTGGTTCCCAGCGGAGGTCACACAGCCAGAAGCAGCTAGACCAGGGATGTGGAAGGCATCACGTTAGACCAATGAGGAGGAAACCTCACACAGGAGTCTTAAGGTTGGCAGCTGTGCTGGTCACTTAGGTGGCTGTCCCTTGCCCAAGAAAGACAACTTTGTATAAGAACAGGAATAAAGAGAGGGCATCAAGTTTCTGGGTCTTATTACCATTCTAGCCAGGGTACAAACTTCCAGCCAAAAGGCAGGCTTTCTCCTCCCGTAGAGTAGTCACGGGCTAGAGGACTGCAACCTAAGCGATGGACGTGAAAGTGTTCCAATAAGACTGTACTCCTTGAAAAGCCCCTGAAATAAAAGTAATGGAAGAAAAGAGAGAGTATTTGGGGTGCCTGGGTGGCTTAGTCGGTTGTGCATCCAACTTCAGCTCAGGTCATGATCTCGCAGTTCATGAGTTCAAGCCCCGCATTGGGCTCTATGCTGACAGCTCAGAGCCTGGAGCCTGCTTCAGATTCTGTCTCTCCCTCTCTCTCTGCCCCTTCCCCACTCATGCTCTGTCTCTCTCTGTCTCTCAAAAATGAATAAACGTTAAAAAAGAAAAAAGAAAAAGAAAAGAGAGAGTATTCACCAAGTTTGTACCAGCTCAGAGTCCAGATGAAAAGCACTCGAAGCCCTGTAGTATATCTACTCTTATCGGGATACCCAAATCTCGATTATGAATTGCCTGTGTGGCACAACCCTCTTGATTTCTGAAGTCCACACAGCATGCTGAGCAGGGGGACGTATGATTTTTGTTAATGCCTTCCAATCCCAATGGGTCATTTCATATCCATTTCCTATTGCTTCAATTATCTCCTTAGTAAAGGAGCTTTGGACACTGTTCTCAGCAACACTTCATTTCAATTCCCTACAGACAGTAAAAGGGAGGGAATCATTCCTAGGTTGATGTCCAGCAGTAGTAATGACGGGGAATGTATGAAACTCCCCAGTAGCATATCCCTCTGGTAAACATTGCTGCATAACCCATGGTTTATGTCCCTCCCATACAGGTATTGGTTTTAAGCAATCGGGAGGAATAGGGACAGGAGGAGACGGTGGAGGAAGGTCATCCGTTGTAGGAGGTGCCAGAGGAAAGGCAGATGTTAGGTTTTCTTTCTTAATTTGTTCCTTCTCTAGAGATACATGTAACATACAATATGCCGTAGGGACTAAACTCCAGGTCACCAAAATGGGAGCAGGAACCTTTTCTCCCTTTTTATGTTTTCTTTTTAAATTTCTTCCTTCTTGTTCTTGTAGATCTAAATCAATTGTACCATCATTGGGAAACTAGGGGTAGATGTCTCATATTGTTGCTAACAATTTAATTAATTGATCTTCTGTAACAATACAATGAACCACCTTTAAAAGCTGCTGTAAAGTTTTTAAATACAATAGCTGTTTTGTTATCATTTGTTGACCCGTAGTAAAGAAGGAGAAAAGAAATACTCTCACTGAATACTAGACACGTTGGCAGCTATCCCAAGCAGGCACTGCTGTCCCTTACCGAGATGAGGTCTGTTTGAAGTCTAGATGGTTTCACTTTCGTCTCCTGAACATGTTGATTCTGCTGCCTGAAAATCTTCCTCTCAAAGCTATCACTATCACATTGGGGTCACCAAGTGTCTGTTCTGCTCTTGGCTTTGTCCAGCAAAGCCAAGGGTGGCAGAAAGTATTACTCAAGACTCTATGCAAGTCAAAAGAGGTGAAAGGGATACTAAGGGAAGTTCTCCAAGCTGCTGTCAAGCTTGCCTATTTATTAAGTGTCCATTTAGAAAAAGAGTACGCAATGCATCAGTGGGCTACGTGCCAGTAAGAAGGTATTGAAAGCCTGCAGAAAAACAAGTTAAGACATTCCCAAGACTACAAAAGTGGAGATGTAGAAAACAGGGTGGAAAACAAGATAAGATATTCTATATGATAACATGGTCTAAGGAATTTATGAGCACAGGCAGGACCCAACCCCTAGATATACATTAGATAACAGGCAAGGCATGCCCCTTAGGTATACATTAACTAGACAAGTGAAAGCTGTTTTCAGCAAGGCCAGAAAGCGGAGTTCTGCTTTGCAATGTGTTCCCTATGATCTGCTAACCCAGGACATGGCTATTTGATTTCCCACAAAGTTGAAAATGTCAATTTAAAATATTTGTTACTAATAATACCCAGTACGGGTAAAAGTACAAGAGAATTCACTGATTCATAGCTCCTTCTAGGAATTAGTAAATACTGACAAACAGCTGTGTATATATGCATACTCTTTAATGGAATACCTACACTTCTGGGAGTTTGGACAAGCAAATAATCACAAAGTAAAAATAAATTTTTAGAAAAAATATTCAATAAGATTGGGAAATGTCCACAATATGTTGCTAAACAAAATAGTTTATAGAAACATTGTGTTAGTTAAGGTTATTCTGCTATTAAAATAAATAAAACCCACGCCAGCTCAGTTAAGGAAAAAAGAAACGTATCAAAAAAAAAAAAAAAAAAAGACAGGAATTTATTGGAGCCTTGGAAACATTAACCATGGCCTTCATGGTATTTAGAACCCCTTCCCTGTTTCTGAATTCTGTTCTTTTCCACTGGTTTGCCTTACCTCCGTCCCCTGCTGCAACCTGACTTTCTCTGACTTCCGGTCTACATGTCAGAAAATGTTTGGTTTCCTTGTGTCCAACAGACTAAGGAGGGTTAGCCTGGAATCTATTAATTCCAGTTCCAAATCCCCTAGATAAAGGTTTCATTGGCCCTGGTTAGGCCACTTACCCCCCTAATCAGCTGTGTGAGTATGGAGCTGGGGGAAAGGAGAGAAAGAGAGAAAAGCCATGTAATATGGCTATAGACACAGGGAGTCTTGCCTCACATGAGTAGGAAAGATACATGTATATATTTGTGGTTAGCCACCCAGCAATTTCATTTCCATAATATATTTAGGTGAATAGACATATAAAGCCATGGATATTAATAAAGATTATACTATTTAGGAATACATGTAAAACACATCTAAATGCTAACCAAATATTATCTGGTTATTCCAGTGATAAGTTGTCATTTTTTATTCTTCTATATATTTTTTTAAATTTTCTCAATAAGTATGAATTACTTTTATAATAAACACAAATATATTAAAATAATATGTCAAATAAAGTTGAATAATAAATTATCAAAGACTTGCATTAATTTTCATTTATTGTTTCATCAATAGATGTTCCGAAGATGTACATGCAAGTTTTAAACTAAATCAGCCTAAAATATAGAAGGACATTTGAAAAGTAAGTACACACTCAGTACAATATTAAATTTAGTACACACAAATTACTGATATAGATTATAGACTTAGAATGTTAATCTATAGTGGCACCTGGGTGGCTCAGTCGGTTAAGCGTCTGACTTCAGCTCAGGTCATGATCTTATGGTTTGTGGGTTCGAGCCCTACATTGGGCTCTGTGTTGACAGCTTGCTCAGAACCTGGAGCCTGCTTCAGATTCTGTGTCTCCTTCTCTCTCTGCCCCTCCCCTGCTCATGCTCTACCCCTCTCGTTCTCTCAAAAATAAATAAATTATTGTCAATGTTATTGAGAATAATTACTAAAGCATGCCAAAAGAGAAATTTGGTTAATGAAGCATTTTACAGATGTAAGTACTGAATGTATTTCTAGGATTATAATAATTACTATGCCTAAAAAATTAATGCGATAATTATTTAAGTTATTTTTATCTATATTTTTTAAACAAATCATAATATTCCTTTGAATATCATTGAAAGGGTCTTAAAAGCCAGTAAACAGACAGTAAATATAAACTATTATCTGGAAAATTTTTGCATGCCACTGTAGCTAGGTTTGTGCATTTTTAATGAATTTCCATTAAAGCTTGAATTAATTGTTCTGTAACTAAATATCAGTACACAGATTGAAGCCAGAAGTCAGCTAAAATAAGAAGACTGATTCAGGGAATAGGAAACTAGTCGGGATCTCTAGCTCCAGATCATTTCAGTGGTTTAACATTATTTTTATAATCTTTGTTCATTGATTTCAAAAATATAAAACATTATTCCATATATTCATACCAACAAATTGCAAGAAATATGAATGTAAACTCAATTTCTTGATCAAGAGAATCATAACTGAACTGTATTCAGTGAATCTGCCATTTTGATACTCTTATAATTATTGTGGTTTCCCTCTTGATACAATGCTGCTTCTTAACATCCATGTAACTCTGACATTAAGTTGTCCCTAGAGCCTGCGATTGCATCCAGAATGCCTGCGCCACTCAGATTTGATAAGTCTGCCATTATAAAGGGGCACATTAAATTCTGCCAGGTGTAACTTGCATCCACAAGTAAAGAACGGCACAATTAGGTCTTGGAGTTAGCAGGGATCATACAAATGTTTGAACAGTTTTTAGATTATCTAAAGGCTGTGACTGTCTTAGAAAAACACTTCAGTTGTTTTGGCTGAAGTCAACCTAATAAAACCTCTCCCTAGGACAGTTGGAGTTAGTAATAGGAGGAAAGAAAGCAGGCTCTGAAAACACAATTCCCCTGATGATGTAGAATGTAGAAAACACAGGGAAATTGCCCACTCAGTCTTTGGTCCTCATCACAGGGTGTACCTACCCTAGTGTTCAAATATAGCATCCCCAATAAATGGGATAGGGCCTGGAGCTGGATGAAATCATCTGTGTACCTTCCGAAATATGTCAGGGTTCTATCCGTTATGCCCGTGCTATGCTGCTAGTTTTCCTTCAAATTAGAAGCCAAAGTACAATTATGAACTCATCTAATGGAAAGACATATTCAGTTGTGTTTTTCAAACTCAGCTGCAACTATTGTTTTCATGCTATATTCTGCATTTTCCCCCAGAAAATTCCCTTTTTGCTGATGCTGGAGAGCAGGAGCCAGGAGTGTGGTGGTCCTTACACCTTTACACCCCATTAGTTGAGGGACCGCTACCTAGAAGTGCCAAAACCTGTCACTTTGATATCTAGATGACAAGAAAAACTAAAAAGTTACATAGGGACACATGAAGCTAGAGGAAGGGATTACATAGATGTTGAATTCAGATTTCTATTCCCTACTCTAAAAGACAGAATGATGGCAGAGGCCCAGGAATCACTGGCCTTAAGCCCAGAGCTAGGCTTGTTAAAGGGTCCAACAGTGACCTTGAACACAGATCTAAAATCATGTGGGTTTGGGAATGGGAAAACACCAAGGCCTTATTTTCGTTCACAAACTCCTAGCAGCAGTTTGAGCTTCTCTCTCCCTGTGAGCTGCAAGATCTTAGGCAGATGTGATCCTAGACCATTTCTTTCAAGGAGTCTATCAGAGAGATAGCATATTTGACATGTCAATTTTGAAAAAAAAAACAGAGCAAAAATATGCTACTGCCTGAACATCAGTTGTAAAGATTAAAAAATAATAAGTTGGAAATGCTAGAAATATAAAACCCTTCTATAAAGTTTTATGCCCGCCATGCTTAAAATTACACATTAATCCAATTTGCAGAGTTGGTAATCTGATAAAAATAAACAAAGCTCATATTTAGATATGAACTAAATTCCTCCATCTGTCAGAAAGCAACTACCATTTAAGCTGCTTTTTCACTAAAATGTGTCTATTTTGGGTCTTGCAACCACTAATGTGCTTGAATCATAAAATGAAAAAGCCTAAAATTTCATGTAAGATAACCTTTCCTCAGCATTCAAAATACTTTGCAATGTGATCCTCTTCTTAGTTTAAAAATCAAACTTTGGTTTACATCAAAAGCACTATGAATAATGAAATTGCTGTATGGTAAGCTTGGAAATAGATCAGAGCAGAAGTGGGGGAGGTGGATGGAAGGGTGCCCTAACTAGAAGACTTCAGTCTTGTTTCCCCAGTCAGGCTGTATTAGTTCAGGTCACCAAGAGCACAGAAGGCCTCCTTCCCTCCCCTAAGCCTAATCTTTATTTCTCTCTTTTTCACCCAGAGGCAACGTAAATAACTAAAGTTCATTAGGTAATTATTTCACACAAATCATTATGTTAAATTCTCACAAAACCCCCCAGGAGGTAGGCCTTATTGTTATCTTCACTTTAAAGATAAGCAAATGGTTCACCCAGGGTTCCAGCAGCCTTATTCACAACAGCTCAAAGGTAGAAGCAACCACGGTGCCTTGACAGATGAGGGGATAAACAAAATGTAGTGTATGTGTGTGTGTGTGTGTGTGTGTACAGGAATATCTATATCTATCTGTATCTGTATAGATAGATGGATGGATAGAGATAGATAGATAGAGATATAATCCAGCTTAAAAATGAAGACAATTCTGACATGTGCTACAATGTGCATGAAACTTACAATATTATGCTATGGGAAATAAGCCAACTACAAAATAATAATAATAATAATAATAATAATAATAATAATAATGCATGATTCCACTTACATAAGGTACCTAGAACAGTCGAATTCATAGAAACAGAAAGTAGAGCAAGTGTTGCCAGAGGCTGGGGGGGAGGAGAGAGGGAGCTGCTGTTTAAGGAGTATAGAGGTTTAGTTTTACAAGATGAAAAGAGTTTTGGAGACTGGTTGAAAAGCAACTTGAAGGTAATTAGCAAAAACTGTACATTTAAAAATAGTTAAGATGGCAAATTTTATGCAATGTATATTTTACCACAATTTTAAAAACATTTTTAAAAAGATAAGCAAAGTGAGATACAAAGTCACAACACATTAACTTCACTTATACTAAATTACATATTAACTTCACTTAGAAGTTTTGTGTTACTACCATGGAACACCTGAGTGGTTCAGGAGCCTCCTACTTTGGCTCAGGGCGTGATCTCACCGACCATGAGTTCGAGCCCCATCTCTGGCTCTGTGCCGACAGCTCAGGGCCTGGAGCCTGCCTCAGATTCTGTATCTCCTTTTCTCTCTGCCCCTACCCCGCTTGTGCTCTCTCTCAAAATATATTAAGAACATAAAAAAAAAAAAAAAAAGAAAAAACTATTTTAAAAAACGTTTTGTCTTACTGCAATGCTATATTGAAATGGCTTTAATATATTTAAAAATAACTTCAAAATTTTTAAAGGAAATAAATTCATGACCAACATCCAGTCAATCACTAATTCTTATTGATTAAACCAATAAAATATCCTTTCTTTTTTTAAAAAAAATTTTTATTTTTGAGGCGGGGAGGGACAGAGAGAGACAGAGGATGTGAAGCCAGGTCTGTGCTGACAGCAGAGAGCCCTATGTGGGGCTCAAACTCATGAACCGTGAGATATGACCCGAGCCAAAGTCAGACATGTAACCAAATGAGCCACCCAGGCACCCAAATACCCTTTATTTCTATCTGTTCCTCCTTACCACACTTCTCCTGCTTTATCCCAGGCTGTCATCACAGGAACCTCTGTATTCACTTCCTGTCTTATCTCCCTGTGTCCAACAAGATTCTTCATCCTGTGATCATGAGTCCCTAGACTGAAATCCGTCAAAATCAAACCCTGTCAAATGAAGCTTAATGTCCTTCAAGTGACAAACAAGGTCCTTCCTGCCAAAGAACTGTTTCATCCCCTATCTCATCTCATACCACTATCTCTGTTCCATAAGCTCCAGACAAAACCTGCACTCTGGAGGACCCAACTATGTCATGTCACTATTCAACTCTGCTGCCTCTGAATATGCTGTTCCCTCCATCTGCAAATCCTCCTTTCCCTTCTCACTAAAAAATATTTCCACTTATCCTTAAAGACTTATTTCACAGGTATCTAGTCTGGGAAGCCATTCTTAGTACCCAAGGCTGCAAAGGACTCCCTCACAATGACATAATAGTTTTATCGACTATAGAAAGTAGATGAGTTAAAAATGCTTCTATATTCTCCATTTCATTATGGAGACTGAAGATTTGCTAGAGAGCACAGAAGAATTATTCAGACAGAGGCGCCTGAGTGGCTCAGTCAGTTAAGCGTCCGACTTTGGCTCAGGTCATGATCTCGCGGTCCGTGAGTTCGAGCCCCGCGTCGGGCTCTGTGCTGACAGCTCAGAGCCTGGAGCCTGTTTCAGATTCTGTGTCCCCTCTCTCTCTGACCCTCCCCCGTTCATGTTCTGTCTTTCCCTGGCTCAAAAATAAATAAACGTTAAAGAATTTTTTTTAATTAAAAAATAAAAATTAAAAAAAAAAGAATTATTCAGACAAAAGAAACAGTTTCCAGAAAGAAGATAATTCAAAGCTAGTCTCAAGGGGTGGTCAACAGAAAAAAGTAATACTTTGACATAGACTAGGAAAAGAGAAGAAATTCTATTCCATACTATCGCAACACTCGATCAATACATTTGAGGCTTTCCACAGAGGCCACAGCTAGAATTTTTGCAAGAGAACAGATGACATCTTTTTCTTCAAGAAATGGTTAAAAAAAAAGCTGAGTCCTTGAAAAACCTGAAGACAATTATTAAATCCCAAAATGAAAAGATGTACATTAGCAGTTGACAGCTTCCTGATAAAAAAAAAAAAAAAAAAATACAAAGACCAGCATAATGAAGAAGTGCTGTGTCTCATTAAGAGGGGAGCTTATACTTCTGGAGCAAGTATATGAGATGGGAATACAAGTTAATCATTAGTTAATCAAACCCACCAACTGCTATCAGTTGATGACTGACTCACCTGGGAGGACACCTCCCTCACTCACACAGGAGAATTTAATACAAAAGAAATGGAGGGTGCATTTCTAATGACTTTAAAATCCTTATTGAAAAAAAACTGGAGGACTTGAGGGCTTAAGTATTATTTTCTTCCCCAGTTGAAGGTCTTGAATTTAAAAGGAAAATGGGGCGCCTGGGTGGCGCAGTCGGTTAAGCGTCCGACTTCAGCCAGGTCACGATCTCGCGGTCCGTGAGTTCGAGCCCCGCGTCAGGCTCTGGGCTGATGGCTCGGAGCCTGGAGCCTGTTTCCGATTCTGTGTCTCCCTCTCTCTCTGCCCCTCCCCCGTTCATGCTCTGTCTCTCTCTGTCCCAAAAATAAAATAAAAAATGTTGAAAAAAAAAAAATTAAAAAAAAAAAAAAAAAAAAAAAGGAAAGTAATAATGAGGTTGAGAAGTAGCTTAAGTCAGATCATGGAGCAAAGAATTTGGAGTTTACCCAACAAGTAATTAGGAGCCATTGAAGTTCTTTGCAGAGGGAAGTAAATTTGCATTCTACCTTATAAATTAGACTCGCATAAATTGAATTTATGGAATCAATTAAGTGTGACATAAATGTCTCTAGAATCTATTAAAACTAAATAATTTCACGAGACTTGAAAGACAAAGTATTAAATCCTGAGTGGCAATAACTCTACTAAGCTTTATTGGACCCTGAAATCATTGGCCAAATATTCTTCAGTCCTCTATACATCACTTCTTATTTTTTTAATCGGAAATGTGTAAGGGTACTTACGAATACTACATGTACATCAACTCATATGTGTCTTGCAGGAATGTGAAAACAGTGCCCACCCCGAGTCCATTCTTCCTACTAACAAGGGTAATAAAACAGCAGCAATAATAGTATAATGACACATATACATGCACATCTATCTTTCCTGAATTACATCCCCGAAAATGGATAGGTATGATCTCTCATTCTTAGAGGGTTTATTGGGGGAATGTCCATTAAAATACAGATTTATACCAGACATAAATTTTCTTATGGAACCTCAAGTACCAAGGTACAGCAAGGTGTTTATGTGTCTGCCAACTGGAAAGGATATGCCATATTTTAAAAGGTACATTGGACATAAATAAATATGAATTCATATTTAAAACTGAAAAAGTCTCGGCAGTATACTCTTAGTTGCAAACATGGTATTTAATTAAACTGTTTGTGATTTGTACAACTCTACATAGTTTGCCCAGGATTGTGAGAACAGTATTATTTTTAACTATGTTCAATGATTCTCCAAAGCAACCCAAATGAGATTAGAATGTATATGTATTCAACACACTGTTGCTAAAAGGATGTTCATTATGGGACCCATGGAGTCTTATACAGTTCCAATGAAGCCAAGAAAGCAGAAGGCCCAGCACTTCGTGTTAACTAAACTGTTTGACAGTACAAGTATTACTGGCCCAAATTTTATCACAACGATAGCTCATGTATGTATGTATGTATGTATGTATGTATGTATGTATGTGTATACACACACACACACACATATATATATATACATGGCACTTGCTATATGCCAGGTACTATTCTAATACAGAAGATGATAGATTGATAGATATATTCATTTCATCTCCATCTATAATAAATGCAATCTTCATAACATCCTATAAACTAGGTATTTACTATTCACATTTACATAAGAGGAAACAGAGACACATAGACCCTAAATAACATAACCAACATCACAAAGGGAGGAAATGGCAAAGCTGAGATTTAAATCTAGGTAGCTGGGCTCCAGAGTCCATTCTCAATCACCAAGTTTCAATGGTGCTTCTATAAGTGTTGACTCCATTTCACCCTTGTCTGTGCTTGTACAGCACCCTATAAATGCCTCCACGGTGGTGCTTTTCAAACTATGGTAAAATAACAGTATATGTGTGTGTATACAGTAATATTTTATTTATATATATACACTATATGTTTATAGAAATATAGTAATATAACATATTAACAAATGATGATATATTGTTAGGGATATATAAATAATAATATATTATTATTAACATGTAACAATATATTATATTAATATTATATTATATAACTATGTAATTTTTAGTAATATAGTCCAAAATCCACTGTGAGCCCATTTGGGGCAGAAAGGATAATTGTTCCACATCTCTTTGTGCCCATATTCCTAACATAGTGATCAATATACCATAAACACCTAATGAATATCTGCTAATGAAAACCCATGTAAACATCACAGCTGCTTGCTACTATGGGGTTTTCTTACCTGCTCAGCTGGCATTTGCACTGTCTTTATGACACCTGACTTTCACTTTCAACTTCTGAACCCTGATCCCCTTTCAAATTCCCGCCCCTAGAACTAAAGCAGCAACAATATAACACCTATTATTAATGAAAATAATACCCACAATAAGGATAGGAGTTAATATTTATTGAGCATCAACTATGATTTCAGTCTTTGTTACCCATCACTGTCACAGTGACTGGGCTCTATGTGATACAAAAAGGAGTCTTCTCGAAGGCTGGTCTGCATGGGCCATGCAACTGTCATCCCAAGGGTACTCTAGAATAGAATACTTATTCTAAAAAAAAAAAAAATACTTATTCTAAAAAAAAAATAATCAAGAAACAACAGAGAGAACACTGTACTTCCCTGCTCTGTGAGAGAATCTATACCTTTTCTTTTTAAAATCAAACAATAGTTTTTTTCTTGTGGGTCACAGAGTATCACCTCTAGCCAGGGAGTGCACTTAATTGAATGCAAAACCCTACTGCTTAGAATATTAGCTAATGTTTCAACCTACCTCTGGAATGCAATTAGAGGCAGTAACACTAAGTCACAATTTATCTCACTGTAACGATTTCTGGCTTATATATATAAGCATATATATATATATATATATATATATATATATATATACACACACACACACACACACACACACACATATGCATACACACACATACACACACACATGCTATTAAAGAATGAGACCAAGAGCTTTCTTCTTCACAATTAATATTTACTAAGTCTCCAGGGCTGAAATTACCTCAGTCTTTTTCTTCAAGTCTACAATCACAGCTGTAGTTTTTTTTTTTTTCCATTACTATAGCAACCACAGGAATGCAAGCATTGTGTTTCCTTCTCTATCCAAAACATATAAAAGGGGCCAAAGTAGCAACAACCACCAAGAGACAGATAAATACCCTAAAAAATGGTCATAATTAAGAATTTACATTTATGGGGGTATTTTGAAAGCACATCTGACTTCAGAGTACTTAGATCATTCAACTATGACAAAATACATATTCATTCAAGTTTATTGAATCAAGATTCATTAGTTTCATTTACAGAGACTTCCCACAGAAGAATCCTAAATTTACCAGTTTTGTCTTTTTGTATAAACAAATGATAGGAAAAAATCTCCTCCATTAAAGTTATAGAGAACTTTCCAAATTACATAAAACAATGTCTTATTTATACCCAAAAGGGAGCTAGAAAAAGACCAAAGTGTAAGAAGTTAATAGGTTGATCCCCGATTTTGTTGTTTATACTTCAAAATCATAGTAATAGTAAGGACATTCCTTCATGCCTACAGTTGTATCTTTAGTCTAAATTCATTATAAAGTAACACAAGCACAGTATTTTAAAAAGAACTCAATGGAACTTTCAAACATCTGACTTCCATTCTGTGTATCTATGGTTGTGACTTTAGAAGTCCTCTGCCCCATTCTGCTGTAATAAAACAAATTTTAAGGTGAAAGACCCATGGCATAAATAACATTATTCTTCAATGTAAATCAGTAATTTGAGGTTTTGGACACGGGCACATCTGGAGATTTGGTTCATATATATATTTGGGGAGAAACACAGGGATCATCTATTCTGATCTCTTTTTTCAGAAAAAAGAACTGATGAAGAGATAAAATGATAGATAGGTAGACAGATATCCCAGTTCTCACAAAGAAGGTTTCCATCATGGAGTAATTGTTGTTGTTGTTGTTGTTGTTGTTGTTGTTGTTGTTGTTGTTGAATTTCCAAGGAAGATGGCTACCCTAATTATTTTCTAAGGACAATATGTGCACTAGCTCCGCCAGACTATGTAGGGCTCTTCCTTGGGAGATAGACCCCGACTTCAATATGTATAATTTACTGAGGTAAGTGCTATAATAGATACATTTACAAAGCACAATGGAATCACATAGGATGGGCCCAACTCTTCCTGGAGCAGCTTCAAAGAGGGAGGATTGCTTTCTGTTGGGTATTAAACACCGTGTTCACCAGAGGAAGGCATGAATTTTGCCACAGGGAGCCATGGGGAGGAAGTGTGCCAGAAGCAGAAGATGAAGCAGAAAGTGAGCAGGAAACGGGAGAACTAGCAAATAGGTGATAATTTTAAAAGGATAACTGGGGAGATGGATTGCAGTGAGGAGAGACTGTAGAACAGTAAACCAAGGAAGAAGTTAAAGAAGTTATGGTAAAATAGAAGAGATTAATTAGAAAGATATTTAGGAGGGAGACTTTACAGGAGTTAATTGCCTTGGATATATCTAAGAGTCAGTGAAATAAACTAGTTGCAAATAACCATGATAACTTCTTTTTGTTGGTATATAATTGACATATAATATTATATTGGTTTCAGGTGTACAACATGATGATTCGATATTTGGATATATTGAGTAATGATCACCACAGTAAGTATAATTAACATCCATCACCTCACACAGTTACAACTTTCTTTTCTTTAAGATCTACTCTCAGTAACTTTCAAATATACGACAAGAGTATTATTAACTATAGTCACCATGCTGTATATAACATCCCCATGGCTTATATATTTTATAACTGGAAGTTTGTACCTTTTGACCATCTTTACCTGTGATAACTTCTAATTGGAAAAACATAAAAAGCCTAAACAGTGAGTCATATATAAAATTCTAGATTTGTCCTCAAAATTATGTGTCAACTTCTCTATTTTGTAGTATTCTCCACTCTATGCACTCTATCTTTGCTCTCCAGTTTACCATTATAGTTAAAATTAGTTAGTTTAACACCTTCTCTGACATTTAACTGAAAATGGAAAACACGTACCAAAATAGCCTATGCAAAAAAATACCACAAAAAAAATAAACAAGTGATCTCTTCAGTTCTCAAATAAACCAAGAGATTTAAATATGTTATAATTATTTTTCCTTCATCCTTTGACTGCCATTCCTTTTGAGAAAGAAGAAAAACTCTTTAAAAATGTAACAATCTGGACTGCCTGGGTGGGCCAGTTGGTTGAGCATCTGACTCTTGATTTCAGCTCAGGCCATGATCCAGGGTCGTGGGATTGAGCCCTGCGTCAGGCACCGGGCTAAGCATGGAGGCTACTTGGGATTCTCTCTCTCTCCCTCTGCCCCTCTCCCCTGCTTGTGCTCTCTCTTGCAAATAAAAAAGAAAATGTAGCAATCCAACAAATATAGTTTTAAATATGAAGGAAAGAATAGCAACTCACAATCATATTATCGGGAAAAAAGTCTACCTTAGTTTTTTTCTAATAAATTCATCTTATTAGGTAGTGTGTTAAGAAATAACTATAGCTTGGGTCACCTGGGTGACTCAGTCGGTTGAGCGTCCAACTTCGTTTGGCTCAGGTCATGACCTCACAGTCATGAGTTTGAGCCCCATGTCAGGCTCTATGCTGACAGAATCCTACTTCAGATTCTGTGTCTCCCTCTCTCTCTGCCTCTCTCCCACTCATGCTCTATCCCTCTCTCTCAAAAATAAATAAATATTAAAAAACAAAAAATTTAGAAATAACTATAGCTTTGGAACATGTTACATAACTATGTAACATTACTATAAAAGCTGCTGCCTTGCTAATAGGACAACATAAGACAAAACTATAATCATATTACTTCATTACTATTAA
This sequence comes from Neofelis nebulosa, assembly GCF_028018385.1. Taxonomy (NCBI): domain Eukaryota; kingdom Metazoa; phylum Chordata; class Mammalia; order Carnivora; family Felidae; genus Neofelis; species Neofelis nebulosa. Next base: position 57,794,678 of record NC_080785.1, read on the forward strand.
AGCATAAGAAAGAAAACAGCATATTAGAAAGTGTAAGTATCACATTCTCTATATTTCCTTCTTTATTCAATATTACATTGTTATGATTTATATTGTATGTCATTCAGTTCCTTCATTTCTAACTGCTGCATTGTAATAGGTCAAATCTATTTCATTTCTTGTGCAATCTGCTTGCATTAGATATCTAGGCTTCCTTCACCTCCCTGCTACCACAAATAATACTGTAAGAAATAGACTTAATTTTGCTATGTACTGTAAGATTGCTTTCCAGAATGACCACTTAGGTCTGCACTTTCATTAGCAGTGCAAAAAAAAAATTATGTCTTCCCACACCTTTGCCTGCATTTGCTAATTACCCCCTTTCTTAATTTCTGCCATTCTGAGTGAATTGAATGATGATTGATATATGAATTTTCACCTCTTGCATTACTAGTAAGTTTGAGCATCTCTTCATATACTTGAAAGCCATTCATAGCTCCCCTTCTATGAATTGCCTAGTCATGCTAGTCACCCATTTTGCAACTTTGTTTCCTGTTTTATATACTCATTATATAAATTAAAGTCACAGGTGCACATAAACTCCTCACATTTTACATAGATAACTGAGTATTTTAAGTATGTGACTAAATATACAAAGCACCTGCCTGTGAGTAGGTTTGCAAAGTACTTTTCTTTCCTTTCTAATTTAACCTAACAATTGTAAGGCATTATTTATCAGAAACTTTATTCTTCAATATTCATATCACCTGAGAATTTACACTAAGTGAAAAATTCAATTGAAATGAGAATCTATAGGCAGAGCATCAGGAATCTCTAAAACTTCCACAGTAGCAGAAATGTGAAGTAAATTCTACTAGAACAGTATGGTAGAACATACTGTTACCAATAAAATTACAGTTACAAAGGTTGTATAATAATTCACTTCAGAAATACCTATTGAGTGCTTATGGAGAACCAAGTGCCACATTAGATGCAAGGAATACAGACATTACATTTTGGCTCCACACAAAGAGCTCATCATCTAGTTAAGAGAAAATACATGCAAACAATTATTAAAGATTCCTTGCATCCTGTATAGACATGCTTACGCATAATGTGCTATAAGATATAAGAGCTCAGATGACAAGAAACCTGCGCCAGGTGAAAGGGAAGTGCTTTGAAGGGAAGTCTAAAGGTAGGCTGAGTTGTAAGGGACATATGTTTGTCAAGTGTTCCAGCAGAGGAGAGAGACTGCCCTCTGGGAAGAAAAAGAAAACATATGCAAAGGCACTGAGGTGTGAAGGGAACATCTTGGGAATTCCCCACTGTTCCTTACTACTACAATCCTAGATATGTAACCAAGTCTTGCTGGAGTGAGATTCGAGGCTAGGAAGATATGCAGGAGGCATGTGATGAAAGATTTTTATGTCCTTCTGTGGAGGCCTCCAGATGCTGGACACATAAGTAACAGAGGCTTATAAACTCAGATATCAGGCATTGGCCTGGGGGTTGGGGATGTGGTGGTGTACAGGACAGACAAGCCTCTGTCGAAGGGTGTAAAGTGAAGAACTGACAATCCTATCTTATATTTTCAATGGTTGGTCTAGGTGCAGTGTGGAATTAAGAGCAGGAACTGAAGCATAGAGGCTAGTTACATTACTACTACAATACACCAGACCAAAACTAAAGCAAAAAAAGTATTTATGATATAATTATGGGAAGTAAAATATGCAGATACAAAGTTGTGGTAATTAGCACAACCACCTTTTGAAGAGTATTTCCCAGTATAAAAACTTTCAAGTGAATGGTCTAACTAATTCTTCCAGTAGTCTCTGAGAATAATATTATGATTGCCTCCATTTTTTAGGCGGATACTGAGCACCGTATCCAAGGCAAACAGCCAGGGGATGGAAGGAAAGGGATGCTATCATAATTCACTTGGTTTGATATCCATCAAACGTTTAATGAATAACCTGTGCTACGTGTCCAACACTAAGAGAAGGGGCAGAGTGGGGGATTCCACCAAAGTAAACCCTTCTTCCCACAAGAGTCTGCAGTCTAGAGAAAGAAACCAGTAAGTGAATAGCCAGATACAATGCAGTACAATTGGTGTGCTGATCAGGGCTAAGCCAGAACTGCCTGTCCACTCAGAAATGTGTGAAGTATAATAAAGACATAAAGCCAAATAAGGAAGGAAAATCCATTGCACAAAGGGTGGCAGTGCTGGAATTTGTGTGTTTTCTTAAAAGTCACTTAATGTTGTTACGATGACCCTCTACAAGGCTAAGGTCAGACAAAGGAAAGAGAATAATCATCAAACCCAGAGCAAAGATGACTTCATGGCAGTCATTTCTTTCCTTTCTATTAACAGAGCTCACAGAAACTGTGTGGTAACTCACAGGTAAATATTTGAAACAAAGGAGATAGCTATGTAGAATTTCCCTCAGCTTAAAGCTAAGTGTTTAATAATCAATACCAGGAAACAGACTGAAGAGGTGAAACACAGTAAAATATCAAGAACTAAAGAAACTGGATCAGATGACACTGTTTACAGTAAAGGATAAACATGTCAAACTGGACTTAATTACCAATGATGCCTACAGTTTTGCCAGCTGCATCATAACTCAAATCACTCCTCCACTTCTTCACCAAAATATGTTTGAGAATTTGTTTTGTGATACATGAGAACCTCATGTAACAAGTGCCAACTCTAGACTGAGTTTAAAAAAAAAAACACACAAATTCATTTTTCATATTGCATGAAGACATATTATCCGCAATATGCTCAAGTAAATTAAGAATTAGGGTATTTGCCTGTTACATATAAATTGTTAGTTTGGGTGTGGGGGGAACTATGGGTAAGGGTGGGTGGGGCGACGGCCTGGAAGATCAAACCATTATTTTATCATTACATTACTATGTAGGTTTTGTCTTAGTACATACTACAAATCAATCAGAATGTTCATCAGGTACAAGTCTGAGGGACAATATCTTTTTTGTCTTTGATGAGGCCGTGGTGGATTTTGGACAGAACGCTGGATTTGAATCTGGAAAGTCTATGTTTTGGTCTACTTCTTGCCAGCTGTGTATCCTTGGGCAAGCCACTTAATAGCTCTGAAATCCAAATTCCTCGGGCAATTTCACATAAAGTTGTTGTGATGTTTAAGTGAGATAACATGTGCCAGCATTTGCAAAACAATAAAATGCCACATAAATATCAGTTATTTATTACCCTATGTGTAATTGTAAATGGCATTACTAAACTCTAATCAAAACCAAAACAGAGTTAAGTTTAAAAAAAAATTCTTGACTAGAAGCAGGCTTTATCTGCTTTCATTACCTTGTCACCTCATAATATTCGTGTTGAAGCTTTTTTTTGGTTGTTGTTGTTGAAGATGTAGGGTCATAATTGATGGGCTCCAACAGAACACAATCCAGAACTTTGGAGAACAAGGAAAAGATTAACATTTTTCAAGTGCTGCAGGGAAACTCTAGTAATTAAAGAGTGTACTTTCTGAGAATTTTGATACTCAAAATCCCTACATAATTAACTATTCCTCTGTCCATTTTTGGTTCAGGTTAGTAATTTTATCCTCTTCTTAAGGGAGAGAAACAAAGGTTAAGTGACTTATACAAAGTTCACGCTAGAAACAATCTTTAGATCTTCAGACTCTGAATCCAGGCCTTTATTAGCTATGTCACAATAAACCTTTCAAGTTGCCACTGACTCAGATAAAACCTTCACATCAGCCCATTTGTGCCATTGTTCCTTTATCTGTTGTGCCTACTTGAAATATTACCTTGTTTCATAACAAATCAAGATAGTGACCTAAAGCAGGCACATATTCCTTCCACTAACACTTCTGTTACCTTGAGAGATTCAAGCCACATCTAAAAAGCCTCAATGAGAAAACTTTCTGTGAAGCAAAATGGCAAATAAAGCATTTCTAAGCATTACATAGAGGAAAAAATTTAGGTAAAGGTTCTTTTCTCATTAGCCTTATAATTAGCAAGTTGAAGTTCTGACAGGGGTAACACTAATTGTTTCCTTGAGTTCTATGATACGCCTATTTAGGGTAAAATACATTTTCTCTGGTTACTACATAAGTATTTCCATTATAGTCTGAGATAAAAACAGCAACAACAGTAATAATACCTGTAATTACACAGCATATACTGTGTGTCATACACTGTCCTATGTATTATATTACCTCATTGTCCCTACATATCACCAACACTATCTGTAAAAGTAGCCCACTGTTACCCTTCAGGTAACAACAATAATCTTTAGGAAACTCTGAAGCAGCTCCTAAAAGAGATACAAGTTCCACCCTCCTAGCAAAACCACCTTCTAGAAAACAAGCAGAACAATTTTAATCCCCTCTAGTGTCGTCAGGGGATTTAGTACCAAGAGGGAGGAGACATTCTGAGAAACAAAATTTTGTGAGCAACATAAGAAAGAAATTTCCTTCCAGATAATATACAAATGAAAACCGAACTTTTCCTGCCCAAATTGAGGGAAGTCAATGAAATCCTGCTTACCCCAAGCACAAAAGGCCTTTTGCAGCAGATAGATTTTTGCTAAGTGTTAGCAGAATCATTCACATTGAAAAAACATCTGCTTCCCAAAAATTGCACTTATTTGTGCCATAGAAAATAGGAAGAGAAATAACCAGGGCCAGTAGAAATACAGGCACAATAGCTCGATGCTTCACAGATGGCATCTGAGCAAATGCAGACATAAACAAAGCACTCTGCAATGAGGATATGGGCTCAGGTTCAAGGAAGTGATCAGTATGTGGGTCTGGAAGATGTGCAGGGCAGTACAGATCATGGGAGTGAAGACCCAAAGCCAGGGAAACGGCGGGAGGGGGTCTTGTATGATCATGTTCTCCAACACTATTCCAGCATGAGCAGGTCAACGGCAGGCTGTTTGCTGTTTTGTTTTGATTTGTTTTAACTTAAAAGCTAAATTTGGTTGTTTAAAAAATAGTCTACTATGAATTCAATTCATCTTTAAGCAGTCTTTTGTTGAACTCATGAATCTGCTGTCAGAGGCTGCCTCTCTCTTTGTCTTGTCAGGAAGAATTCCCCAGCCTGTTGTGAGCAACCAAAGTTGTGGCCACCATTTTGAGAGGTCCATACGGGGACAGAGCAGGCAGCAGCTCTTTTGACAAAAGTACTTTTCTTGAATCCGCACACCCTTCTTGTGTATATCCTGAGCACAGAGCATGAAGAGGCAGCAAGAGGGATTACTTGTACTAACCCCATAACACTTCACAGAGCAAAAGGCAGCAATTACGGCACAAAAGCAAATGCACAAGAGCCTGACCTAATTCCGAAGCAGTTTTAATTAACTTATAAACTAAACTTGAAATCACACCCAATCTCAACAGAATTATAACAATACTTTTCTTAATTCCAGACCACGGTGTTGAATCTAGAAATTAAGGGAAAGGGCACAGTTTGTCTTTTGAACCGGCCAAATACTGCTGATATGAAAGTAAAATAATTCCAAAATAGGAATCACAAAACTTTTTCTATAATTATTAAAGGCTGTATCAGAGCATAAAGCTCCAGTTACTTAATTCCATTAAGTATCTACTTGACAAGGCTAAATGCAGGCGAAGTACATTATTGTTGCTATTTAAAATAAGATGAAATGTTAAGCTCTTTAGACATTACAAAGCAGTGGAGCCTGATTTTCATACTTATAACTCGATATGACTATTTCCACAGAATAAGAACCCGGCTTAAGTTGTGTAATCATTTCAAAGGTCCCAATGTCTACTTCCTGGCTCTCTTCTCACCTCTCAAATGTCAAAAACACATTTCCTGACACAGCTGAGATGCATGCCAGCTCCCTGTCAATGAAAAGTAAGAATGAGAACTTTGACACGATGGCCATCAACAGCCCTCTGTGGACGCCACTGTTTGGAACCTGTCTCTCTCTCTCTGGTGATGAAACATCTTGGTCTGGTGCCTCTACTCTCAGTTCTACATCCTTTTCAAGCAATCGTGTCTTTGTGGGACTTTTCAAGATTCCACACAAGCCATGTAATTTGTCTCTACTCTCAGCCACTACTTGGTTTTGGAACACAAAACCATTTCTTAAGATGATCAGGCACCAAAATAATCAAACCCTTAATTGTCTAGCATTCCTGTAATTCTGCAGTGACTGGAAACCCAAAAGAAAATACATACCCGGGGAAATAATACAATATGTAAATTTTAAGCTTACTGGAAGTTTAGGAATCAAATGATAAATAATGGAAAATTGAATTAGGACAAAAGTAATGTCAGGGATAAGTAGGGTTGTACCATTTTGCCTTGTCATTTTATTTAGTGAACTCAGTGTTTATTCACAATAACTAGCATATAAGTATTCAATAAATATTTGCTGTTAGCATTTATAGTAGTGATTGAGGATCCAGGTATCTCTAAACAGGAATGAAAACAAAAGCAGAAAGAGAAATATATACTACTGCATATAATATGAATTTAAAAATATTTAGGCAGAGAGTTCTTCTGAGGAGATATTCCTTGGAAAAAATACTGTGCACATGGTGAAAGGCAGCAGCTACACTTGTGGTCAGCACAGCATAAGATATAAAGATACTGGGTCACTATGTTATACAACTGAAACTAATGTAACAGTGTATATCAACTCCACTCAAACTCAAAAATGTTTTAAATAATAATAATGAAAAAAATACTGTTATCAGTGGAAAACTCCATGGAGAAGAGATCCTGTCTTCTTGTTCTCTGTTTAAGTCTGAATAAATGGGAATAACGTCTGCCACATTTAAGACACTAAAAATATACTGAATGAATGGAAGAATGAATGAATGCAATCACTCATACTAAAACTTCCCTGTGAGATTCACAACACACACGTGCTAATCAAAGGCCCTAAGAAGTCCTGCTGTAAAAGAAGTCTATTTACTTTCTTTTTTAACCTACAATTTTTTAAATTTATTTGGCACAGAACACTTTTTCTTTTTTGGATGGGGGACTACTCATATTTCAGGGAGCTGATATATAAAGAAATGTATCTAAGGACTAGAAATTAAGGGACTACCCAGTAAGTGCAGCATACTGACCCCAAACATAAAGATACAATTTGTATCCTCAAAGAGCTCAGAGTCACACAGTAAAGACTGATATATTATCTATGATATACATATATATATATATATATATATATATATATGTCATTATAAAAGACCAAGATGAAACATGCTATATTTATTATAAATATTTAAATATATTTTATATACACATTTTGTATACTACTATAAATGTTATATTAGTATAAACATGTTAGTATAATATGTTAATAACTACTGTACTTTACTGTTACAATCTATCATAAAATATTAATATTGTGATCATATAATAGTATTAGACTAATATAATGTAAATGTTATTGAAGGTTAGAGGCTCTTGTGGTAAAACCAACTCACAGAGAGAAACAGGAGCAAACAATTTTTTTTAATGTTCATTTATTTTTGAGCACGCACGCACACATGAGAGAGAGAGAGAGAAAGAGCAGGGGGTGAGGAGCAGAGAGAGAAGGGGACAGAGGATCCGAAGGGGGCTCTGTACCGACAGCAGACAGCCCGATGCAGGGTTCGAACTCACAAACTGTGAGATCATGACCTGAGCCAAAGTTGGATGCTTAACCAACTGAGCCACCCAGGTGCCCCAGAGCAAACAATTTTTTTTTTTAATGAACTCTCAGTTTAATGTAAGATTTTAGTAAATTGAATATGTAAAAATTAAAATGAATTCTCATTTCCCTTCTAAATCTTCCCACTTTTCCATTATGTACAAAATCACCTTGACATCAGAGCATTCCAATGAATCTTTTATCATGTATGAGTCATGGCATCTTATCTCAGTAGGGTTAGCTAGCCATCAGCTAGTATAAATTCTCACTCACAAGATGACAAAAGAAACACCTAGTAAATTATTCTTTTCTTCTTTGCTCATATTATACATAATATTGTTCCAAAAAATTTCAAAAAAGCTTACACAAACATATTTTCCAACATTACTCAGGTAAAGCTGAAACTAAAAGTTGGAGACATTCCAAAAGTGTCAAGCACTTTTCTGATGCTCAAAAAAGATAGCGTGCCTCAATCATATGCTATCTCTAAAAGTGTTACTCTGTTATTTTGTTTTTAGTCACTGTTGAAAATCCTAATGTAACAACACCTTTATAAAAAGGAATTAGGGCTTGGACGTAACCAAAAGTGAAAAGCAGAATTCTGGTCCTGGTAGAAGTAGACACATGTACAGGTAATAATAACAAATACCAATAATAAAGTCCACACAGCTTACAACACATGTCCTGAGAAAGCCCCCACGAGATAGAAGAAAACAAATCTTTGTTCATCCAATGAGCAATTATATTCTAGATGGAGTATTTGAACGTTTACATCCATGACACCATGTAGTCCAGCAATATTTACAAGTTGACATGATACCTCGATTAAAAGTACGAACACTGGGGTTTTAGAGAACAAGACTGACCATTTCCAAATATTCTCCTCACCCTCTCCAAAACAACCAAATCGACAAGCATGAAGAATTAATCCACACTAGAACTATGGCTTCAGCATTAGATAGACCACACTCCAAGTTCAAATCATACCTAAGTTAGAAGAAAGATAAAACACATTCCAGCAGGGTTTGCACCACCTGTCCACCCCTGAAACCAGCCTGTGGATACAGAAAACAGTGACGGGGAAACTGAAAAGGATCTGTGAAAGGGCAGAGGATATACTTAGAGGAAACACAGGCAAAATATCCACAGAAAAAGGAAGTGAAACAATAAATGCAAAAATGATGTCAACAGGTACAGACTTGGTAGTTCATGAGCCTGGCAAAAGGGAAGGAGGTTGGAAAGTCAGGGGATCAGAAGTGGTGAAACCCTTGTGTAGAAACTTCTGAAATTCCAGAGGTGGGGGATGACAATGTGGGAGGATACAGAGTTTGGGCTTGTTTCACTGAATTACATAGTTTGTGTCATGAGGCCACCCACAGTAGGATGCATTTTCAACTATGGCCCCAATCAGGAATCGGGAGAAGTAAAACATTCCCATTCCTCACTCTTTCCAATCACAGCAGAGGTATATGATCACAGAACAGACTTTCCAGTTAGAAGTTGACCTGCAGTATTGAACAAATGAGGGAAGTCAATGCTTGAGTAATAATAATTCATAAGATATTCTGCAGGGCTTATGAAGGGGAAAAATAAAAACTTCCATAGTAATGGTATTGATCCATATTGAGAGATCTTAGACCAGTTGCAGTAGCAGAGATAAAGTATCTTCTGCAAGTAGAAACAGGGTCACTGAAACAAAGGAAAAAGGCACACAAGCACATGAGGTAAGCAAAATTGGGAACACACAGAAGAAGATCATAACTACCTGTGTAAGACCAGAAGTGAACAATTCTCTTATCCATACTCTCTTACCCATATCCATTTTCACCAAGTCCCTGAATAAAATGACTTGAGGTTTACAGTATTTCTCCTGTAAGTTGTTATATAATAATATTTAGATTAACTGAATAGAAATCTGTATTGTTCTTACTATAATTCAGTCATCCTCAAAGATTATGCATATCACCTTCATGAAGTTCTTGATTAAAGAATGTTTCTAAGTACTTATATTCAGATGTGTGGGGCTGTGTGAATTCTACCTCATTACTACAATCATATTTTGGGGCCCAAGGTCAGGAAAACCAGTTAAGTTACACCCTTTAAAAAATATACCTTAGCCACATTTGTTTGTTTCCATGTGTTACATGTGACACCTTGACTCATTAAGAATTTTAACTGAAATGGAGGGCAGCTAGTTTTGCAGAAAACAGGTAATGATGTGAAACAAATTTATTTCCATGTATTTGTTATGTATCCAATTACAGACACCTATTTTAAGTTCGTAAGATAAAGATATTTCTTTGTTTTCGTGCAGTAACATTTCATGCAAGGGATTGAATGAAGGGTCTATTTCCAGGAGACTGTTTTTGCCATTGAAAACTCTGTCTTCTTCAGGCATCTGCTGAATGATGCATTAGCAGGAGCTACAAGGATCACATTGTTTCACACCAAATAGCCTCTACACTTTGATTCATATATCACACATGTTCTGTTTCTTACATTTCTGTTTTCACACCCACTACCTAAGTGCAAAGGGATTTGAAGACAAGTACCACAGTTTTCTAACTTTCAGCTGCTTTGGTTGTATTGATGGAGGAAGTTATGGAACATGTAGAAAACAGAATCAAGATTAAGGAGATCATATTTCTGTTTTATGCCCTGTGATACAGTGAAGTTCACCAAGTAACAATTACTCAAAACATTCATTTTAGATCATTTAGCTTCACTGAAAACCCCTTAAGTTGGCAAACACAACTTTTAAAAAAGATATTTATTTTAGAGAAGAGAGAGCCAGAGGTGTGACTTCATGGAATGTGAAGAAGGCTATCAATAACAATAAATGATTGTCATGTAAGAGAAATTGATACATAAGTCTCCATATCTTTTAAGAAAGTCAAAATATGGAAGTAAGCTTAACTCACTCCAGGAAAGTTCATTTCTTATAGATACTGAGATATAATAATGAGGATGGTTACACACTTTTCTTAATGGTGTTCAAAAATACATGTGCGTTCTACTAATGAGTCCTGAAATCTTCAGTAGTTATACTGCCCAGTGATTCCCAGATTGTAAAAAAATTAATTAAACAGATAACCTTAGGGAGTCTTGTCTAATACTATTAATTCACCTTTTATAAATTACTTTAGGTAAGTTCCTGATCCACCAAGTGAATAGGTAACCCATGTTCAACTCCCTAATAGAACAGAAATAATAGAACTAATTTTATAATGGAAGGGACCCAAGTAACCAAATAACTAAACCCTTTCATTCTACAGAGGATGGAAATAAGGCTAGAAAATATTACAGACCTTTTCAATACCACATAGTGGTAGTAATGAATTCTGTATAGCCCAGGAACCTGGTTTCCAAGTCGATGGCTTTTGCTACTATATCTCATTTGCCACTTTATCTGAAACTACAAATTTGTTATTTTTGTTATTTTGTTATTTGTTGTTATTTGTTGTTTTTGAAGGCAAGCTTCCTAACCTCCAAAGTGCCTGTAAAGAGACTTGAGTATCTGTTCTCACGCCACTGCACAAAGTTTTCTGCATAATTTTTTAATGACCACCGTGGAGCACGTAGAGTGAAACTATAAAAGCAGTACTGTATTAATGTTAACAAAGTGAGGATGAGAAAAATCAAATTCTCAATCAAAGGCAAGGAGTGACTTAGGCACAAATTAAATCAAGTTTATGAAGGAACAAGTGAGACAGTGACCAGAGAACAGAGAGAACAATGCCTAAAACATAGAAAGCACTAAATCAATATTTGTAAATCAATCAGGAGAGGGATAGAGAGTAAATAGTATCTACAAAGGATAAACATGTGGAGTCTTGTCCACCTCCTTTTATCTTTCTATCCTAATTCACAATTCCTACTTTTAGCAACAGTTTGCCATCCACTGAACACCTACCTACCACGTTACTCCGCTCTACCAGATTCTACTTTTCATTTGTCCTTAGCAAAAGTACTCCTGGAACACAGCTTAGCACTCTTACCTTTATTCAACTACATTCTAGTTTTCAACTTAATCAGAAACCTGAACAACCTATCAGAAGCATTGTCTAGTGGACCCAAAGACATTTAGAGTGTTCAATGAAAAAAAAAATGCTTTGAAAACATATTTTTGACTAAGTAGGAAAAGATTCCATATGTATATTTGTTATATATATACACACATGCATATACAAATCTGGCCACACCAAGTAGATGGAGAATAAAATCCTAAATATCATTTAGCATTCAATGGCACTTACCCACGTTATCACCATTCCAAATGATTCTAAACAAAGATTGACATAAAACAAAAACAAAAATCTAATGTTTCCAAGCAAGGGCTTAATTAAAATAAAAAGCTGGTCTTCAAAAATCATTGACAGTAAGCACTAGGGCTTTTGATGGATAGAACATTTGACTTTAAAGAAATATAAATTCTACATAGAAACTCTTCAGTATGTCAAAGAATAAAGTCAAAATTCCACTGTTCTGATTCATGAAATCCTTAGAGCATTTTCGAGGCATTACACGTGCAGATACCCATGATGCTTTCCTCAAGTAATCACTGACCACTAAGCCACCTGGAAAAGAAGGAAGACAATAACTCTTAAAAAGGAGAAGATCTTATCGCAAAGGGAGGCCAGATGAAAGTTCAAAAAGAAGGGAAAAGACTATCAACATCAGCAAAGCTGTGCTTAAAGGCAACTCCATCAGTATTGACTTGTCTAAGATCATCTAAGAAGCTACGCTGTTAGCATCTTTCTTAGACCCCTTGTATTATTAAAACAAAATTTGAAGTTGATTTTTAATGTTTCTTTTTGTTTTTAATAAAGTTTTCTGGTGATTCAGAAAAAAAGAGTACAGTGCAGTGTCCCTTGCCTTCTCCCCCAAAACAAGCACAGGATCCAGACCTGTCTCTGCCATTTCCCAACACAAGACAAGAACCCAGACATCAGTAACTAACTACAAAGGAAAGGTCTTCGATGTTAGGTCATCTTGGATAGCACATGTCTGTGGAGGGAACTGATATACCAATACCTGTATTTTCTTTCGTGAACAGTGACTGGGGAGTCTAAGCATACCTAAAGTTATCTAGCCTCTTTAGATTTGTTTATTTTATTTAAAGAGAGATTTCCTAGCTTCCGAGTCATTTGTATTAAGCCATATATATATCTCCATATTTATGTTTAACCAAAAAAGTACATAGGTACAAAGAAATTTCATTCCTGCCACTTGAAAAACCTAAAACCATCTGGTTAGAGCTATACATTTACTTTATAATTAGTATTTGATGAAGAATTACAGAGACCTATCTAGTCTGAAAGGTAATTCTTTGCTATGGTCTTTCCACATTTCACATGTCACCATAGTTTTTCCTAATGCATAAAATACTTTTATTTATTTGAAAAATAGCACAATTCTCAATCATAAAAAGTAGCCTTACACGTAATTCATAGGGTCCAACAAATACACATACCAACTGAATACCTGAAAAACAGCTGACATTACCTAGGTCCTTTATCAAAAGCCTCCTGATTGATTTTTAAAAGGTATGCCCCAAAGCATCTTGCAAGTAATAAGGCTACAGCAATCTCCTGCATAATAGACACAGCAAATCCTGCTAAATCCTACCTTTAAATCAAATATTTGCATTTAGCACACATGTTCTTGTCAGTGAATGTTCAGTTCTCAGAAACATAATCTAAATGGAATTCAGGCAACTGATGACATATGCCTATGGGGAACCTGGATAAGTGCAGAGGACTTATAGCAGTGCCTTCAAAACCACTTTAATGTAATCATTGGAATTATTTTTTTCTATTTTTTTTTTTTTTGCTTTAACAACATATATGAGATGTTTTTAAAAAATAGACAGTGGAAGACAGAATGGTTCATATACAACCTGTGCTCTAATGTCCCTCAGTTTTGCATGAGAGCCATTCTTAAGGAGAAAAAACTGACAAAGCGAGAACTGACAGAATAAAGAAAATACAAAGCCTTGATTCTTCCCCTCTGGATATCTAGGATCTCATATGATACCACATCCTCCTCAGTTCTTGATTTTCAAAGAAAGGAATGTGTATCTTATCATGTGGTCTCTATATCCAGGCACAAAATTATGTTACTATGTGATTTAATTTAATTCCCTTGTTTGAAGATACCTAAAATGAATTACTTATTAAAATTTTATATTTGCTTTTGACTATTTCTACTATTTAGAAATATTTAGTCTAAATATTTAGACTATTTCTACTGCAATTTTTTTAGTAGTAGGAAAACAGAATTTTTGTTTTCTTATTAACCTGGTGAGGAGTTAGCTACACCTAGAGAGACCTCACAGCAGTGAGTGGATAGCAATGAGGTACCAATTGAACCTTTTAAAAAGGAAGAGCCTTTCCAAATCCAAGAATTCTAAAATCTTGTTTAAAAATATATAATCCCATGGGGCACCTGGGTGGCTTAGTTGGTTGAGCGTCCAACTTCAGCTCATGATCTCACAGTTCGTGAGTTCGAGCCCCGCGTCAGGCTCTGTGCTGGCAGCTTGGAGCCTGGAACCTGATTCAGATTCTGTGTCTCCCTCTCTCTGCCCCTTCCCCACTTATGCTCTGTCTCTCAAAAATGAATAAATGTTAAATATATATACATATATATACATATATATATACATACATAGACTATGGTTTCAATACATTAAATATATATATATATAAATATATAATAATAATATATATTATTATTATATATTATATAATATTATATATATAATATATTATATATATTTATTATTATATATAATATATTGTATTATATTATATATATAATATATATAAATATATATATTTAATATATAAATATATTATATATATATTATATATATATTATATATATTATATATATAATTCCAATATATATATTATATATATAATATTATATATATTATATAATATATAAATATATATATTTATATATATATAAAATCCCAAATAGGACACATTTACCTCTTTCTCTACCTGCTTGGTCCCCATTGACCACTAGTGTGTGACCTCAGCAGAGAGGAAAATGGATTTTTTAAATAATACTAAATAATCCAGATCCTGGCAGATACATTAAAAATGACGGCAGGATTGTCAATCTAAAGGCAAAAGGATACCACTGTATCATTCACGAACTCCCTGAAATCACATGCAGTTTAAATGCACTCTTCTTTTCTATCCACCATTATTTATTACCCCAATTTTAATGTTTTTAGGCAAAGCATAGCACATAGCTCCAAGCATAGCTCAGTAGCCATCTCTCCCGCACCGAGTCTTTTAACCCTATTTTGATATTTTGTGTGTCTCTACACTGCTTTGTAATCATATTTGTGCTTTTATCCTTTACCTACTCCCTCTTTATCAACTTTCATTTATCTTTAAAATGAAGATAGACAGGGGTCCCTGGGTGGCTCCGACGGTAAAGTGTCCGACTTCGGCACAGGTCATGATCTCACAGTCATGGGTTCACGCCCCGCATCGGGCTCTGTGCTGACAGCTCGGAGCCTGGAGCCTGGAGCCTGCTTCGGATTCTATGTCTCCCTCCCTCTCTGCCCCTCCCCTGCTCACACTCTGTCTCTCCCTCTCTCTCTCTCAAAAATAAATAAACAGTTAAAAAAAATTTTAAATGCAGACAAACAAATATTATCCAATGAATGTGTAAAGTGATACTGACTACGTAATGGTCATGGCTATTGAAATTTTGAATGTGCTGCTATGGTTTCCTTTATTTTAGACATATTACACACAAAGAAATCCTAAGTAACTACCTAGCAGAATCCAAGAAAGAAAATGGCTGCAAAAATATGACATCAAGGAATTTGTGCAAGACTTTACGCTTAAGAAAATAGAGAGTTTTGTTCTTCACAATGGAGTAACCACATTCTGATAGAATACATTATTAAATTTAGAATGTGAAGAGCAAATAAAATACACTGGGAAGATCAACACATGTTAGGAACAGTATAAAATGCAGCTTGAACTAATAAGGGTTTGGATCTACTTAGTTATGCTAAATTGAAATATATCTACAAAGTGAACTCTGGTTTCCTAAGACTATGGTTTCAATACATTAAATGCTTAAGCAGATCTCGCACTTAAATCATACTCTTGTGGCTTAAGGGTACTGATGATCTTGTGCACATGGACAAAACAGTGAAGTTAGGAATCACAGGTACACATTTATATTTTGAAGACCAACTTAAGATTGTGAAAAGTAATTTTTCTGTAAATATTGTTCTCTAATTTCTATCTTTTCTGTTGTTGCTTCCCTCTCTCAATTATGAAAACTTCAGTTCGTTTTGTTTGTACAATTTGTTGCCAAGGCATAGGAACAAACCTACTATCAGGCCAACAGGGTAGTCCAAGGTGCCAAAATCTTGTTTAAAAATACATTATCCTGAAAGTGATTGAGCTTGCTTTTATGCACATCACAGTGTACCACACGCTCATCTTTCTGGCAGCATGTGTGTGTTTGGGATGGAAAAGTTCTTTGTAACAGGTCATTTCCTGTAACAATCACTTATATTTTGGTTTAGTCAGAGAACTAACATTTGTTTCACAGACCTTCTCCTCTACCAGCTCAACTTCAAGCTGAATGCGGTTCTTTTGGAACATGCTAAATTTCCTCAGAGAGACCTAGTGGTTACGTACAGGATTGTTCCTACAGCCGGAATGATGTGTGGTGTGATTCTGGCCTGCCTCATCGTGGCACTACACAAGCAACCGGCAGTCACTGCTGTCCCTAGAAAACCACAGTGACTGGAAACACTGTCTTTGTGGCTGTGCCAGAATGAATTCCTATTATCAGTTCCTGCCTCAGATATCCATTCATGATTCATAATTTCACTCCTTGAACCCAAGCTCCATTGCAATGTGACAACTCAACAAAGAAGAAAGTAAGTGTCGCCACATGAATGTCATCCCAAGCTTCCACACAAACACGTCTTTGGTTATTAGAGCTTCATATTCACACTGGGGTAACTTCTCATACCTCTAACATTTCACAAGCACTCACTGAAAGGTTGATAAATTGAAAAGATGGCATCTCCTTCTTTGTACAGTCTTTTGCCAGCCTCCCCAAAATTGCCATGCAGTATTATATAATACTTCCTTAGCTAGATTCCAAGAATTCTATAAGCTGTAATTTAATCCTAGGGAAACCAGAGGATATTAAATGATCTAAACTGTCTTAGCCAGAAATCTCTGATTTGGCTGCCCTTTGAAGTTTCTATCTGAAACTTTTTGATGTCTTAATATTGTTTTAGAAATTAGGGGGGAAGAGTTGACTTTGTAAATCATTTTAGGATTGCAAAAATGACATTATGATGATGAATGGCATAAAGCTTTAAAAAAAAGTTTCTCTGAATATTAAATTAATCACAAACCAAGGCTGTCTAACATTAGCTCCTGATAACGTAGAGATCTTGTGGCATTCCAGATGCTCTATGAAACAGAAATATTCTGTCTCTATTATGAGCACCTTTCCACATCTGCAATTCTGTTATACAATAAAGTCTTGTTCTTTTGTTGCAAGATTGCCCTGGTTCATTTTTTTATTATTAATTTAAACCATGTGGGTAAAGGGTAATCCAGTAAGCCATAGGATTTCAGATCAGAGCTTTCATACAATCACATGTAACACCAAACATCTGGATATTTAGATGGATAGGATAGGAAAAAAAAATTAAAAGAACGAAAGCATTGTCTGAATGAATAGATATTAATTGTATTTAATTTTATACACTTTGAATACAACATATTCTTAGCATACCTTCTATGAACAATGGCCAGGGTTACAGAAATTAAAAACCATAACCCAATTGCATCAGCCACATATAAATATATAATAACCAAATTGCTTTCAGTAAAAAGACCTTAAAATTATTATAAATTGCTTAAGTAACCTAGAATCACTTTTACTATATCTAAAAGCAAGTTTTAACAATCCACTTAAAGAGAACATAATATACAAGTTTTCTTGGAGCACTAAGTCACATGGCTGTCTATTTAACATAAAACCTGTCCCAGAAACATTTCCCCTCTAAGGCATATTACTCAATTATACACAATAATTAATGTCTGCCTTCCTCTATTTTTTGCCAATCCCTACACATTTCCTATCCCTGCTTCCATAAAAGTTTTGATAAAAAGGAAGTCATGATGATGTACAATTGGAAAAAAATCTTGTTTGAAATTTTTACATTCTTCCAAGCTACCTAAAACTTAAAGACAATAAATAATATAAAGGAAATTTCTAAGAATCTTGCCAGTGAATGATTCTCTCCTGCATTTCAGAAGTCTGTCTAAAGCAAAGCAAAAAGGTACACTTAAGAAGCAAAACTTGTCCTTCTTAGTAAAATACTAGATTAATATCATTTGTATTAAAATGAGATTGAGAATAGTAAAAAGACCTATTCAGTACCAAAGAGGGAGGCATAATAGGTCTATCCCCCCAAAAAAGTTAAAGTTGAAAATCATATAAAATTATATAAAGTTCCTACTGCAGTCCAAATCAATTTATTTCCAAAGCATGATGCAGATACCAAGGCAGCTATTCTTAAAGGTTTGCCTGAATGGATGTTATTTGCATTCTGTAATCCAGATGCTGTGTATTTTACTGCATTTGCCAGGTGTGGACATTCAAAAGTAAAAACCTAAAGATCAAAGAAACAAAGGCTGATCCTGTTGAAATGTTTAGCCACAAGTCATTCATATGACTAGAGATTTTTTGTTTCATGAGGTGTTTACATCCTTTGTTGTTAAAGCTATTTATTACCTTTGAAAACAGTTCACCTCCCTTTTTGGAATACTATAGAGTGTGATAAGGTCTTAATGTGTGTTAAGGGAACATCCACATTTGCAAAGGTGATCCAAATGCCACCACTATTACTGCAAAAATAAATTCAATCTTTGGGGTTAGAAAATAAAAACAGGTCAATGTTTTAACAAAGAGGGGGCTCAGGCCCATAAGTAAAATATGATATAAACTAGATATATATGGAAACACAAAAGCAAAGTAAATGGGAAGAAGAATTTTTGAAAACTCAACTAGCCTCCAAAAGGTGGTTAAACAAGACAGGGCTGAAGCCACAAGTTATAATTTCTGTGGCACCATGCTCTTTTTCTCCTGATCAGCCTCAAGAGTTGACCCTCTGACTTTAGCATCTTCTTATTCCTTAACTCAACAAATATTTACTGAGTACTTTCTTTCTTTATGCCACACAATGTACACACCAGCGAAAACAAGCTCCCTTAAGGAGCTTACCATCTACTGGAAGAGACAAAGGCGTTGCATTTTTCAGTAGAGTAGGACAGGGGTTAGATTGAGCAAAATTCATGCAGTCACACAAACATTAAGAAAGGAGACATCTAACTTTTTAGTGCATCTGAGCAGACTTTCCAAAGTGATTTCTATTCTCAGATTAGAAAAATACATGTTGCTCATTAGTCAGAGAAAGGGTTAGGGGTGAGGGACCCTGGCAGGAGGAAGGCACGTGCAGCTTCCCAGAGATGAGGCAGCCCAACAAATATACATAACCACACACAGAAAATGAGGACTCTAAGGCAAGCAATGGGGAGACTTAATGAATAAGAGGTAAAAAAAAAAATCTCCAGATCATGACGAATTTTATATCTTATTTCATCTTTTTTTTCCCCAGGAAGGGAGTCATCTCAACTCAGCTTGTACTGTTCCATACTCAGTTCAACCTTAGGCAATAAATTCTTTAAGTATCATCTGAGGACTTACAGTCTTTCACTACCTGGCCCAAACTGCAAGGCATACATTCTTCCAAAATACAAAAGTATTCTATTTAAAATGAAAGAAATACACAGAGAACATTTCACACTGGCATCCAAATATTTACTACTTACTCAAGAAAATATTTTTTTAATCATCTGCAAATAGCAGTGGGAAGGACTGGGAAGGACTGGGATTCTACTGGACCCTTTGCTCAAAAATAGAGAAAATATAGACTTAATCTGTTTGTAAACAATCTTTCTTGCTGCTACCTTTTATTTCCATTCTTATGATTTATATGGTGATAATTAAATTAATATTAATAAATTGGGCATCAGGCATCTAATATCTTCCAGACATTCCCATGGGTTTTTCATGAGTTCTCTATTTGTTCTTCACAATACAGACTTATAAACTCATTACAGTCATTATCTTCATTTTACAGAGTAAGATACTGAGTGTCAGCTATCTTGGTAGATCACAGGTCTGTTCAATACAGATTCAGGACACAAAGGTAGGACATATGAAAGTACACAAATATGCATGGTAAGTTTTCATACATTCTGATAATATATACACAGTCCCAGATGGAGAAATGAATAAAGATTCATCTCACAAAACAAAAATTTCCCAGGTCTATATGGTCCCACAGAGAAATGCTAACTGTTTTCTGGGGAATGATGAAAGAATTCCTAAAAGATACACTCTCCAGCATTATAACAACAGAATCATTTTCAGGTTCATCAGATTCATCCACAGTTGCAAATACATTTGTCTCTATGTCTTTCTGGAATTCTTTGGCCAATAGGTCCCTGCAATGATTAGTTTCAAACTCAGTCCAATCCCTAAACATTTAGCAACTACTTATTATTTCCTGCTTTTTGCCCCTGTTATCATAGATAGAAATAAACTATTTTAGTAAGAAGAGAGTCCACATGGTCCCATTGACACATTTTGTTTTAATATAATTACCCATAACATCCCATAAGCCTGAGCAACTATTTGGAGATCAAGTGTTCCTATTATCCAGTACTGAATATGAGTCATCTCCAAAACTTAATGGCTTCAAACAATTATTTCTCTCACATTGTTCTGTGAGTTGACTGAGTTCAATTAAAGTGGCTCTTCTTTGGGGTCTCTCATTTGATTATAGGGAAAGAGGAGCTGAGGTTATCTCAAGGTTTCTTCACTCACATGTCTGACACCTGTACTGAAATGGCTAGGATAGCCAGAGGCTAACCAGACATCCATACGGGTCTCCAGGTGGCCCAATGAGTTTCTTCATAGCATGACTCTCCAGCAAAGTCTTCTTACATGGAAGCTTTTTGCACTCACAATGAGCATTCCACGACATTATCATTGGAAACTACCAGTTTCTTAAAAGCTAGGCTTGGAAAGAGACACAAGGTCACATTGTCATACTGTACCGATCAGAAAAGTCACCAAGCTCACTTAGATTCCAGAAGTGGGGATAAGACCCTAAACCTCAATGAAAAAAAAAGCTCAAGTAATTTGTGACGACTTTTAATCTATGATACTAAACTCTTGGCTTGAAATAAGGCCTTAACTTTATTATTATTATTGTTATTATTATTATTTCAAAATTAATCTTAAAAATCTTAAGATTGATTTCAAAGAATTTTAAGTTCCTAAATGTCTAAAAGGAGAAAAAGAAAAAGTATTGAAATTCAATATGTTTAATCATTGTTCATAGGAAGAAAGTGACTTATATTGTATTAGATATTTAAGTGTGAATTAGCCTAAAACTAGTACAAAACGTTGACCAGTAGTTCAAGTGTACATATTCATGTTAGCCACTAGTCTGAAAATTTGATGGATGGTGTTATTTGGGGATTATAACCTCGATTCAGTTCAGAAGAATTGGCAAAGATGCCAAGATTCAAGATTAGAGGGAAGAAAATGGCAATTCTTTCATAGTACTTAAAATTATTTGGAAAAGTCAGAATTTATGATAGACTGCATAGCAAATAATATGCTCCTTTTGAATGACTTTATAATGATAGCAACAATTTTCATACACTTCCATGGGAGACTTTTTCTTTCCATAAGTATTTTTTAATGACTATTTAAACAATACTTGATATTCACACAGAATTTAAACCACACTATAATGGCTTGATTCACTTCATTAGTAAGTCTGTGGGAAAATCAGTGGCCCCTTAATTTGGGACTAAAAGGTTTCTTCCTCTGGCCTTTAATTTAAATTCCCAGGGAGAAGCATAGGATGTGAGTCTTTAAAGTTACATATATGAAGTTAGATTATCTCAAATCCAGTTTTAACAGCACTGTTTTATGCTAAATAAAATTTATGATCCAATCCACAAGAGAAGGTATGCAAAGACTGTTCGCAACGATAAGGAATAGGAGATCTGTGAGTCCACCACTGGGAAGAGGACAGATAAAGTGTACATATGCCTATTATAAACCACTGTCTGGCAACAGGGGAAATATTGAATAGGCATTTAAAAAGTAACATATATCTTAAAATGTAATGCTAAATAGAAGAAAATAAGAAAATTAGACATATATAATGATACAATTTATGTAAGCTAAAAATCCCCACAACAATACACATAATTTTTAAAAGAACAAATACCAACAGTAGGATGTTCTCAAACAGGGTGAGAACATAGGATGGAAATTGAAGATAAAATGGGGTAAATGATTTTTTTAAACAGAGGAAATTTGCCCTGACCAATGACATGATTTGCTACAAAGTGAGAAGTTATGCTTGATTTAGACCTTGTCACCAAATAAGCAAATTATGAACCAATTACTATCATCTATTTTCAGGTTTAAATGACTAGATATTATAGATTCTATTCTGCAGATTGATAAATACAACTACTTATTGGTTAAATGTCATATCGGACAAAGGAAACTATTATAACATCATTACACATAAAAGTCAGTCATATCAAAATAATTTTTAATATCGAACCAAAAGGGAACTTGCTAAAATCTCCCAAGATCTATTCACACTTTTCTAGCCCATGTTAACAGTCTCTGTTAACATGCATATTTTAAGGTTGGCCTATGTCCAAACAACTGCTTTAGGAGATTGATCATAAAGGCATATTAATTCCAAGAGGATTCTGGGAGTATAGTGGAATAGGAAGCACCAGGAACCTGTGTCCCCACCTAGACTACAATAGCACTAGCAAAATATGTCTGATGCAACTATTTTGGGACCCTAGAGACCAGGAGGGTTTGCAATCTACAAAAAGGCTTAGAAGGTCAACTGTGGCTAATTTTGGTCAATTTCAGCTCTTGGCACAATAACAGGAACCTGGTGCCTATTCCCCAGCCACATAACAGGCAGCCATGCAGGCATTCCAGGAACAGCTAATACACAGTTTCCAAAAACCACAGTGGGTAAAAAGGACCCTGTCTTCCAAATATCAGGGATCTGTGCTCTGATTGCTGACTGCGGCTTCTAATCACAAAGATGTAGACAAAGAGGCAGGTGGCCATTTTTGCTGTACCACCCCCCTGTTGCAAGCCCTTGCCCTATAAAACTCTTAGAAGAAAACACAGGGGAAAAACTTCACGGCATTGGATTTGGCAATGATTTCTTGAATATGACACCAAAGGTACAGGCAACAAAATAAAAAACAGAAAATTAGACTTCATGAAAATTTAAAAATTATGTACATTTAAAGACACTATCAGCAGATTACAAAAGAAGCCCACAGAATGGGATATAATATTTGCAAACCATATATCTGATAATTTATGAATAACCAGAATATATAGATAACTCCCAAAACTCAACAACAACAAAAACCCAATTTGGAAACAGGCAAAGAACTTGAATAGACATTTCTCTAAAGAAAATACACAAAGAACTATAAGACATGAAAAGATGATTAACATCGCTAATCATTAGGGAAATACAAATGAAAATTACAATGAGATACTACCACCTCATACACTTTAGGATCGCTACTATTAAAAACAAACAAAAAAAACTCAAAAAAATAACAAGTGTTGACAAGGATGTAGAGAAACTGGCCTTGTGCACTGTTGGTGAAAATGTATAGCTGCTGTGGAAAACAGTATGATGGTTCCTCAAAAAGTTTAAAATAGAATTACTATATGATCTAGTAATTCCACTTCCAAGTATATACCAAAAAGAATACAAAGCAAGGTCTTTAAGAGATATGTGTACATCCATGTTCATAGCAGCATTAGTTACAGTAGCTTAAACATGAAAGCAACTCAAGTACTCATCAATGGATGAATAGAGAAAATATAATATATAAATACAATGGAATATTATTTAGACTCAAACAGGAAGGAGATTCTGACATGCTACAACATGGATGAACCTTGAGAACACTGTACTAAGTGAAATATGCCAGTTACAAAAGACAAATATTTTATTCTTCCAATTATGTAAAGTACTCAGAATAGTCAAAAATCATAGAGACACAAAGTAGAATGGAGGCTGCCATGCGCTAAGGGAAGGGAGATTAAAGAGTTATTGTTTAATGGGTATAGTGTTTCAGTTTTACAAGACGAGACAAGTTCTAAAGCTGGATGGTGGTGATAGTTGCACAATATGAATGTATTTAATACCGTTAAACTGTACAGTTAAAATGGGTGAGATGGTAAATTTTATGTGAGGTATATTTTACTTCTAAAAAAAGGGAGAAAAGGGGAGGAAGGGGTAAGGAAGGCTCATAGCAATCGAGGATCTATTACAACTCAGATATACAGCTAAACACTCATCAATTCCTTGATTAAAGCCAGATCAGTTGCCTGAGAGTGATTTACCATGGCTATTGGCTTTGCCTTCTGGCCTGTGTTTAGAGCTGAATAACTTTCTCTGTCTGCTTCAAGTCTATGAAAGATAGAAGACCCAGAGATCTCTTATCATCATAAGATGACTCTCTGCTTGTTATGTTCAAGTTAGTATATTTTCTTTAAAAGCCAGGTGGGTTTCTTGCTTATCAAATTATAATCCATACCACCCTGCATATGAATGAAGTAAAGCTGACTCAACAAGGAAAGGAAAAACTTATTTATGACGTTAGACAGTTGTGAGAATTTATGTTAAAATTCAAACTTCATAATATAGTCAACAATAATGCTTTTATGTATTTTTCTAGCATGGATTTATACGCAGAACATTTTAATTGTTTTTGATAGCATTATGTAAATTGGCTGTAAATGTCTAAGAAATTTTGAATAACATTTGTTGATATTGATAAATTCAGAGTTAATTTAAATTTTATAATTCTTGAATTCAATATTATCACAAGAGTTAGAGAATTTAATTAACTTAAACACAAGTTTAAATCTGATGTTCTTGGGGCGCCTGGGTGGCGCAGTCGGTTAAGCGGCCGACTTCAGCCAGGTCACGATCTCGCGGTCCGTGAGTTCAAGCCCCGGGTCGGGCTCTGTGCTGACAGCTCGGAGCCTGGAGCCTGTTTCCGATTCTGTGTCTCCCTCTCTCTCTGCCCCTCCCCCGTTCATGCTCTGTCTCTCTCTGTCCCAAAAATAAATAAAAAACGTTGAAAAAAAAATTTTTTTAAATAAATAAATAAAAATAAATCTGATGTTCTTCCAGGGCGTCTTGGTAGCTCAGTCAGTTAAGCATTCAATTCTTGATTTCAGCTCAGGTTATGATCTCATGGTTCATGGATCAAGCCCTGACAGTGCAGAGCCTGCTTGGGATTCTCTCTCTCCCTCTCTCTCTCTCTCTCTGCCCCTTCCCCAGTCATGTTCTTTCCCTTTCAGAATAAACATTTTTTTAAAACTGATGTTTTTCCCTTAAGTTCATATCAATTCCTCTAAAAAATATGAATCAGTTTTGTCAAAATGAATGTAAATGCTAAAGGAAAATGATTTGTGGTTCTTAATTACATTTTTTGAAAACTTTTAAGTATATTTCAAACAATTTAGGTATATAAATCTTCTTTTTCAACTGTAAGTTTTATGAAATTTAAATATAGATCAAGTATACCCAATGAAAATTTAGTGTCCAATTTGAGATGTGCTGTAAGTACAAAATATACTTTGGATTTTAAATAGTACTAAAAGATTGGAACATATCTCATTAATAATGCTTATTTTAATTAACTGTTAAAATGATATTATTTTGACATACTGCATTAAATACAATATATTATTAAAATTAATTCACCCATTTTATATATGGTTATGTGTCAATTATCAATTTATTGCCTCTGAGCTCAAAATTCACTCTCCAGTACTTGTTCTTAACAATGGATGGGATTCTTTTTTTTTTTTTAACGTTTTATTTTATTTTTTAAAAGATAGACAGGGACAGAGCATGAGCAAGGGAGGGGCAGAGAGGGAGTCACAAAATCCAAAGCAGGCTCCAACGCTCTGAGCTGTCAGCAAAGAGCCTGATGCAGGGCTCGAACCCACAAAAGCGAGATCATGACCTGAGTCAAAGTTGGATACTCAACCAACTGAGCCACCCAGGCACCCTGCAAGGGACTGAATTCTTAAAGCATTTGGCCTTTACAGTCCACATACTTTCAAACTTTGTCTGAGGGTGTTAGATGCTGCGGGATGAAGAGGACTCCTCTACTTGATTCTGAATGCTGAGCTCTTGGTTTTTATCTTGCTCTTGCTGCACAGTCATCAGTAGTATGGATATTTAGGATATCTGGTGGTACTCTGCCCTAGCCAAATTTCTAGAGAACACAATCCCTCAGCAACCTCAACTTTGGAGTAGTGCCCCCTTTCCAAGATTATCCTTCCTTGAGTACTCTTCCTCAGGTCTAGGGTATCTTCTACAGTTTTCCTTATATCTTCATAGTTACTCTTCTTTCTCAATAATTCTTCATATTAAACTATATGTGATTTATGTCTCTTGATTAGACTCAAATTGTTATAGGGTACAGGTACAGAAAATTTGTAATAACCTATGTGGCTTGCATTGTGTTTATTTCAGGTAGTGTTGCTGTCAAGCATTTAATTAGAGAAGGCAGAGAGATGGGAAGAAGCAGAAAGTGTTGAAAACAGTAATTTAAAATTTTTAATTATAGGAGTGCCTGGGTGGCTCAGTCAGTTAAGCATCCAACTTCAGCTCAGGTCATGATCTTACAGTTCATGGGTTCAAGATCCATGTGTGGGCTGACAGCTCAGAGCCTGGAACCTGCTTTGGATTCTGTGTCTCCCTCTCTCTATGCCTCTTCCTCTATCATGCTCTATTTCTCTGTCTCTGTCTCTGTGTCTCTCTCTCTCAAAAATAAACATTTTTTAATTAAAAATTTTAATTATATTTAAATAAAATTAAGAACTGAAAAGTCATTTCAGACTTCAAGAGACAAATGAATTGTTTCAACTGAAACTTCAAAATGATATGGAAATAAGACTCTATTAAAATTCAAAGATTTTGATGGAGAAAGTCTGGAAGTCTTACCTGAGAGGTCACAGTATTTATTCCACTGAAAGGTAGTTTAAGCCACACCTCAACTGAAGAAAATAGAGAAGAAGATGCAGAAATGATTTTTTTTTAAAAAAAGGTAAGTCTTTATACAAAATAGCTATGTTTGGAAAAGGTCAATGCAATATCAAAAATGACAGTTTGTACAATTAAGCCATGATCAAAATATGAATATCTGAAAAAAAATAGTCTGTTTACTCCTTACAAACTACTAGTCCAAGCCTCAATTAGCGTAAGTGAGCACAAATTAAACCATAAAATAAAACCACATCTTAACCTTATAATGTGAATTGAGATGAGCAACAAACATTCAGATATAAACAATCCACTTAGAAATGTATGATACTCCTTAGAAAAAGGACTAATCGTTATTGTCTATTCAGAAGGCCCCACCAAATCATTTAAAGTTAGGCGAATCTCATTGATTAAGAAGACAATAACTAATACTGTCTATATGAGCAATGTTATAACCATATTGATTTCATGTTTGATGGGAGACATATCTAAAACTACTCCTTGGTCCAAAAATTCTAATTAATTTTTCTCTATGTGGTCTAAAAATGCATTTGGATATTTTAACATAATAACTAAATGTCTTCCTAACATGAGATATAGACCATCATATTAATCAATAACAACAGTCAGCAAAAGAAGGGAGGGGAATTTTACAGCAATGTAAATTCCAGTGCACTCTAACTATAATTTCAGTCATGCAAGGGCCAGAATATTAAGCCATCAAAAAAATAATCCAAGAGAAAACTGCTGATTCCATGTTTTCTTGTACTGAGTATAGCCCTAAAAATATGTTTCAGAAAGTTTGTTTAGTATTATATAACTACTGGGGTTATGTGGTTTTCATATTTTGTAGTCTATTTACCAAAACCATTGGTCCTACATTTAATTGCTCATCACACAGAAAGGCTTTCTAAGCTTCCAATAATAGAATCGCACTAAATTTCATCAAAGTTTAAGATGAGAATTGCATCAGGTTACATAGAGATGATAAATATAATCAAGACATTTTTACAAGCATGCTCAGTACATGCGATCCATTAAAAAATACTAATTTAAAATTATGATATGAAGGCCTTGTCCAGAGTTACCAAAATCAATTAAAGCAATTACAAATTCGACTTCACAATACTCTACCCACCTTAAATGTTATATACATAATCTGAACAACAGGGTACAGAGCAATCTCACTGAATTGCTGGCGGCACAAAACCAGGAGACTGATTTCAAGAAATGCGTAACTGGACACCATGGGCCAGAATCCTAAGCCGATAAAACAACTTTTAAGGTTTTGGGAATTCCCAGTTTACACCTCAAGAACCCAGATCTATTCCCAAGCCACTGGCACCCACATTCTTCACACCCACTGGTTTTTGACTCTCACTTTTTTTGGTGTGTACCACTCAGTCTGCTGAGTAATCGCACCTCTCATCAACTCTGGAAAGCTAAAAAGGAGCTCAAGGGAAGTTCTATTAGGGATACTCTATTTTGTGTATATGTGTGGGTTTTCTTTTGGGGTTTTTGTTTGTTTGGTTTTGGGGTGTTTTTGGTAAAAGCAACCTTATTAAAGTGTAACTGATATATAGTAAATGTCACCTATTTAAACACAAGTTGGTAAGTTTTCACATGGGTATACGTCTGTAAAATTACCACTGCAATCAAAATAATAAGCATATCCATCACCACCAAGTTTCATGTCCTTTTCTAAGTCCTCCCTCCCAACCATATACCCTCATTCACTGGCCAACACTGATTTGCTTGCAGTTATTATAGGTCAGTTCACATTTTCTAAAAATTTACATAAGTGGAATCATAACATGTACTCTCTTCTGTCTTCACTAACTCAGCATAATTATTTTAAGATCCATCTGTGTTGTAGTATGTATCAATAATCCATCCCTTTTTATTACTGAGTAGTATTCCAATTGTTTAGATATACCATTGTTTGTTTACCCATTTATCTGTTGATGTGGACTGTTCCCAGTTTGAGGCTATTTAAGTAAAGCTGTTTTGAATATTCATGTGCAATACCTATGCTTTCATTTCTCTTGGATAAATACCTAAGACTGAATAGTTGGACCATATGGTAAGTGTATGCTTAAATTTCTAAAAAACTGCTAAATTGTCTTACAAAGTAGTCATATCATTTTACATTACAACTAGCAGAATATAAGAGTTCTAGTTTCTCCAAACTTTAGTCTTTTTAATTTATCCTTTCTGATAGGTATACAGTGGTATCTTATTGTGGTTTTCATTTGTATTTATTGACTAATAACGTTGAACCTCTTTTCTTGTGCTTCTCATCATGAATATATTTGCTTTATTAAAGTGTCCAAAATTTTTCCTAGTTTTTTGTGTAGCATGTTTTCTTATAACTGAGTTCTGAAAGTATTTTTAATATATTCTAAATATACTTCCTATGTATTCAAATATACACATTTGTAAATAGTTTCTCCTAGCTTGTGGCTGGTCTTTTCTGTCTCTTAAGAATATCTCTTGAAAATCAAAAGTTTTGGGGCCCCTGGGTGGCTCAGTCGGGTAAGCTTCCAACTTCAGCTCAGGTCATGATCTCACGGTTTGTGAGTTCAAGCCCCACGTCAGGCTTGTGCTGACAGCTCAGAGCCTGGAGCCTGTTTCAGATTCTGTGTCTCCCTCTCTCTCTGACCCTCCCCCATTCATGCTCTGTCTCTCTCTGTCTCAAAAATAAATAAATGTTAAAAATTAAAAAAAAAAAAGAAAATCAAAAGTTTTAATTTTGATGAACTTCAAGTTATCAATTTAGTATTTTTATGAATCATGTTTTTAGAGTCAAATCTCAGAAATTTTTGCCTAACTCAAGATCACAAGGATTTTCTCCTGTTTTTTTCTGAAGTCTTGTAGTTTTAGGCTTTACATAAGCCCAAGATCCATTTTGAAAATTTGATTTATCTCAATATACAAAAAATGAAATTTATTGATGTGGTGTCACTGAAGAAATACATGTAGATAGGTAGGTGGCCAAAGTTACAATCATAAGTTTTGTGATAGAGATTTTTAGGATTGTTTGAAAATCCTACCACCTAAGATGTTTTACATATATTTTGTCTATTTTTTTTCTGTTTTAAGCAGCAGAGTAAATTCAGTTCCTATTTTTCCACCTTGCCCAAAGGTCCTCTATTCTTTTTTTTTCATGTTTATTTATTTTGAGACAGAGGGAGAAAGAGAGAGAGAGAAAGAGAGAGAGAGAGAGAGAACACATGCAGAAGGGGCAAGGAAAAGGAGAAAGAGAATCCCAAGCAGGCTCCATGCTCAGCACGGAGCCCAATGTGGGGTTTGATCCCACAACCATGAGATTATGACCTGAGTCAAAATCAAAAGTTGGACACTCAGCCAACTGAGCCTCCCAGGTGTCCCTCTGTTATTTATTTTTTAAAAGCACTAACTATACAATCTCTGTAATTACTTCCTACCTGGAGAAATGGAAGCAAAATAAAACAAAACAAAACACCAGAAGGATGTGGTACCAAGGGTGTGGAGAAAATACCAGGCCAAAGGGGTTGGAGAATAACTATGTCCTATCACAGGAATTCAAAGAGGCCAAAAATGTGTAGAATAAAGTAAAAAGGTAAGAGATGAGTCTAGAGAGGATGAGAGAAATGAGATTACTGAAGACCTTCTAAGGCATATAATGGATTTCTAATTATATCCTAAGAATAACTGAAGTCACTGAGAGGCTGTAAACAGGATAGCTGTGATTAGATTTGCAATTTTTAAAGAGTTACTTTTAGTGACAGAGTAAAAAAAAAAAAAAAAAAAAAAAAAAAAAACATTATAGTGGGGTAAGATATTCAGAAACCAGTAAGGAAATGTGAAACATTTTGAACAGATATATGAATAAAGTCAGGGCTGTGTATGAGAGGTTAGGAGTGTACTGTAACCAAAGGCAAATAATCAGGAACAAAGGAAGCGTATTTCTGACATGGTTAAGAGAGAGCAGGTGAGGTTTAGTGGTACATTAGAAAACAGAGAGTCTGGGGAGTCTTTAATGATAATGAATGGAGTTCATATTATATGAATCACAAAATTAAATATTGAGCAAATTGAAGGTTTTTTGTGGAGGAGTGTCAGAGAAGTTCTTTAGGTTGGTAATAAGACAGCCCATGTATTAAAAGAGATGAGGATGAATTTCAAGGACATTTGAAGACAGCTACAGATATTGAATCAAACCAATATAGGATTTAGATTGATTTGCTAAAATGGGAATGAAATCAGAACAAAAATCTCTTTAGTCTTAAAGCCTCACAATTTATTCACAGTCACTCATTAAAGCAATCTCATTTCTCAATTCTGCCATATTTATAAATGATTATCTTATACACCTAAAATACTGCTTAGCCCCCAAAATGTTTTATGTATTTTAAGTATCTTTACCATACCACTTTGTAATATTTTCTATATTATGCAAGGCATTTCTGACCATATTTAGCATTATTTCCAACCACATAATTCTGATTAAGCTTAGCATCTTAATTATAAAAATCCTATCCATCCATTGATTTATACCCTAATCTACTTTAGCATTTATAGATTAATGGTAATAAAATGATTAATAGTCAAATAAAACAAATTAACATCTTAATGACTCTCATTATTTATCAATGAAGGCAAACGATAATAGACTGATGCATGTCCATTTCCCCTTTCCTTTGGGGCAAATATCCTTAAGAAACCGATCTCTTTTGTGAAGAAAATATGTTGTGTACTAAAATTTGAGGTTTGGGGACCACCCAGGAGGCTCAGTCATTTAAGCGTCCAACTCTTGATTTTGACTCAGGTGGTGGTCTCATGGGTTCATGAGTTCAAGCCCCACATCTGGCTCTGGGCTGACAGTGAGGAGCCTGCTTGGGACTCTCTCCCTCTCTCTCTATCTTTCTGTCTCTCCCTCTCTCCCTGCCCCTCCCCTACTTGTGTTCTCTCTCTCTCTCAAAATAAATAAGCTTAAAAAAATAAAATAAAATTTGAGATTTGACTATTTGATTCAAAAATCGCCATTATAAAACAACTACTGATTTTTTTCCCTCAGTCTAAATTATAATTACTATTTTCAAGACCAAAATACTACATCACATCAATGAAACAAATGCTCAGGTTCAATAAAATTATTATCACCACAGACTTCAAATTAAAAATGACAATTCAGTAACTGTACAGGTAAATATACATCCTTTATCACACTATGTCTGATGGTTGAGCTAGATTCCATTAATATATGACTCACCATACCCCAGGAAGTCATTTGGGAGATGTCCTGATACACAAACAGCACATTAATCTGAGTTTTGAGTATGTCTTAGCAATATAAAAGTGATAACACTCAGCATCAGGTGTGGTAACCAGGCCTTTAAGCATCAGATTTCCATCACTTTCAAAATAGATAAGATGGATGTAAAGAATTTTTCTTTTCAATTTAAGTGCTACTTTTATCATGATCTTTCAAAACTCAGGGGATCTTTGATGTTCACAGACAGATAAATGGATAAAGAAGATGTGGTAAATATATACAATGGAATGTTACTCAGGCATGAAAAATAACGGTATCTTGCCACTTGTGACAATATGAATGAACCAGAGGGTACTATGCTAAGTGAATAAGTCAGACAGAGAAAGATAGATACCATATGATTTCTTACATATGGAATCTAAAACACAAAGCAAACAAAAACAGAAATGGAATAATTACAAAAAACAAACTGGTGATTGCCAGAGGGAAGGGGTTGACGGAATGGGCAAAATAGGTGAAGGGTATTAAGAGGTACAAACTCCGGTATAAAATAAGTCACATGGAATGAAAAATACAGCATAGGGAATACAGACAATAATATTGTGATAAAATTGTATGGTGATGGATGGTAACTACACTCATCATGGTGAGCAAAGCTTAATGTATAGAATTGTCAAAGAATTATGTTGTACACCTGAAACTAATACAACATTGTATTTCAACTATACTTCAATTGAAAAATAAAAAATATTAAATGTTAGTTGTTGTTACTACTAAAAAAACCTATTCCATTTTTTAGTACAAAATTTAACTTGACTTCAAGATGATCACATTTTTATTCATAGGCTAATAACACAACACAAATATTCCAGTTGTTATTATTGATTCTAAATGCATCTCATCTTCCTTCTTGTTGGAAGCGCTGACTGAACTGAGTCTATAGGAATCTAACTCTGATTAAGCCCACATAACATGAGGTCAGAAAGAAGACAAAATCAACGTAAGACTTCACTATTTAGGCAATATTGCTTTCCCAACCCATGAATTCAACTGTAAGTGCTTTACAGTCACTTGGGGAATTCACTTTAAGTGCTCATTTCTCTTGAATATTATCACACTATCAATAGTTTTCAATTCATAGCAATTCCAATATGCAGACAGGATCGAGAACAGCTATTAGACTTAACCCAGGAATGAAAATCTTTAGCATACATAGCAATATGCTAGGTAGGGAAACCTCTGTCTACCACCAGATACTGTGATTCCGTAACTCAAGAGTGGGTCCAGAAATCTGTCTTTTAGCAAGCAGGTCACTTTGAGATAGGAGGTGTATAGATCCAGCAAGAATCATTGTCCTTAACACAAAACAAGCTTTGTATTTTTCTGATCTCTGTTTATTAAGGCCTGTCTAAAGTACACATCCCCAGTTTCAGAGGAAAATAAGACCCAGAGAGTCAGAAAGGAGAGTGAAATCAGAGGCAGGGTGACATGTGAGCACTCCAGCACTTTCACCACATCCACACAATGTAATGAAGAGCAGTTAAACAAAGAATAAAATACCCAGATGAGAAGTTCCTTCTGTGCAAGCCCTAACCACTATGACTATGATCCAATAAAATGTCCTAGAATCTGCACCGGAAATTACTTCTCCTTGTGAGGTAAGATGAGGACTAGAGAGAGGCCTTGTGCTAAATGCTAGTGTTTTCTTTGTAATTACTGTTACTATAAAGAGTCTCAGTTGATTTCTTCAAGACTCTAATAGCACTCTATGAACTTTAATTTTTCATAACTTTAAATAAAGAACCCGAAGATGGCATATTTTTAGCATGTAAATGTACAACTTCATGCCACGATGATTCCAACATTCATCAAAACCAACTTTCTCTCCTTAGAAAACCCTGAAATGTAACATTCCAGGCCAATATTTTACTGAGGTAAAATAACTAATCCACTGTTTTACTTGGGTATTATTCATTGCCATATCCTATCAGAAAAAGAACTGCTCCCCCTGGGTATTCATGATGAAAACTAAAACTGATTGTTTAAATGCAACAAAATGTCTTAGGAGACACACGAAGACAAATACTTAATCTGGAATGAATTCATACCTTGGATGAGGAGAAACGACATGAGGTAAACAGCACATGCATAGAGCCTGAGATATAGTTAAGAGCTCAACAGCCCTGTATCATAGGGTGACCACTCCCTCACTGCCCGCCCAGGTGGGCTACCCAGACTCCACCGAGGTGGACAAGTCCTTGTCCAATTCCTTCCGGGGGGTGCTGCCGCCACCACCCACCACCATGCCTAAGGCCGGCGGATTCTCCTGTTACCCGGCCCTAGGCTGGGGCGGCGCTCAGCCCCTTTTGCCCAGCGAGTTTGATCACAGCAAGCAAGTCCCTGCCCTTGAGTCTAGCACCTGCGTCTCCCGGAAGCTCCACCGCCTAGTCCCTGGGGCAAGGCCCCGGACCGATGCCCCGGGACGGAGGAAGCACCGCCCACGCCCATCAGCGAGTCCCCGCCCACCCGGCGCCTCTCTGGCCCCCTGCCCGCTGCCCCCGGCGCCGCAGACTCGGCCGACCACACACGGAGGGCTTTGGGGTCCCTCGCCGCGACCCGCTGACAACTCAAGTTTCCCCCCCCACCCCACTGCCCACCCCTCCCCCATTTGTTGGGTGGACCCCCAGGTGATGGTGGCGGCGCTGCCGCCGCCACCGCCGCCGGAGCAAGCTCGGCTAACAGAAGGCCTCAGTCGTAACCGGAAGTCCCTGGCCCGCCTCAACCCCGGCACTTCCGCCCCCAGTTCCAAAATCAAGGGGCTGGCGGGTGCCTACCGAGCCAGTAGACCGCTCAGCGTCCGAAGCAAGCACAATGACAAGAGAGGTCGGGCACCCTGTCCAGAAAGTCCTCAGTCCCAGAACGGCCACTCGAAACCCAAGTGGGTCGGCAGCCCCGCCCAGCTTCCCGCTGCCTCAACTTGGCCTACCTACCCAGTGCGAACAGCGCCTTCCTGGTGGACGAGGAGCTCTTCCCACCCGCGCGCGCTCTGCTCCTTTCCGCTAGCAACGCCAAGACCAGAGGAAGAAAGAGGGCATGCGCGGGGGTCCTGGCCGTGCTGCCCACGGGCAAGTGGGATCGCGACTTCCAAAGCTTTAAAGTGGGCCCCTTTTAATTTAATATTATAGTGTCAGTGATGATAGAGCCTATGGCCTAATGGAAAAGCATGAGATCTAAAAGTCAGTTAGTAGAAATACGGCAAGAAGACCAGAGCAACATGAGTAGAAAGAAAAAGGCACAATATGGAACCCTGAAAAAGTCTAAGGCCCCGTCCATTGTAATACTGTGTGTGTTTGTGATGTTTCTTCTCGGATAAGAAAAAACGAATCGACAGTGGCTAACAACATATGGTATTGCTTGCTATGTCGTTTTCTTTATTCCAAGGGCAACACTGAACCAGCTCATATTTTCCATACTACCCATAGCATGCCAAGTTCAAACCTGATACCCAAACAAGGTCAAAGTCACCACACTGTGAACTACAGTTGGAACAAAACAAATCATGCAAATTTTTTTTTACCTATAAAGTACAGATAAATTGTCAGAAACTTTAAAAACCACTTGATCTTTTTTCTCTAACATCTTAATTTAACTATAGTATCTGATCTTCCCTGCGATTTTCAATTGTCTCCCATATTATAACTGTACCTTGTAATGAATTGAAAGAAGTGTATCATCTACTTCCTGGGGGATTCCAACTGAAGATAACCAATCTGGAGATAATAGTCCCAAGAGCCACTTCAAAGTCAACTGCCCACGGAGAAAAATAACAGATCAAATCATGGTGCATAATCATAAATCCAAGTAGGAGTAACAGAGACTAAATTTTAAAGCCTTGAGAAATAGATAAACTGGGACTGCATACATTTGTGAGATAAATTTTAAGGAGACTTGAGAATAGAGCTATCCATATGGCCACAGGTGTGGCAACTTAATTTTTAACGTCCTTTATGTTAGGGCACCTGGATAGCTCAGTCCATTAAGCCTCCCACTTTGGTTCAGATCATGATCTCCCAGTTGGTGAGTTCCAGCCCTGTGATGTGCTGACAGCTCCGAGCCTGGACCCTACTTTGGATTCTGGTTCTCCCTTTCTCTGCTCTTTACCCATTCATATCTTTCTCTCTCTCTCTCTCTCTCTCTCTCTCTCTCTCTCTCTCTCTCTCTCTCTCTCTCCCCGCCCCCCTCGCACGCACGCTCTCTCTCTCAAAAGGAAAAACCATTAAAAAAATTTAAAACTAACAAAGTTATTTGCATTAATAGTATGTGAGTGAGCCCGTGTGGCTCTAAAAGACAGAGGTGGGATAGACTCAAATTTGGATCTGAGAACTGTGTGAAATCCTAAGGGAATGTATTCAAAGAGGTCTAGAAAGTGGGTAACAAAAGTGTGTAACCACCAAAAAAGCCATTTTGCCAAATAAGATGACTGATGTGATATTATTGCCACTGGGATAGGATTAAAGATAAATTTGTTTTAAAAGGATTTTTCTCTTGACATAGAGCAACACTCGTAAGACTGCTCTGGAGGCTCATCATCTTTCAGGACCCACAGAGATAATCACAGTAATGGCTTCCACCATGATGATGGTTTTCTCCATCCATGATACTAACCAATATGGAGATTCCATAATCCTCAAATGATAGCTATAAGAAGCCACAAAGAGGCTAAAGACAGTGGCAGGAGAACCAGAAAACCCTGCCCAAGGAAGGCTGGTGAGTCAAGAAGCAGAAAGATGGCTAGGAACCATTTCACTTCAAAGTTCCACTTTGTTTGTTTTGAAACAGCCAGCATTTTAAAGCTTAAGTAAATCACTTAAATTTAGAAGAGACAATATGGGACAGAAATAAATCTAAATGATACTCTTGGTATATTTGCTTAAACAAAGTTATTTAATAAAAAATATCTAGTTAACCTAATGCAATATTCTTCATTGAAGAAAAAAAAAAGGTGATAAAAGTCTTCCAAAGTCAATGCAAATAAAATTGAATATTCAAATTCCATAGACTGAAAATTATTGAAGAAATATTATGTTAGACTCTGACAGGTGCTGTTTTCAGAAAGATGAAGGCATGAGTTAGTGGGAAGCATTGTAACTTGGTAATCAAACCCCCTGGGTTCCGACTTTGAATCCCAACAGGAGCATTTACACATTTGTGAACTCCTTCATTTTGAGATTCCTTTTAAAAATGGAAAATAAGAGAATCTTCTGCATAAGATTGTTTATTAAATGAAATAATACATGCACAGCACTTAATATATAGTAAGTATTCAATAACTATTATTCTTATTGCAAAATGGTAGGGTTTTTATGGTTGTTTTCTAATTTCTTGGGAGGAGTAACTCCCCTCCATTACTTATAGGTAACTCCTGTGAAAGATAAAGGAGGAGAAAACAGAACTGAGCTGGGAAAAGCTTGAGACTAGAATACTAATCTGACATCTGTGAAAGAAAAAAGAAAGAGGAGGAATGAAGACTACACAGGAAAACCTCATACTATGATGCAAAGCTGAAAAAAAAATCAGCAAACGTAATAGGGAATTCTGGAGCAAATATGATCTATTAAAAAGTCTCATGTTAGGCACAAATGGCCAACCTCTGGTACTCCTTTTGTGCTGAGGCTGACTAGAAAGAGTACATGCTGAATATACTTGAATGCTGCAGTGACTCCTAAGGCACCGAGGATGGAGCCGGTTGGCTCATTGCAATCTTTGCACTTGAAAGAGAAATCCAATCAGTGTACTTCCATGGTCACCATTTGATTTCAAATTCTAATAAGGGAAACCAAAATTACACAAGTGAAGAAACAAATATATACCGTGCCAGATGTTTTGTGTGTGCTTTGGAGAAAGATAAAGCAAGTCAGGGAGTGCAAGGTAGAGGGAGCACTAGTTTATACAGGATGGTCAGGGGGTGCTTCCCTGATAAGCCAGCATCATCCAGGACCTGAAGGAAGAAAGGGAGTGAGCGAGGTGGATATCTAAGAGATGAATATTGCAGCCATAGGCAACAAATGTAAAGACACTAGGATAGATATTGTGCCTACATGTTTGAGGAATAGCAAAGAGACCAGCATAGCCAAAGCCGAGTGAGGGAGAAGGAAAATAAGAGATGAGTTCTCATGGGTAGGGGGTGGGAAAATAGTGTATCATGTAAAATGGTGCCTTTTAAGACATAGTGATAACATTTACCCCAAGAGAGATAGAAAGCTTACTCAGTGTCCCCACTTGACTGTTAATAAATATATTAAGATGTTCAGAGCTGAACTCCTGATCTTCACCCTCCCCCACATCTGCTCTTCCTGGGATCTTTCTCCTTTCAGTTGATCACACACTTTCTTTCCAGTTGCTCAGGCCAAAACCTTGGGATTGCCCTTGACTCCTTTTTCTTCAAATGCCACATACAAGCATAAGCAAATCTTGTTGAATACTCCTCAAAATATATCCCAGATATAACCACTGTATGTCACAGCAACTGCTACCAACAGGTAACCAAAAGACCTGACCTCTGGTCAGGTCCCCCTATCTCTCTCTTGTTCCCCATCAAATTTATTCTGAACACATTAGCCAAAGGGATGATTTTAAACAGTAAGTAAATCTTCAGAAGGCTCCAGTGGATCCTCATCATATTCAAAGTAAAAACCAAGGTGGAAAAGGCCCTACATAATACAACCTTGCCCCATACTACCTTACTGACTCATCTCCTAGTATTCTTCCTTCAGTTCTTTCAGTCTAGTGGCCTCTGTGATGTTCCTCCAGTATCTCAGTCATTCTTCCACTTTATCTTGTCTGAAATGTTCTCTAAAATGACTCTGAAACACTCTCACTTGATATGCAACTACCTCCCTGCTACCTTCAAGCATTTATTCAAATTAGACTTTCCAATTAGACTGTTACATGATAACTCTATTTAAAATAGCAACTTTCAGTATTCATGATCGTATTTATACTAACCAACTTTTTTCCATATTACTTACCACTCTCAATACCATAACATTTTTTTGTGCGTTTCCTACCTTGTTTACTGATATACACCAAATTCCTAGATCAACCCCACAAGGATCAGGCACATCATAGGCATTCAATAAAAATTGGTTGAAAAAACTTGTATTGTGTATTTTTTAATTTACTGTGCAATGCATTTGCTGTACAATAGAATAACAGGTTATAATTTACATATATTGATGCACGTAGTACATTCATGTATAATATTATTTTAAATATAATTCCATTTCCTTATTAAGTAGGAGTGTTTTTGAATATGTTAAGTTAAACCAATTAAGTTGCCCAATTTTTAGGTCAAAAATGGTTAGATTTTTGGAAGTTACATATGTCTCAACTTAATACTAATATTTTCCCCATATTGTAAATGAATAGTATAATGGAAAAAATCTTTTGAAAAATTATTAAATTGCAAAGTCACACATATACTGTTCAATATGCAAGTCTACAAGGAATTTATGGACTTGAGGATGACTGTCAAACCTACAATGTTTATTACAAAAGAAAGTCACATTTAAAAATAATGTGCCAAAATATAGTATAGGAAATGAGATTAAAAAGGAAATTATTTGGGGGTAGGTTTATAACATCCTGAGGGATCTTTTTTCTTCATACCACTTTAGTTTTCCACATGTTTTTCAAAAAGAAAGACTTTGGAGACGGTTCAAACAACAACCAATGTAACAACTAGTATAAGTGAAATTTGTAAAATAGATTTATTCCAAAAGATAACTGAAATGGAACTATTTCATGTGAAAAAGAAAAACCTGAGACAAAAAAAAAAGGATTTAATATCTGACTGTAAGCCAGTTTTATAAGTGACACTGTAAAAACAGATCTAAAGTAGCATATCTATCTGTTTAATCCTTCAAATCATTGGCTGGTTTTTTTCAGGTACCAGTAGAAAAGACACCACAAAGTAAAGAGATCTGAGATACACTGGAAGAATATTTTTTCTCATATATTAATCTGAATTTGAGAGGTACAGCTCTACACCATTATATCATTTCAAGTCCCAACTTTCTGTTGTTCTGCCATCACATAGGGCAGGATTCAATAAACTACAGCCTGAAAATCAAATTCTGCCTACCACCTTCTTTTTAAATAACATTCTATTGGAACTCTGCTATACCCATTCATTTATATATTTTCTGTAGCTGTTTTCATCTTGTTTTAATGTTTTTTATTTATTTTTGAAGGAGAGACAGACAGAGCATGAGCAGGGGAGGAGCAGAGAGAGAGGGAAACAGAATTTGAAGCAGGCTCCAGGCTCTGAGCTGTCAACACAGAGCCCGACGCGGGGCTCAAAGTCACGAACTGTGAGATCACGACCCAAGCTGAAGTCAGACACCTAACCGACTGAGCCACCCAGGCACCCCATGTTTTCATCTTACAATGATAGAGTTTAGTAGTTATGACAGAGATTGTACAAACCTGAAACAGGTACTATCTGGTGCTATATAGAAAAAGTCTTTCAGTCCCTGCCATAGTGTGTTGTCCTTGTCTACATGGTCAGCGCTAACTCGCTTCCGAAGCACCCACATTCCAAGCCAGAAGAGAGCAAAGGGCCAAGTGGGAGGCGAGCAATTTCATTTCCAAAGACCAACTTGAACTTGCACATATTATGTCTCATTGACTCCACTGTCGTGGGCTAGACATATGTCCAGCTAAAATGCAGTGGGTCAGAAATGGGCCCAACTAACATATGTGTGGGTAGGTCTGTTACTAAAAGGAAAAAGGGTAAGTAGATGCCAGGGAATGCTGAGCAGTTTCTGCCACAATGATGAGGGGGAAAGAGTGGTTTAGGTGGAAATAAGAGGGAAATGATAAATAAACCTCTTGAAGCAGCTGCCTTCATTGAATGGATTTTGACAATTAGAAGCACTTCACAAAGTAAAAGACTGCTTTCCGGGAATTTTGCCTTTTCTTTACTTATTTCTACTTAAGTGTAATTCACCCAAAACCTAGTAATACTAATATTTTAAAGAGCATATCATCATATTTGGTATTTGTTTTCAGTGACTATAAATAAGCCTTGAGTCTCTGCAATGGTAATGTGAGCTTGGTGTATGCCTCCCATGCAGAGCCTCTCCTTGTTACTCTAACACCTCAGTGTAATTTCAAAGACAGTACCTACAGATTCAGTTGCTTCACTTCAGGAGCATTTTTCCATTCCTTGTCCATCACACATATGTGTGATGTGTCCAACACACATATACACATGTAAACAAGATACATGCTCAACAACTTAATATTCGCTTATATGTTTGAGTGTCTTATCTTAGCAAGTCCCCCTAATAAGTATCCCAAGGAATGTGAAGATAGGCTTATTAAATAGGGCAGGGTCAGCAAACTACAGTTCAAGGGTGAAATCCTGCCCACTGCCTGATGTTGGAAATAAAGTTTTAGAGAACGCAGCCATTCTTTTTCATTTACATATGGTCTATGGCTACTTTTATACTACAAAATCAAAACTGAGTAGTTCAGCAGAGATTCTATGACTTGCAAAAAGTCTAAATTACTATTTTGCCAATTAAAGAAAGTTTGCCAATCCCTGAACTACAGCATCCTGAGGAGCCCTT
This sequence comes from Neofelis nebulosa, assembly GCF_028018385.1. Taxonomy (NCBI): domain Eukaryota; kingdom Metazoa; phylum Chordata; class Mammalia; order Carnivora; family Felidae; genus Neofelis; species Neofelis nebulosa. Next base: position 57,836,452 of record NC_080785.1, read on the forward strand.
ACTTTCATTTGAACTCAGGATTATAAGTAGAATAGCAAGCAGTTAGTTTGAATGTAAGCAAGAATTTCTTAACTCTAAATATAAACAAACCCTAGAATTTATTTCCTTTTACATTTCCTGAAAATTTTCCTGGAGCTTCCAAATGGCAGAAAAGGCAGTTATTCCATTTGTAAATATTTTAATAAAATGAATAAGTTTCTTGAGGTTTAATGGTTCCTTCCAAAGGGATGAAATGTTTTAAATCATTTTTATAAATTTATTACATTTACTGTGTATATTTACTGTGAAATCAAATATCCACAAAAGCATTTTAAAAAGAGTAGATGTTTCAAAATAAACAGAGAAAAACAATTTCACTTATTTCTATTCTATCATTATACTTATAAACAAAAAATAGAGTCAGTCATTATAATTTAGATTTTAACATTTGTGTCACCATGATTAGAACCTTAAAGGATAAACTCAGATTATTGTGGTATAAACAGAAGTGTTTTCTTGGGATGTTATGATTAAAATTAAGAGAGAGGTATTTTTAAACTATTGCTACAGACATACCTATTAAGATATTTTTATGTTTCCTAATATTTTAATATTAATATTTCAACCCCATCCTGTGTAGTGTTCCATTAATTCTGCTACAGTACCTAACTTCATTAATTTTCTTTTGTGATAAGATTGTTGAAATATTCATCCTCTTTCATAAAATCCAAAAAATCCAAGAGAAGTGCCTCTTTAGATTCCCATGATAGCTTTTTACACCTATGGTATTAAATTTTACTTCTAAATATCTGTCATGTTTCCCTTCAGTAAGTGTCCTAATGTATTTTATTGCCAAACTAGATTCTCACAAGATGAGGTATTTAATCCACTTATGTTGGCATTTAAAACAGAAATGTTATGGGGCACCTAGGTGGCTCAGTTGGTTAAACTTTCGACTTTGGCTCAGGTCATGATCTCATGGCATGAGTTTGAGCCCCATGTAGGGCTCTGTCCTGACAACTCAGAGCCTGAAGACTGCTTTGGAAAGAGTCTCTGCCCCTCCCCAGCTGGCACTCTGTCTCTCTTTCTCTCAAAAATAAATAAACATTTAAAAAACTTTTTAAGAGAAAAGTTATGAGAAACATTTAACAACTACAAATCAAATTAATCCTCCCATTTACTTATTCTTTAGCCACTGTTGAAATTTCAATTTATTTTTTCTTTTTTTTCAGTCTGCTCTTTGAAAGAGGTTGGGTAAAAATCAACAGGCAATCATAATCAAGAATCTCATTTTCATTAACATCTTTCAAGAACATAAATTTCAAGTCTTCTCTGCCTGAGTTATCACAATGCACACTGGAGCATGAAAAATAAATGCAAGAGAAAAGAAAATCAACTAAAGGACAAAAGAACAAGAGAGAACACAGAGACGAATGTATTAAAAAATGAATGAAAGAAAAAGAAGAATTCATAACGATACTGCTTTAATAGTATCTGGAAGCACAAACTGGGAGGTTAGGAAGAAAAGGAATTGTGCTGACCTGTTAGAAATAGGCGGTTTCTGGGAGCTGTCCAATGTACTAACTGAACGGTCATACAACTCCCTCCTTAATAGGAATTGATGTCTTCAGGAATTTTTTCTTGAACCAAGGCGCCTCTTTACTCGTCTTTTTAGGCTCTTTTAACCTATCTTTAAAACAATTTTCTAACATGTTTTTCTGCTCTTCCGTGTCTTCTTAAAAATTCCTACGCCGAATAATTAAATAAATATAGCTACTGGAAAAGAAGGAAAAATGAACACTTCTTTGTTAAAATATTAGCGATAATATGAAATTAGTAAAATTTTGTCTTCGTCACACCAAATTTCAAATATCTTTACGTCTCAAAAATATGATATAAAGATAACTTTAAAATCTCCCTTAAATAGAATTCAATACAGCATAGTTTCCACTGGTAAGTCCTGTAGGGCAGTACAAATCAATGAGGAAAATGACCCAGATGGAAGTGAAGATTTATCTTTGTTCACAAATACCGAGCGGCAATTTAAACATTGCAAGACTTCTCAACAGAGAGTGAGCGGATCGACTTATTGCTTTGTCAAAGGGTAAATCGCATTTTTGAGAGGAGATTGAAGTTGTTTTGTTTTGGGGCGCGAGTGTTTGCTTTTGCTTTGCCCCCGACCCCCCCCCCCCCGCCACGCTGGGGTTACACAATTAAGCACACTCGGGAGAAAAATATTATGAGCTTCCTTCCCCCCCACCCCATTATCATTTTGCCCTGAATTAAAATCTTCCACTTTACATGAGGAGGATATAAGTAGGGAAAGGAAAGTCAAGTATCTCAGTTGTTAGGCTGATTACAACAAAACAGACTTTGGAAGTCAGGGTTTGTAACGCGGCAGGAGAGCCGTTTAGATGCCCTGGAAGGAGAAAGCCGGTTCCAACAGCGACTCTGGGGAATGTGCTCTCGGCCCCCCCTACCGTGCTTACTTAAGCTAATGGAAGATCTTGCCTTTCAGTAGCCGCTGCACTGGGATACCAGACAAACAGCTCTCCTCGACCCCTGGCAGACAGGGCCCCTCTTCAGGACATCATTAAAAGCACATGCACTTGTTTCAGACCCATTGGCAGCCTCGGGTGGCAAGATTCGGGACTTCTACTCTGAAGCCAAGGAGAAGCCAGAGCGGTGGAAAACATCCTCGCTTTGAAAATCCAAAGCTAAATTAAAGAGCTACGTGAGATAAGGAGCCTGAAGAATATTAGTTGGCTGCGGGGTTGAGGAGAGACACAAAAAGCACAGCAGGTAAGAGCCGGGGGTTGTTGCCAAAAAGGAACTGTCCCAGGTGGCGAGCGAAAAGGATCTCAGCGTTGGAGGCCTATCCGTTTGAGATTTCCTAGCGCGCTCAAGCTTGCTTGTCTTTTTCCATCAGTTTCCAGAGGACGGACATTGTCAGAGCCTTCCCTATCGGTGCCACTAATCCTGTTATCAGCTTGGTTATAAATGTTAATTCCCCTGGCCCTTCGGTGATGGTGCCGCATCAGATTGGGAGCTGTTAGGAAGCCCCTCACCAGAATCTCGCCCCTCCCTGCGAGAAACCGATGAGAGGCAGGGCCAAGGCAACGCGATGGCGGCCTATCCAGAGAGGTGCGTGGACGCCACCGTGCTGGACTTCGTCGCAGACCTGTCCCTGGCCTCCCCGGGGCACCCACTCCTCTGCGACTTCGCACCTGGGGTTCCCTTTGGGGACCGAGACCTTGTGCTCCGAGAGGGAAGACGCAGGAGGCTGGCACGCTTTGAGGAGGAGGATCCCGAAGAGGAAGGCGAAGTAGACGAGGGGGAGGAGGAGGAGGAGGAAGAGGAGCATGGGAGAGGCGCGTCCCCGCTGGGCCGTCCCAAGAGGAAAAGGGTGATCACCTATGCCCAGCGCCAGGCAGCCAACATTCGCGAGAGGAAGCGGATGTTCAACCTCAACGAGGCCTTCGACCAGCTGCGAAGGAAGGTGCCCACTTTTGCTTACGAGAAGAGGCTGTCCCGGATCGAGACCCTACGCCTGGCCATCGTCTACATTTCCTTCATGACCGAGCTCTTGGAGAGCTTCGAAAAGAAGGAAACCGGCTGAGTCCGGGTGGGATGGAGGTGTCTGTCCCCTCCTCTCGTGGGCGTGCGCGGGCTTGGGGGTGCATCAGGACCCAGCAGGGTGCGGCCGAGAGACCTGGAGGGACTCTTTAAGACAGAAAGTCTGGCCTTCTGGAGCTTGGTCCGGACTTGAGAAATCCCCACAGCTAGGGAGAAGAGTGGCAGCCGGAGAGTTAACATACACGCGATTGCTTTCTAAGGAGCCTGGGGCGCCTTAGGAGGTAGAATTCGCTGGGCCTGTTGAGGCGACAGCCCAGAAGCGGTTTCTGCCGGCCTGGTGGGTGGGGAGCTAATCCTCTCCCCAAACTGTAGACTTCGGGGCCTTCTACGGAGTCCAAACTCTTCTCTTTACCTTAAAAAAAAAAAAAAAAAATAGAAGTAATAAAATAGACATTCCTACTTTTTTTTTTTTTTTTTTTTTTTTGCCTCAACAGTCTGTGCTGTCCAATTCTGTGCAGGCGCTCCGCTCAGCTCCCCTTCCGAGCGCTTAGGTAGGTCCTGGAACAGACACAGGGGCGCAGGGTGGAGGGTCTCCTGGGAGGCCGAGGGACTCCGGACCTCTTGTTCAATCCTCTTAGGCTTGTCGAGAGACGGAAGGAAGGAAGGAAGTGAAGAAGGAACGGAAGTCCAGGGGATAAGCGACCTCTTAGAAGGGACATCATTCTCCCCTCTCTTCGCCTTAAGGCGCAAAACCAGAAACCTTGTTAGTGTTCCTCCCGGAGACTGATGCTCGAACTCAGAGGAGGACGGAGAGAGCTCCAGTCCTACAGGCGGGGACGCTCCTGGGCTTGCCAGGATCTTGGGCTACAAGCTTTGGCCGCGGAGCTGGACTTTCCCCTGCGCTTCCGGGAAAAGGACCTGGTCTTCCCAGGCTCGGCGCAGCTTCAGCGCGCACTTTTACATTTTTATCTGTAGGTAGAGAAGACAGCTTCCTTTCTAGTCACAACTAGGAACAAGAAAATCAAAACTCAGAGGAGGAGATGCATGCTTCCACTTTGCAAATATGTGTGTGATGGAGAGGAGGTTGAAGCAGGACCAAGTTGAGGACCCATCTTCAGTTTGGATCCTCTGCCATTCCACGGTTCTTCCTTCTGGGCAACCTGCTAACACCTGAACTGGGGTTCTTCAGATAGGAGTAGGTAAGTGAGGAGAGGAATCCGAATGAACAAGGCCCACCCAACTGCAAATTCCGTATTTCTTTATTTTGCCACTTCACCTCACACACCTTTGTGCACCCAAACACACACACACACACACACACACACACACTCTCTCTCTCTCTCTCTCTCCCTATCATACCTTTAGAAATATTTTTATTAATAACTAATATATACTTATCCTAGAAAGTTTGGAAAACAAAAGCTAAAAAAGTAAATAAAATTTAAATCATTCCACATCACCACATAGTTAGCATTTTTATTTCCTTCTAGTCTTTTTCTTTCTGTATAGATATGAATTAAATATGCTTAACAAATTTGAGGTACTTTTGGATATTGATCTTTCCCCACACTCATCAGTATAGAAAGAGCCCTTTCCCCCTGACTTTAAATATTATTCAAACATAATTTGATTACTGTATTTTATTGTCATAACAATGTATCACAGCTTAATGCCAGTCCTTTACAGGTACATAGCTAAAATACTTCCTTTTTAAAAAATAAATGGCAATGCAAAGAGCATTCTTCTAGATGTCTTGTCTGCCTGTGATAACTTCCTGATGTTAGAGAATAAGAAATAAAATTTCTTCATCAAATGAACATTTCAGTTTGTGGCTACAAATGGCCAGATTGCCTTCCAGGTAGGTTCTGCCAGTCCACACTCTTTCCCACCAGCACTGCCAGGATTTACTAGTCTCTCAAGTGTCTGCATTTAAAACTCTTCTAGTTCTCCTATCTATAGGAACCGAATTAGTTCCGAAATTTTGTCATTTCAGAACTAATTCTAATTGTTTTCCAGAGACAATTTCTTATTTTGACTATGTCTTTTCACTAGGATTTTTTCCACCTCTACCATAGGAACGTCAGGATAAATAGGTAAAAGAAAAAAATGTAACCAGGTAAGACCAAAAAAAAAAAAAACAGCAAAATTAGGGAGTATATTTTTATTCTCTTGTCACTTTACAAAATAAACTGAAACTTAGACAATGACCTCTGTATCAGTTTTATAAAATAAAATTACTCATTTCCACCTCTTTTTCAAGACAACTTTTTGGCTACTGAGGCCAGTACATCTGTATTTTTAAAGATAAATTTAAAGTTACTCATTTCAATATGTTGACAAAAATAATTATTTCTGAACTTTTCATTAAACAGAATTCTGTTCCCTATCTTCTTATGGAGTGCTAGTGTCTCCATCAATACCTCATGTTTATTCAGTTATTTTTTAACCACTTTTTAAAAAAATGTGTCAACATTTTACATATAGTGTGAATGAGTTCAAAACTAAAAGAACTTGCAGAAGCTTCCTTATTTCTCCCCCTTACAGTCCCCCTGAGAATTAAACATCATGTAAAAAAAATCTACAAGTGTTAAGTTTTTTAAAAATGGCTCAAATCCAGGAATCATCATTTTTTTTAAACCAGAAATTAAAGAAAGAAATGTGTGTAGACAAAGGACCTCTAAACCACTGGGTCCTAAAGAGTAAATACAAGCATCCATCATGCTTAATCCTCTCCCTCATGCTACAGACCATTTTGTTACGTTCTTAGTAAGCACATAATATCTTACAGTGAATAGTTCTTCAGCACATAAATAAAATCTAAAGAGCCTCCAAATAAAAAGTGATTTCCCCATTATTACCAGAAGAATTATGTCCACAATTTTTCAGTCTGTTAAATCTCATGAATGTTTTGTTCTCTGTAAATTTTTTGTATGTTTAGAAGCTGCTCTAAAATGCAAAGTCACTTAAGGCATTTTCTTAATCATTGTACTGATAGAATACTTTGAAGCCAAACAAGGATTGTAAACACAGAGAAATGGGTTGACTTATTTCTTACACCAAGTTATCCACAGAGATAAGTCATCTGCATTTTGAACATGAATCCACTACACCTCCAAATCTCAACACTCAACTTTTCTAAGCAATGCGACCGTTTTAGTTCTTTTCATGTTAGATCCATAAATTCAGCATACTTTTAATTTTTTTAATTCTTTTTTTTTTTTTACCTTAGTTGACACACATATTACATTAGTTTCAGGTGTACAACAGAATGACTCAACAACTCTATACATTATGCTATGTTCACCACAGGTGCAGCTATCATCTGTCAGTGTACTTTGTATTTTTTTTTAAATGTTGATTTATTTATTTTGAGAGAGAGAGAGTACAGGGAGGGGCAGAGAGAGAGGGAGAGAGAGAATCTCAAGCAGGCTCTGTGTCATCAGTGCAGGGCCTGACTCAGGGCTCCATCACAAGAACCATGAGATCATGACCTGAGCCAAAATCAAGAGCTGGATGCTTAACCAACTGAGCCACCCAGGTGCCCCTGTCGGTGTATGTTTTAACACAACTGTTTTTAGTATAACATAACCTATGTTAACATTGTTTTATTCTTTATCTTTTAAACCAACACCAATAAAATATCAGTAGATACTGGTTTTTTAATACTTTCCACCAGTTTTAAAAAATCCTAATGTCAATTACTTCTGGAAATTCTTAATAATGTTTTTGAAATCTAAAAGTTATTTGGACATTTGGTATCTAAATACCATTTTAGACGTTGCATAGAGGTGATTTATTTATATACAATTTACTGACTGAAACCTGCCTTTTGGTCTCAAACTAAATTCCCCATAATTTTCAGGTTACTAGTAGTATTTAGACATTTATACCAAAGAAAAAAAGATCTAAATGAAATCATATTTGGAAGACATAATCAGACTTTCCAAGGAAAGTAAAAATCAGAAGCCTTTGCCATCAACAGGCAGCCATTCAGGATGATCATCTTTTACAGCTGCCCAACGTGAAAGCCGATTTTGGCAAAAGTAGCAGTGAAAACTGAATCAAATATTATGTTAGTATTTATGCATAATTTCTGCATGAACATACAATTAAGATCCTAGGATTTTTATTGCTATTTATTATTGCATTTGTCAGCATTTCCATTATAAAAAACAATGTGGTGGAAGGTTTATAACAAAACTATAAAAATTCTGAGATGAAATTTGATAAGCACCATTTAGCATAACTGTTATTCTTAACTACAAATCTTCAAAGAAAATTTCAAAGGTAATGAAAACACTTGAGTACATTTCATATGTAGGCTTTCAAAATGGACCTGCAATTTGAAAAACTAAGAGACTGTACTTAATAAAAAATGCAAATTATTTTATTTTGATCAAAAATAACTGGCAGATTAATGTTGAATTTTTAAGTACTAAATCTCCTTTTTATAGGGTGACATTTCATTAAATTTTCTTTAATGTAAAATAGAAAAGTGTTAAAGGTTTGGTACATATCTATATCTTGGTGCAAGTTCACTCAAAGGTTTCTGAACTTTGCCAACATTTTGGGTGAAGTTAGTCCCAGTTTCTGGTCAGCGCCCTCTCTTCCTGTGAATGCTGAACTAAAAAAGGTTACAAAACAAAAGTCAGCAGTTCTGACCATTTTGTTTTGACTTTGGGGTTTCTTTGAATCCAAAGCTCAAAACCAAACCTGGCGGAGGAGGAGAAGGAAGGGAAAAAATCCATGCAGGCTGAAATGAATAAAATACCAGAAAGATGGAAAAAGACTTCAAGTATCTATAAACCAAAGCCTATAAAATTCCACAATCTTCCCTGTGACCCCTATTTTTTAGTTCTGTACCTGAAACATATTCCATAAAGAAATATAAATAATTGCAAAAAATAGTATGAACATATTTTAAAACACTCTTTATGGTTAATATTTGGCAGAATTCCACCTTCAATCTTGCAGAAAGCATAGAACTTTTAATATTCAGTGAAACCAAGAATTTAATAAATATGATGGAAATTATCAGAATAAAATGACTTATGGTTACTTAGCGCTTTATGGTTTTCAAAGCACCATTCACATACTTCCTCTCATTTGATCCTCCCAAATTGGATTTTAACACGATCTAGAGTCCCTCTATTAAATTGAGTCATCAGTGTACCATCTTAAAAATTCATTCACTCATTAAAATCAGCATGATACCAAGATAACCTAAACAGGACCAATGGTCACATATAAGCAACACATTGTTTTCAAAGATATTGTTTCCAAAGATCAAAAGCACCTTAACACACTTTGTGGATGATAAATTATACAAAAGGCTAGTAGAGTCTGGCTCCCTCAAAGGCCAAATTTTACCACCTTCTATTTAGAGTTCTGTGAAAGAGATTTCCACCTGCAGTCAGCAAACATAGATGACCTCAAAGCAGCTGTTATAGACAGCTTTTTATAATTTCCAGTCTTCAAAAGGGAGGAAAATATCTATAAGAATTTGGAAATAGATCAAACAGTTGGTGAACAATAAAAGGCAACAACATCACATACATGTGTTTGAATGAACAAATGAATGGATATGATTACACAATTTGTTTTTACTGCAGATAATTTTGTGACTTCTCCAAAACTTAGTAAAATCACAAGCTGTCTTTGTTACTCATCATATCTTGAACTAATTGACTACTTTTAGTCCTACAGTTTAGTGAAATGTTGGCTATATTTAATCCCATAGTTTAGTGAAATATTGGAGAAGCTAGAAACGGTTTCGAGGAGAAAAACCAAATAATTGAATTCTTAGGTCTGGACGAAGTAATAATATGTATAATAATAAGTAGTAATATATGTAACCATATATTTATTGTATTGCTTACTTATATTGAGTTGCGTTCTTTACATAGTTCGAATAATAACTTTAGGATATAGACATTATGATCACCTAGTAATGATGAAGACACGATGGAATAGAGAAGTTAAATAACTTTCCCAGGTTCAATCAAGATTTACACCCCATCAAGGATTTGAGACCAAATTCTTAGGGGCTGAGGTTATTTGTCAATGAATATATGATTATTATTCTTAAGTAGAAATGATATGGTAAAAATAAAAAAACTATTTTTATCTTTACTGAGGATCAGAAACGTGGACATGGGTTTACCATGTACCAGAGGGATACAGTCTCCGCAACGAAACTGGAAAGGTGAACTACTGGTGTAAGTTTTTGAAGAGGCCTTGAAATAATCTTCCATGGATATTCTAAAGCCACAACTTTCCTCTAGTGGCTTCAGTGCATTCCTGCCAGAAAAGAAGAGACAAAACTCTTTTGATGAGCATAATGATTATAAACACAAGCTTTGGAATTTGACAGAAGTGGGTTTGAATTTCAAGTACATCACATCATGTTCTAGAAGCTAGTAAAACTTACTTAAATTTGTTGACCCTCAGTTTATTCATCTTTAAACTAGGAATAATAATATTCAGCAAACAGGGCTCTTATGAGGATTGACTGAATTATGTATGCAGAGTAAATGCTTTACAAGCACTCACTAAATGGTAACTACTATTAAAATACTCATCATCATCATCATCATCACCATTATCATCGTAACCATCCCAGTTCTATGGCAACAAAGAACCGTTCTATGAACAAAGCATCACCTTTACCACCAATGGTAATACATGAGCGTATAATATAGAAAAAAGCAGAACTCATTATATAATACTTTTAAATGAATTGAAAAAAAAATCAGATTTTTTTAAATTATCCAATATTTCCTTATTCCTGGAATACTTGAGTGCCAGCATTTAGTCCTGGTCCATGTATCTTTCTAAGTAAAACAATACACACCCAACAAATGAACAGAGAGTTCAAAACCCTCTCCTTTAATGTGCTACTGCAATAACATGTATATTAAAAAGAAAGCATAAGTAAGTCACTTTAAATCTGAGAAAAAGTGATCACAATTCATTCAGAGAAGTTTTATTTTACCAGCAGCCTAGATATTACAGTTTAGTATATATTTTCCACAACAGTGTGCATTTATTCAAATCAGATAATTTCTGATCGAATAGTTCTATATCTTAATTGCAAGAGTGGTTGCACTAACCCACATTTGTGACAGAATGACATAAAACTGTCTTTTTACACTAATGTTAATTTCCTGGCTTTGCTATTGTACTATAGTTATGTAAGATGTAACCTATGGAGAAAACTGAGTGAAGGGTACATGGAACCTCTCTGTACCACCTTTGTAAGATCCTATGAATCTATAATTATTTCAAAACAAAAAATGAAAAAATCAGATAATTACTATGGCATTTCTTTGAACCTATAGAGCACCTTAGAAATGTAAATTATCATTAATTTTAGGGAGACATTCACATATACTTGACTCATGTCCTGTTCTATAATTTTTCTTCACGGGTCTCATGAAAGTGAAAACAAGTTTTGTGCATGGCATTATGTGTATCCTGGAATGAAAATCAGGACTCTACCTGTAGAGGTCATAGCCAAGAATTGAGTATCTGATTCTGGATTCCTTGACCAAATACATTCCCAAGTATGGATTTGAGTGGTGGAGGAGCCACTTACAAAATTAGATAACTCACTTAAAATGTCTGGGCTTCAATACCTACCCTGGTCTGTAAAGTACAAGTAATAAATACAGAACTCTTTAAAGTATCAGAGGGGTTAAATCAAGTACTTAGTACAGTGCCTCACACAAAGTAAATATTTAGGGAATGCTGTTATTATTATTGTTTATGCTATTTCAATGTTCAATGTGTATACAGAGAAAAATGACAATTCAGCCTTTTAGAAGGACTCAAGAGAACACACACAGAAACAATAATAAATTGCCTTGCTTCTCCTAAACAGAATCAGTCTTTTAAATAGCATGGCATTTGTGGCAAATTTAATCTGCCATCAGAATAGTGTGTTTTTGTTTAATTTTAAGGCATAGAAATTTATTTTTTAAAAATTTTTTTAACGTTTATTTATTTTTGAGACAGAGAGAGACAGAGCATGAACGGGGGAGGGTCAGAGAGAGGGAGACACAGAATCCGAAACAGGCTTCAGGCTCTGAGCTGTCAGCACAGAGCCCGACGTGGGGCTCGAACTCACAGACCGCGAGATCATGACCTGAGCCGAAGTTGGCCGCCCAACCGACTGAGCCACCCAGGCGCCCCAAGGCATAGAAATTTAAAGGCAAAGTTTCTGGTTCATGACATGTAATCACAATCTTTGATCTGCCAGGAAAGCCACTGTAAACCCTACATTTCTAAATAACCTCTAAAATTTGCATATAAAGCTTTTTATATGAAAAGTTGATACTTCTATTGGTATATCCTCTGGGATTTATTTTTGAGCAAATTCAACTTGAAAGCTGTGGTGTTGTGTAGGACTGCTTCAATTACCAAGCATTTATGCATACCTGATCGGATCTAGACAAACAGGAAGTATGAAAATCTGGAACTCAGCATAATCAATGGAATGGAGTACATGGTCATGCCTTGTTTTAGGTTCCCCGAGGGACATAGGAGTCCCTGTGCACCTAAGAAGGTTAAATGACCACCACCTGCTTTCCACTGAGGACAGTCAGGGAGGAAAAGAGAAAAGGCCCCTCTTGGGAGCAGCAGCAGAGAGGGAAGCTGGATCTAGAAGTGCACTCTGGGACATCATCCTGTGCTATTTCTGCCATTTACACTTTTTGAAAATTTGGTGCCTGGCTTTATCCTCTTTACTCGCATAATTTTTTTCACTCTGATGCTAGTAGATTTATATAAAATCTTTGAAAACTTTTGAATATTCTGGCCTAAACTTACCGGCAATTTATTTTTTTTCAACTTTTTTTTTTTTTTTTTTTTAATTTTTATTTTTGGACAGAGAGAGACAGAGCATGAACGGGGGAGGGGCAGAGAGAGAGGGAGACACAGAATCGGAAACAGGCTCCAGGCTCCGAGCCATCAGCCCAGAGCCTGACTCGGGGCTCGAACTCACGGACCGCGAGATCGTGACCTGGCTGAAGTCGGACGCTTAACCGACTGCGCCACCCAGGCGCCCCTAAACTTACCGGCAATTTAAATAGGAGGTTTTTGAAAAGATAAAGTTGACCTGAACTTACACATAATTTCTCAACATTTAAAAATGGGTAACTCTAGGAGCAGCTGGGTGGCTCAGTCGGCTGAGTGTCTGACTCTTGATTTTAGCTCAGGTCATGATCCCAGGGTCATGGGATCAAGGTCCACATTAGGCTCCACGCTGAGCGGGGAGCCTACTTAAGAATGTCTGCCTCTCTCCCTCTGCCCCTCTCCCCTGATTGAGCTCTCTCTCTCTCTCTCTCTCTCTCTAAAATAAAATAATAAAAAATTTAAAGCAAGATGGGTAACTCTAAAAAAATAAAATAAAATAATAAAAATGGGTAACCTTTTTTATATCTATTTTAATAATTTTTCTTCCTTGCATAGAAAGACAAAAGGATAATTATATCTTGTTCCTTTCAAAAGCTTTGATTCAGCTTCAAATGGTTTATTTGAGGGTTGATGGTAAAGGGCCTCCTGCAACTTACTAAAATTCTTCTGACTTGGGAAACCTACCCAGTTTCAAATATTCTCACCATGGGTTCATATTGTTTACTAAAAAATGTGGTAACTGTAGTTAACAAGCATTTGACAAGTAGTGGTTTTGTTAATTGTAGATCTTATTGAACATACCATACCATTTCTTTCATCACTATTCATTTGTTTAATCTCATTGAAGTTTATTAAAATTAGAGCAGATGAGCTCAGTTAAAATATACATATTGGACGCCACTTTTTTTCAAGATGACACAACCACAAATTAAATTTCATACCCTTATTCGTATATTGTATTTCATCAAATTCAATCAACTGCTTCTAAAGTTAACATGAAAAAGGCTGAAAAATACCCAGAACTCAAGTGTATTACACAACAAAACACAACAAAAATTTTCCCAAATTACATCCAAATATCTCAGTCCAAACCTCATGGTCTTTAACCACGACATCCTCAGAGCTTCTCTATGGTTATAACCCCTCTCCGTTGTATGAGCCACATGCATGCAAACATGCACACATGTGAAAGTATTTTTATTAGAATGCCTTCACATGTATTTTAGAATGGATGGTACATATGTAAATTTTTTTCACTACTAGCTCAAATCTTAAAAATGGTTTCATTTGTCTTCCTTCTCCATACTTCGGTAGTTTTACTGTTTTTTACTAATAGCCATCTCTTTCCTTAATATTTCATATGGTCATAATATTAATGATTGTTGAACTTTTCTAAACTTTGTCAGAATTCAAGTGGGCATCTTTGTCTTTACATATATTGAAAACAAGCCCCAAAATTACTCCAATTATCAACTGAACATTAGCTCCACATTAGTATATCAGACCTGCGTATAATTACTAAGACCAGCAGCCAGTAAATTGTAGAAAAGAAAGTGTCTGGAATTGCCATTCAGGAAACCTACAGAACACTCACTGATTAGATGAGGGTCATTTACTCAATGAGAAAAACAGAATTTTCCCTGGGAGCAGAGCTACTTCCTCTTGGAGAGATTCAAGACTATCTGAAGTTCAGGTAATTTACCATATCAAGAAAGGCGTTATAAAGGATTCAAGAATGCTCTCTGAACTTTGGCTCTAGTTGGGAAGATCTAAGCCAGATTTTATAACATTAGGGACATTCTGTGGATTCTTACAGCTTGCTCATGGAAATTTCACTGGTGCCTAAGGAAATAATCAATACTATGTACAAAGAGTAGATTACAAAAGATGTATCTGGGTATTGTTTACAACATCAAAATCGAGAAAATAACCTAGATACCTTTAATATAAGTCCTTGTTTTAAACTGTTATGGGTGATGTACAAAAGAGACTGTGCTATGGAAGATGAATCCAATAAATGATACGTGAAAAAGTATTCATATGGAAATGTGTGTAAATATATGTGTGCATGCATGCATATCTTTATATATATATAAATGTTCATTTTATATATGCTATAGGAAAACTGGTCATTTTTGTACTTGCTTGTATTTTTTCCAGTTTTCTAGCAATCTTTTGTAGTCTAACGTTATTTTAAAACAAGTGGGACTACATCAAACAAAAAAGCTTTGCACAGCAAAAGAAACCATCATAAAATTAAAAGACAACCTATGGAATTAGAGAAAATATTTGCAAACCATCTATCTGACAAGCCGTTAATATCCAAAATATACAAATACACAATATACACAACTCAATAGCAAAAACACAAATAATCCAATTAAAAATGGGCAAAGGACATGAATGCACATTTTTCCAGAGAAAATCTGCAAATGACCAACAGGTACATAAAAAGGTGCTCAACATCATGAATCATCATTAAATTGTAAACCAAAACCACAATGAGATAACACCTCACACCCCATCAGAATGGCAATTATCAAAAAGATAAGAGATAATGATCATTGGTAAGGATGTGGAGAAAGGGAAACCCTTGTGCACTGTTGGTGAGAATCTAAATTAGTACAGCAACTGTGGATAACAGCTTGGAGGGCCCTCAAAAAATTAAAATAAAACTATGATATGACCCAGCAATCCCACTTCTGGGTATCTATCTGAAGGAAATGAAACCACTATCTGGAAGAGGTATCTGCACCCTTCGTGTTCACTGCAGCGTTATTCACAATAACCAAGACATGGAAACAACCTAGTGTCCACTGACAAACGAGTGGATAAAGAAACTGTGGGATATTCATACAATGAAATACTATTCAGTCACAAAAAAGAAGGAAATTCTGTCTTGCAACAAAGTGATGGATTTTGAGGACATGATGCTAAGTGAAATAAGTCATAGAAAGACAAATACTGTATGTTCTTACTTATATGTGGAATCCAAAAATGCCAAAATCATAGAAATAGAGTAGAATGGTGGCTGCCAGGAGTTGCAGAGCAGAGGAAATGGGGAGATGTTGGTCAAAGGGTACAAACTTCCAGTTATAAGTTCTGAGGGTCTAATATACAGCATGACAACTATAGTTAACAATACTGTATTACAGGATTGAAAGTTCTTAAGAGAACTATTAAATGTCATCAAAACAAAAAAAATAAAAATAATGAAATCATTTTATGTTAAAAATAGCCACACAGTAAAATTTGTGAGTTCTGCTAGTTGTATGTCAGGACGGTGTTACTTAAGTGAGAACTATTGCCTTCTTAACACTAAAACATTTAAAACTAGATATTTAACATACTTAGACATGATATTCTGTAATATTTTTCTTTGGATACCACAGAGCATAACATTATCAGCATATGAGAGGCCCCTCTTATGCTTCCCTCCACTTACTACCCTTCTCTCCCTACAAAGATATCCAGTAACCTGATCTCTAACAGCCTTGAATCGCTTCCCAGTTATTGTTTTGTTTTATATAAATGCAATCATTGGGTTTTGGGAAAAGAGGGCTTTTCTATTATAAATCTGTATTCAATAAAACAAGTATTCTGACATTGACCCTCAACATGCAAGAGAAGTTGAAATTAATTAGAAAGATAGGGATTAAATTTACCTTTAAATACACAGAGTTAACAACTAAAAGGAAAAGTACTTCACAAATATGCACTTCAATTTTATTGACACTGAAATGGAAAATGCAAATGGAAATTTTAACAGTGTTGTGAGCCTTCTCAAAAACAGCTGAGTTCACCTGCAATTCACACACATACACACAAACGCACTCCTAATGAAAATAACTACAGTAAACTATACTTATTTCTAATGATATTCCTGGTTTTTAAACAATTAGTACCAAATTTTGCTTCCTATTTAGCCCCATGGGAATTACAATGCATATATGAGTGTGTGTGCATGTGTGTGTGAAGGTTCATATTGTATTGACATTTGATGTTTACTTCATTTTTTAAAAGGATTAATATTAGAACCAAGTGAGTGTGATCCCCAAAACTTTACATATTCATATGCATATTCATTTTCATGGACTTTTCGTATTCACGTTTGAAAACTGCCATACACTTTTTTTGTAAAGCATATATTAAAAGTACATCTCTAACAAGTAATTTCAAAATATTTCAAACTTGCACTGCTTTTAATAACTTTTATTGTTTTTAACATGTGACATTTTATCCCCATTAGCAATAACAGATGTCTAATGCATTAAAAAGGAAAATCCTGCACACATGTTGAAATAGAGGACTTTACTGAAAGGAAAGCATGTGCTTTGATTTATATTAGTCAAAATTTAGATACTGTACTTGGTGCTATTTCAGGAAATGAAAAGGTGAGGAAATAGTTATATACCAGTAAACCAGAGCAAAAGTCTCCATAGAAACCAAAACAGTTTCAGTGGGAGCCACATAAGCTAAATTAATACCTAGAATATGGTCATATTAGCCCCTAGAGAGCTAATTCGAACAAAATAAAACACCGTTCGTTGGTTCATGCATGTTACACCATATTTACAATTCTTCTTTGTTCACAGTTAATTGTCAAAACCTAATCAGTCATCAAGACTATGAAAATTTGGGTGAACGCTAAGGAGAAAAGATCACAAAAACAACAGTGTTTACTTTTCCCCAACTCCATGATCTTCACCACTAGTCAAAAGAAACACAAAGGGCAAATTGAAAAATAATGAACGATAAATCCCATTTTATTTGTTTAGCTAGTGTTTGGCCTCAGTTTTCACAGGCACTCCTGTAGACTCCTCACCTGACTTAGTGCTCCCCCACCCCACTGCAGACAGTACTGAGTGAGGAACCACAAGCCAGTAGGGGCAGCAATTAATTTATTGAACATACAAAATACTATGATGAATATTAATATATGCTTTACAAATAAAAACATTAAGTTCAAATTAAATGAAATATCCTGTCCAAGCTTAGACAGTGGTGGAGCCAGATTTTGACCCAGTTGTCTCCTTCTCTGGAGGTAATGGTGACAAACGTTGCCATTATATAGCTCTATGCCTCTGTCAATTAGCTGAAGAATAGCATATACTCCTTGCAAAGGTGACCCAGCATTCATTGTGTGTCCAGCTGGTTACAGCATAGACTGAAGAATTAAGAATTACTATCAGTTCCTAATGGTTTCAATTTATACCATCTTTCAAATAGCGTATTTGTTGCTAGTGGGATAATTTCTATTCCATGCAATTTGTATTTTATTCCTTTACACTCATTTTCTATATTATTATTGTTTTGTGTTCATAGAGTGTGATAGAAATAGCTTCTTCCATCTAAACTGGGCTGTTTTCTTAAATGCTTCAGAAATACATCCGTGGGTGTATGTGACATAAAGGTATAGCTTCCAACTGCCTGATCCTATCACAAAAGGGCTACCACCTCAAGATCACATAATCCTTGATATTTCCTTCACACGATTCATTTCATTACAAACTGATTCATAATTAACCATAAGGTATACCATCAGCTAAAGTATCCTATATATATTTATCATCTTTATGATGTTTGGAACAGCAAAAAGGGAGGTGCATTAGATATAAGCATAGATATAAGCATAATATATAAGCATGAGATACATCTATCCCGTGTTTTGGCAGGTCTGTCCCACTAGTCAAACTGGGTATCACTACACTTGTCCTACTGGACAGAGTTACTTTCAGGTTTTTTCTCTTTTTGTTCACTTCATTTTCTTGCTCCTCAGCAAAACTAAAATTAAATTGAGAGGATCTTCTTAAATGTGAGATTTTAACCTTAAAACAGAGAAAATTTGCTCATAAAGGTACTTACTTCATCATCTCCACAAAAGAAAAACATGACTTCTGGGTTGAAATTAAGGCTGGTTTGTATCTCTACAATTCTGGTGTAAAATATAATTTGCCAACTTATGATGTAATAGCCAAGAAACCCAAAACAATGTCAAGAGCATTACCAAGGTCAGAAATGCTGAGTCCTAGCTGCAATAGGACAGTGTGGACAAGTCCCAAAGAAGAATCTTTTAAAAGGAAAGGGTACTACTCAGACTAACCTGAACTATGAATTTGAGGGTGGCTGGAAACTTCATGGAGGCTGACCACAAATTTACTACCGAACGGATCAAGTGGCAAAAGTGAATACAATTCTCAGATTTATGACATTTAATTCAGAAACAGAGGTTCTGTTGAAATAAAATTCCAACCATTGGGAGAATTTCCATGTCAGAAGATACAATTTATAATACTTTCTTCATCAGTTTAAAGTTTAAGGCCATTATTATGTCTCTGATTTTGTGGATGTTCTTTAGATGATACTATTTTATAAATCTGCTTTTCCTTCAAACTCTGGCTGATTTGCTACAAGTTAGTTGTGTTGCTTTTTAGAGTTCCTATATCATTAGTAATTGGCTCTCAATGTATTACTCTGTATTACAGTTCTAGTTATTCATCCCTCATTGTCACAAAGGTAAGTGGCTATGTATGACAAAGAAAAAATTAAACAAAATCATTATAGATCTCTCTTGCTTCCCTTCTCTTCTCTTTCTCCCCACAGTTTTTTTTTTCTCCTGTCCATGCCATCATTCTGTTGGATTCACTGACTAAATTTTATATAGTAGCATAGAAAATTAAGTTTCTTTTCTAGATTCTCTCCTTCTGTGAACATGTATGCAAATGTTTTCTACAGAAATTATAGAGAAATAAAACACCAAGATATATTTTATTCAGTCTAGTGAAGTTAGTGGGCTACATAAATATCTCCCTTGGGAGAAAGAAGTTGACAAAATGATCAAGAAGGTGAACAATTTCCTGACTCCCCTTTCCTAAGTCAATGTTCATGGTCATTCTTCTGTGTAGCCCTAAACTAAACAAGCACATAAATGTCATAGTGAGGAGAGAGTGAAAAGTAGCAATAATGTAGGCTCCGTTTACATTTAAATTGGGCTGGATCGAATTGAGTTTTCTTGCTCCGTTCAGTACCCAGTTCCTGTGCTAACTTTCACTACCAATTTAACAAAAATCTATCAAATTATTTATTGGATGTTTACTTGTACTTGGCTTTGTTCTCAACATAATTTTTTTTCATTCAGTTAAGGTATCTCGTCTAAAATGAGCTCATAGTAGAATGAGAGACATACACTTAACCAGCTTGTGTAGACACTGGATGGGATATGTAGAAACAGTAGTTGTTGGGATATAACAGAAGAAAGGTAGTTAATATATTGTAAGTTCCATAGTAACCTATACCTAAATGCCCTTAGGTTGAGGCTTCTGGGAGGAGGAGTGTTGGCGGTGGAGTGAAAGGGCTATATACCCTGCATGCACACTATGACTAGGTCTAACGGAGTAATTCTAAGCTAAAAGCCAAGTTGAAGCCAAAGTTCATGATCATTTTGTTCACTACTTGGTAAATAGCCTGCTAGTTACCTAACAGTATCCATTCTCTCTTTCTTCCTTTAACAATATAGCCTGTAAAGGTTATACTTCACATGTCTATCCAGCTAATGACTACCTTTCACAGCCTCCCTTGTAGTTAGTCATGGCTATGTGACTAGAATCTAGTAATGGGATATGAGCACTAGCCACATGTAATTTCTAGATAGGGCCCCTAAAAGAGGGACATGTCTTCCCTTGGCTTTTCTCCCTTCCCAATGGCTAGAATGCAAAATGGAAATGAGTTTGGGGTGGCCATTTGGTCCATGAAATGGAAGTCCTATTTTGAGGACAAAAGAATAAGACATTAAATCTCCACCATGGTTCAGCCAGCGAGCCAAGACTGTAACACCTATCCAAATTTCTCATAAGATAAATAAACTTTGGTGTTTAATCCACTATATTTTTTGATCTCTTTATTATAGTGCCATATCCTACTTAATGTGTCTCTTCCTCCCAGGTACCTAGGACAGTGTCTGACATATAACAGGGTCTCATTAATATTGTGGACCGTTAAGGGGCAGAATGATCTCACACTACATAGGTTTTTAAGCCTAAGGCCAGAGTACAAATACGCAAGGACTACATTGCAATTCTTCTGAACAAGCTGATATAAGAGAGGGAGAACTACACACTATGCCTTTTCCTTACCCCAGTATGTAACACACCTCAGCTCCTCATACCCTAACATCACCTCACAAGGTACCATTGTGATGTCTCAGAAGGGAAAAAACAGTCTAGCTCTACAAAATGAAAGAAAGCATGAAATGTGAAAGAGGAAAATCAGCTTCTATGCTGTATAATACACAGCTGAAAGCTAGTGTCATTCTATGACAGTATAAACAATATAAATTTGAATGCAATAAAATTTTTCAAAAAACAATTAAAATGTATCTAAATTCAAATTTTTATATTATAAGAAATTTAGCAGACTTTTATCTGTCTTTTGTTGTGACTTTCTCTTTGACAATGCACATTTGGGCTAAAAGTACCAAACTATAGAAGATGGTAACTGTTAATTGTTATACCCTTGCCTCCAAATAGGGGCAACAGAGCATTCAAATTCAGCATGTCTTCCATTTCAGATACTGCTGGACTCAAGGGTTTTCCCAACCTAGACTACTGCATTTTACTATCAAATTTCAGGGAGCATAATCTCAAAATCACCTCTCAATAACTTTCAATATCTCTGCTAAGAAAGACAACATTTACTGAAGATAGCCAGAAGTATATTATTCAAGATACTCAAATATCTCTGTTAGAATTAGGCGCTCCTGGGTGGCTTAGTCGGTTAAAAGTCCGACTCTTGGTTTTGGCTCAGGTCACGATCTCAATGCTCTTGAGTTCAAGCCCTGCATTGGGCGCTGCACTGGCAATCAGAACCTGCTTGGTATTTTCTCTCTCTCTCCCTCTTTTTCTCCCTCTCTCTCTGCCTCTCCCCTGCTCATGCTCTTTGTCTCTCAAAATAAATAAATAAACTTAAAGCACATTTTTAAAAATTTTGTGACAGGATTAAACCCCATAGTCAGAAAGAAATTAGCAAATTAGTAAATCATTTTTGCCACCATATCACAAACCTATATTAAATAACATTATTTTTAAAAAAGGAACAGCCCTGTGAAATTTATTGGATATTTTATATATATTGTCATGAATACTGTCTTTTATTAACCTTAAGGCTTCCTTTCCCAATTAAGTTAAAAAAAAAATTCTTTCAGGCAAGTCACAGTATCGGAAATAGTCGGACTTCTGGATTCCGTGTGTGTGTGTGTGTGTGTGTGTGTGTGTGTGTTTCCTTCACAGACCCTATAGATGTTACAAATTGTTTGTGATACCTATTCATGTTGTATACTAGACTTCTTAGAGCCAAGTTTCTGATAATTAAAAAATATATAGAACAAGAAAGACAACTAGTTTACTAGAATCCCTGGCATCTGAAATATAAGCTGCAAGTCCTCAAAAAATACATAGGACATTCTTCTGCTAACTTGAGTTTTACTTTATACAGTTTCTTTTTTTTTTTATTCATTATCTTCCTTATGTTTAACGTATGTCTTCCTTCTGGCTTTTTTCTATTCATGTTATCTACCTTAAATCTTCCTCTGGAAGTGTTATTTATTAATACATGAATAGTTTTATAAGATGTTCTCCTTCAAGAATTTTTTGCTTAGGGATGCCTGGGTGTCTCAGTCAGTTAAGTGCCCTACTTCAGCTCAAGTCATGATTCATGGTTGGTGGGTTCGAGGCCGACGTCAGTCTCTGTGCTGACAGCTCAGAGCCTGGCCTGCTTCAGAGTGTGTCTCCCTCTCTCTCTGCCCTTCCCCTGCTTGTGCTCTGTCTACCTCTAAAATAAATGAATATCAAAAAAAATTTTTTTAAATAAGTTTTTGTTTAGAGGGGTGCCTGGGTGGCTCAGTTGGTTGGGCATCCGACTTCAGCTCAGGTCACGATCTCACAGTTTGTGAGTTCAAGCCCCGTGTCGGGTTCTGTGTTGACAGCTCAGAGCTTGGAGCCTGCTTCGGATTCTATGTCTCCCTCTCTCTCTGCCCCTCCCCTGCCCATGCTCTGCCTCTCTCTGTCTCAAAAATAAATAAAACATTAAAAAATTTTTTAAAAAAAGAGTTTGTTTAGTTTCACACTTACTCTTCTTGTTTTTATAACAACTGATTAGACTTCGGTTGCTGTATTTCCTTGTATCATTGCTCATCTCATTCTTGTGTCATTCTCAGTAAGCTAAGAGTAAACTTGACCTTTTGTTGTTAAGAGGATAAAATGGTATTTTCTGAGTCTTCCACACTTGTTCACACGTGTAAATGTGACTTTGGTTGGTTATATGAACTTCGTGGACTATAATATCCTTTTGGCCTGTGTTCTTTTGGAAAAGACCTAAGTAGCCAGATTTTCATTTTTTTTTTTAAATAAATAACCTATGTTCTCTATCTGGATGCCTATAGGATGGCTTATCTTCAACATTCAATATTTTTCTGACAATATTAATGGGTATGGATCTGTTTTCACTCACTTTGCTTGGAATACAGTGTGCCATTCCATTTTATGAACTGTGTTAGTTTTTTTTTTTTTTCCTACTCTGGAGAATTATGTCTTTTATTAATGATTATTGCTTCTCAATTTGTCCTAGTTTCTTCTTGGAAAAATGAATTATCTCTAATTTCACAAATATCACCCTACTTAAAATTGTACTCTCCTCATTAATCCCTATATCCCTTCTCTGATTGTTTTCTCTATAGAGTGATAACCATCTTTTTGTTTTTCACTCAACTCTTCCTCACATATACTCCCATAGTGATCACCTCCAGTTAAATAGCTCCAAAGGCCATGGCTATGCTGATATATTCCAAGTTTTACCTTCAGTCCAGACCTCTCTCACCAAGTCCAGACTCACAAGTCCAACTGCCACCCAGCAATTCCACTTGGATTTCTGACCGACATCTCAAACTCAACATGTTTGAAATGAACTCTCCCCCCTGAAATGTGTTCCACCACAGCCTTCTCCATCTCAGGGGTTGCCAATGCCCACCCCCCACGGCCTCACTTTTTCTCAAATAAAAAGCCCTAAAGTCATTCTTGATGCCTCCTCCACACACCTCATATCTTATCTTTAGTGAATCCTATTAGTTCTACCTTCAAAATATATCTAGAATCTACTCACTTCTTTCCAACTCCAACTCCACGGTTAACATCTAGTTTAGGTCATAAACACCTCTCATCTACATTACTGCAGTGGCCTGCTAACTAGTCTCTGTTCCCTTGAAGAAAAGCCCATACATGCCAGAGACCTTGGCACAATTCTGGGTCGATACCATTTCTTCTTCTACACAGGAATATCATCAAGTGAATACTCTTGAGTTCTGACACTTGTGGTGGAGTGAGATCTTCATATGACTGAATGGACCACTTAAATGGTTGGATCATCCCGAGGAATCAGAAAAGGAACAGGATAGACATTTCAGCAGTCAAAGGACTGACCATCCTTCCCATTTGAATTGCTACAGCCTTAGATTGGACATTCCCTTAGTATTTTCTTCCAACTATTTTATTACACAAACCTCCAGCTCTTTGAAACAATTAGGCTGAAAAGTCTTCCTTGTCTTCCAGGTCAGGGTCAACTGCTTTAGCTTCTTCTTTGCAAAGAAAATAAAACAGAGAATTTACAGATACTTTTTGCTTTATTGTAGTCTTTTCCCTCCTCACCAATATTTGTGCTGGTGCTGCTATACAGAAAAAAACCTGCTAAATATATATGTGTGTGTGTGTGTGTGTGTGTGTGTGTGTGTGTGTGTATGTATATATATGCGTGTATATATATGTATATATACATATATATACATATATGTACATATCCTATATGTGTATATGTATATGTATATATCCTATATATACATATATATAGGAAAAAACTGCTAAATATATATATATGTACATATCCTATATATGTATATGTATGTGTGTGTGTGTGTGTGTGTATATATGGCATATATAGCTATAACAATACTAGATATGTTTATTGAATAATTTAAGAATCCAGTTAGTGGTAATATTTGATTGAATATCTGTGGAAGGAAACAGTCTCCAAATTATTTTTTTTAAGTTTATTTGTTTAGTTTGAGAGAGAGAAAGAGAGAACACAAGCAGGGGAGGGACAGAGAGAGAGGGAGAGAGAATCGGGCTATCAGCACAAAGCCCAATGCAAGGGCTTGATCCCAGGAACTGTGAGATCATGACCTGAGCTGAAATCAAGAGTCAGATGTTTAACTGACTGAGCAACACAGGCACCCTTTCAAATTAGTATTTTTAAAGAAAGTGTTTTTAATCTCTGACTTTTAAGGAATAGATATTACTCTATCTTATTGTTGTTTGAGTACACTGGCTAAAATGTAAGTTTAAGATAAGACTGAGGTAAATTAAGGTATATTTAACTTGTGATTGTACTTGCACTTTTTGTACATTTCTAAAGAGAAAAATAATCAATAAATGAGTATTTATGGAGTACCCATTGTGCACACTATGGAGCCCATGTGGAATATGAGAAAAGTCTGGTTTCCTACAGCAAGTAGCCTTGCTGGGAATAAAATACTAACACAAATGAAACAGACTCCAATATAAGCCACTTAACACTAAGTTATGCTACAGGGAGTCTCAATGGTGTGGACCCTGGAAATGCCATCTCTGTTGGAGTTCAACAAACACTAAATAGTACTTCTTACCATTGGGTGAATACTCAGTCTGTGTGTCTTGGTGGGAAACTGCACTCCTTGTGATCACCTGGATGCAGGAAAGGGTGGGCTGAGGGAAAGAGACACATTAATGATGGCTTCTAGGTTTTTAGGCTAAGCAATTAGACAAACAACTTACTGAAATTGTGGGAGGAACAAATTACGACTAACAGTAAGTTCAAGATGTCTGTGAGAAACCTGCATTGTAGTATCAAGTGGACAGTTGAATATGAGAGTCTTTAGCTCAGACAAGATACCGCCTACTATGGAAAATGGAGGTCATATGCCTCCTGTTACCATTTTTTGGTAGCTAGTGCATGGATAAATTATTGAACCTCCTCCAATTAGTGTCCTCATCCTAAACTTTGAGTCCTCAGGGACTGAAATAAGGATATAGGAACTGATGCTCTTCAAACAGAACTCAGTCATCAATTAATTTCCTCATTTACCCTTTAAGCCCTTCCTTTATACTTGGAATTGAATACAAATGCTACATCTCAGTCTACAAGGTACTGCATAACTCAGTCCTCATTTAAAGTAATAATATCAAACACATATCAAGTGCCAGGCACCATTTTAAGCACTTATGACTCTATTTCATCATGACAACTAATGATGCACATTATTCCCTCTTTTTCCCAGGAAGCATGGAGGGGCAAGTAACCTATATAAGATTACACACAGGTAGTGAGAAGTTGAGTCATATTTGAATCTAGGTTGACTGGCTCCAGGATCTGGGTTGTCAGGTACTACACTGTTCTCTATGGCCATTCTATGTTGCCAGAAAGGAAGAATCACTCTGGACTTCTAAATCGTCTTCTTGCTCTAGCAGTGTATGACTTTACTGAAGTGCTTTTTTTTTTTTTTTTTGAAATATAAGCAGTTTCTCCAGTTCTGCAATTGTAATGTTTTAAGAATTTTATAATAAATTAAATGAAAATGATCATCTTATTTAATTTAACTAGGGAAATTATGCAGATTGTTATTTTTAATCTGCTTTCATTATTTTTCATTCTGTTCTATCCTATTCTGTTCTCCAATAATGTGATCTTCTGCCATACCTATTACCTCAAGTAAATGACAAAAGCCACAGCGCCTTGTGATTGCAGCTTTCATTGCTGACAGAGTCACAAATAAAAACTAATAGTCTTTCTGTCTTAACCAAAGTTTGCCATGAAATTCTCTCTCTCCCATTTAAAATGCATACTAAACAAAGTACTTTAAAGTGTTTTGATGAACCTCTATAAAATATCAGGGTGCCCAGTTTTTCATGTAGGAATCAATATAATGAACACAATAGTGAATAAATGTTACATAAGCCTAGAAGTGGAGTTGATTTTTCCGAATAATTGCATCAGACTATAGTCTATTTTGGAGAATAGCTCTGTTAAAGAAGAAATATAACTCATTTGCAGTATTGGTTCTTCAGACATTTCAAGCCTGCCGATATTCTTCAAATTTAACATCTGTGTCTTCCTCTTTAGAGTATTTTTAACAATTATTTATCCCCAGCCCAAAAACTTGGCTGTGAAATTAAAATTGCTGTTAAAGTTGCTTTATGACCACCAATGGCTATTTCTGTTTTTCTCAGTCATTGTATGTACTTCATGCTCCCTAGAAACAGCTCTACCCATGAATATAATAAGTACATCTAAATAGGTCAGTTATGATTAAAGCAAAGAGATTGTGATTGTTTGTTCTTAACACACATCTGATAGTGAGACAGAAGAGTATGCTCTATTTGATAGCCACTTTTCAAGGTTCTAAGACCTTGGCAGAAATCGAGATGATGAGACAGGGGCAGTGGGTTCCGGTTTCCTCACTAGCTCATTGTGTTCTGCCTAGAATTGAATCCAAAAGACAGAACTGGATGACATCAGTCACACTGAAGGCATGGAAGGCTCAGACAGGCCAGGATGTTAGTCCAACACCCACCTAGAAAAAGTGCAAAGGTACTAGTACTACAACCATTTCTTTCTTCACAACTTTCCTTGACTTTCAGTCAGGGCTCTTCAATTTGTCCCAGTATCCTTCGGCTAGCCTAGGCCCCTCCTTTCCTGAGAAAAATGTCATGCAATCAAATTCACTCAAAGGTGTCAGTGAGCTAATGTGTTACCTCACCTTGGGGACTTTACCATCTAAAAGACGAGCCTGGAGAAGACAACGGCAGGCTCCAACTTAATGAGTTGTCAGTGATAGATTTCAAGCATGGCTATGGGAAGTATTAAGTGGTTTTGGAGAAAGCCCCTTCAAACCACTTCACTACCTATTTTACTCATTTTTGGCATAAAAGTTTAGGACCACAGTTGGCCACAAGCAGTTTCCAGAACTAGAAGGAAATTCATTCTCATTACTTAGGAAAATGCTTTCAGGTTCTAGATACTGCCAAATCATAGAGTTAGAAGCAGTCATAGAGAAAACTTTTTCATCCATAAAACTAAGAGGCTAGATAATTTCTAAAATCTTTCAAGTTTACACATTTTTTTAACTTTTTCATATTATCTATCCAACTACTTCATTTTACAGATGAGGAAACTGATACCTCCAAATTTCCCTGAATCCATTTTCCCTCAGCTTTATATTATACTGTCCACATACCCCATAACTACTGCAATGGTATAAGTTCTCATAAGTAAACTGATGCATTTATAGGACATATATTGTGGGCTGACACAAGAACTTCCTAAATATAATCACATAACTGTCTAACCCATCCCCTGCACCGTCCACAGGCTCGTATGTCTAAAATATAAATCTGATTGTGTCTTTTCCCTGTTTAACATTCTTCAGTTTCCCCAACTCCATTTAGAGCTAAACCCAAATTCTCTAGCATGTCACACAGTTAGTGATCTAAACTTTGTATTATTTCTAGCTGTTCCCACACCCATTCCATCTCCAGCCATGCAAGATTCCTTACAGCACCCTGAGCAGGTCATACACGCTCCTGCCTCCCTGCCTTTATCCATGCCACTCCCAGTGTCTTTCCTTCCTCCTCCCCTTTCTACTCCTCATCTGGTTCACCCCAAACATCCTTGAAGACTAAACCTGAGATAAAGGGTACTTTAGGAAGACTGCAATGTATGCTTCCTGTTAGATTTATGAATATTCCGTTCTGCTGAAGAGAATAAGAGAAACAAAGAAAATAGACGACATTAAGAATGGAAGTAAGTAACCTATAAGACATCTTAGACATCACTAAAGCAAGTAGGAATGGACAGAAAGGCTATGTAAGCATCAGATAGTCATGGACTCTCAGGGAATCCCATATTCATGAGGTCTTCAGCTCCCTGTTGGTGACATTCAACTTGGCCCACTTGTCCTCTGGCCAAGACTGAAAGATAAAACCCACAGCTGCTCAGAGGCTAATATCAAGCCCAGCTGTGGACAAGAGTATTTACCTTCTCTAACAGAGCAAGTTAATTTAGCTCCAGGAACCCTACATCAGTGCTAACCCTCATTGGACCTCTTAACCACACCATCAGCAAGGAAAGCTGCTGGAGGGCAGAGTCACCGTGAACCTGTGTACTCCAGGATTTGGGTAGCATGGCCCTTCCTGCCTGTTTGCAACCTATTCTAGTATATTAACCTACTGTAATTCCCTTTCTTACTGTATGTTTCTAATCAACTTAATAAACCAGGTTGATATGTACATCTTCACTTGGTCTGTGGGCCTTTCTGTGTGTGTCTCTGGCAGGGACAAGCTTCCTGGAAATATATTTAGAGGCTATCATTGCAGTGAGGTAATCTCCCCATGCACCAAGGCATCCTGTCACCTCAGACCAGGTCCAGGGTCCTTGGCACTCTTTGAAAGTTAGCTCTCCATGCCACAAAACTGTTTTCAGATTTTATTTCTCATTAGACTGTGACATCCTTGATGTCAGGGGCTAAATATTCTTACTCCAAGTACCTAACATAATTAGAGGTGGACACATTTTTGTTAAATTATGAAAGAATCAATAGACGTGTTATAACTAATTAGTGCCAGTTGAAACCAGAATTCAGGTCTCCTGAATGCACCATTAGGCAGAACCAGAACCTCACAATCTCTCAAGGTCTTGAGTAGGAGTGAGTGAGAATAAAATGTATCACTACAACTATGTCTTCCCTGAGGTATCTGAGGTGGGGAAGACACAGGCATTGATGCTGGCTAACCACAGGCAAAAAACACCAAGTTTGATCTCCATTGTGGAGGTCAAATAGAAAACAATGAGCCAGGATTTCTAAAATCCTATCATAATTCAAAGCATTTTTCACACAGTAATGGCATCAAGTGTCCCCCCAGACGTCTTCCCCTCTACCATCTTGAGAGGCAAGAACGACAACATGTAATACCTTTACTCTAATTCCAGATAGACCATATCTATTCAAGGAACATTACCCTCATTAAAAGTTTCCCAGCCCTCCACCAAGTTCCTTACTTTTTGTTAGCACTTCAGCAAGAATGACAGGGATTTTTAGAATCAAATGCCTACACCAAGGGACAGGTAGCTACTTACAACAATCTCTGTGAGCAGAAACTGAGGCAAATAATCCAGGTGCTTTTCTATTTCCCACTAAATGCATTTCTTTCTTTCTTTTCAGATGTAAGCCTTTTCTCTTGTCACTGACCCCTCCATATTAAGCCTTATTCTTTTTCTCTTTCGGTCTCCCACCAGTTGTCCCAGCGCCCTCTTACACTCTCTTCACATTCTTCTCTGTCTTGTTCTCATTTTTGCTCTGGTTTTTCCTTCTTGTCCTTTTCTCTTCTTCTCTTTCCAGCATCTCTGGTCCACAGCTCAGTTCCTCCAGCAGGGTCTCAGAGAGTGTGATTAGGAATGTATCTGCAAGAAGACACATATGCAAAACAAAAAAAGCATTGAGTTCCAAATGAAGCAGCGATTCCCCAGTTTGACTGTCACCAGCATTCTACCAGAACTATAAAATTCATCTAAAAAAATATCAAGACATAATTCATTTTAATTTAATTTACAAAGTAATCAGATGCTCTGAAATCTTTTTTTGAGAAGAAGTAATAGGAAAGAGGACAGTGACCTTAAATTAAAGAGTGTGTATCATAATTTGGGGGAAGTGTTGGGAATCTGTATCTTAATATCCTATTTTTCCATATCTTTGAAAAATAATTTAGTTCTTATGACATGCGTTAAAATAGAACTGGCAAATCATAAAACATAATTTCCATGCATTTGTTCACATAAAGACAACCCAAATGCTGAAACTAAAAATTCAAACTTTCAAAGGTATTCTGGAATAGTAACATATTTTTAAAAAAAGATTGTTTTTCATTGCCAAACATGGCTCTAAAATTGAGCAAGTAAAATTCCAGATCACTCACAGTTTTGTACAAACCTCTACTAATGCAAAATAAATGTTTTCCCTTAAAATGGTAGCATTTTAGTACATTTTCATTCATGTTTTTCTTTTATTTTCTACAATAAAGAGAAAAGATAAAATCTTCCAAGACATCCCAGGTTTGAATGCCAACTTATGTGTATATATGGTTTTTTCATTTATTTTTAAAATGATTTTTATTTTTTAAGTTTTAATTTTTTTAGTTTACATCAAAGTTACTTAATTAAGAAAAGTGACATAAATGAAATAGGCATCCCCAAAATGACATTCACTGTGCAATATTTTTTGCTATTTTGTAAGCCTTCTACAAGTGTCTTTTTAAACAAAGTTCTCTAGGAAATTGTGTCCTCTTGTGGTCACTGGCAAAAACAACATGTTTTGTGCAGGAAGAATCAATCAAAACAATGGAAATAGGATTTAAGGCTTCAGGAAAAGCCATTTGTGAAAAAAGGAAATCCCTTGAAGTGTAGAGAGATGAAAGTTAGGAGTAATCAGAGTAGGAACTTTTTCTGGAAAGACACAGAATATAAACCATTAGATTTATATTTAAACTGCTTGATGATTAGACAGAAAAGATAAAAACGCTTACTAAGTAGGAAGACTATGGTCATGATAAAAGCCGCTATGAATAAGTACATATTTCTTACATTATTTCTTCAGTTACTCCAGCAGCTCTCTGAAATAGGTGAGTATGTATGTCACCAAGATTAACTGACAGCAAAGACAGGACACAGTCTCTCTAGCCTGCACACCCAACAAGCTAATAAAAGCTGGGTGGGGAGAAGGCTCTTCAAGACACCATACTTTTCCACACTCTGATTCCTCTTTATGTACAAGTTCAGCATATGCTGTTTCTTTATCTTACCTTCATTTTGAATGCACAATGTCAGATATTGTAAAGATTAATTTATTTGAAATTTGATTTGCTTGTTTAAGGTGCTCCTGGCAACTCAATTTCTTATGCTTTATCCTTTTTCATTTTACTTCCAGACTGAAAGCTTCACATTTGATAATTTTAGTTCCTGATCCTTAAAGAAGTTTGGAAAGAGAAATATAGTATCAGTTAGATTCATGAATTAAACTACCATGAAAAGAGAAAGAGAATGACCTCTTCTTTAGGGTAAGGTATTCAAACACGAAGGCTGCCTGTGTCACCAATCCAAGTCACTTGTGCTGACACAGACTTCATACTCCGCTTTGAAAAAATTCTCTTACTTAACTATCAAACTAGGCAATCCCCCATGGAGTGTTCAAAACAAGATGAAATCTAAGATGTCCATTCAACTGCAGCCTTCTCCAATTTGCGCCCCCTTCTGTGTGAACACTCCTGTGCCACGTTCATGCAATTCAGAGAAATTATTTCATAGAACTCTAAGCCAGCCTTCAGGTGGTAGGTCATCCAAAGAATAAGGAGAAAGAGTAGGAAGAGAGAGTCTCAAGCACTCACCTTTTGTGCAATCCCAGCTCCCAAATTTACCACCTTGCTAACAATTCTATAGTGTATGCATGTTTCTTTTCCTTCTCTGAAAGTATTTATAAATGAATGTTGCTAAGAGAATGCCAGTGGGTACACATTCAGACTGTAAAAATACAGATAGATACATACTTACTGCATCTGCTCAGTAGGAGATTCCTAACTCTGTTTCTTCTAACGTTTTTTTTTTTTTTTTCACTTTTTAACACAGCACACATTCCTCAGGAAGGACTGCTAACATGCCAAGTTTGCAGTTTTGAAAACAAAGCTCGTTTTGAATTATCCAAGTGCAAAAGAAAAACTTTTTTGTTTTCAGTTTTTTTTTTTCAGGGAATTTGTTTTAGAAGTAGACAAAATGATTTAATTTCAATTAATCCAGTATTCCCAAAGAAGGCAGTTCTCCACTAACGTTCTTCAAGTCAGGCTGAGTTCAGCCCCAAGGGGAAATTTCTAAAACCGTTTTTTAAGAGCCTGAAATTAGGATTTTAGAACTAGGGATGCTTTCCCCCAGCAAGTGTGGACAAGAAAATTGTTAGATAAAATGTTACGTAGGATATAGCTGCAGATGAACAGGGTGGGACCAGGAAATATTACAGTTTGCAAAGCAGGGAGTATTGAGCCCCAGACATTTTGAGAGGTAATTCATTTGGCAAGCCACAGCCTTCTGCTCAAAAAGTAACATGTAGGCACTGAAAACCCCTCTCATTCTCTTCGTCCATTTCTTCAAAGAGCTCAAGAGAAATTTCTTCTCAGAACTAAAGTCATTGATTATGACTCTGTCAGGAAGATTCCATGCCGAGATGGTTCTAGTTAGGTCATTCATTTTCAGCCCTCCAGTAAGCATTCTGGCATCCAGAGCGCAGCCTCAGCCCCCCGGGGATCCCTGGTGCCCAACAGCCAGGAGCTCTTCATTCCCTAGAAGTTTAGTTGCTCAGAACAGGGCTGGGTTAATTTGTTTAAGAACTAGTCTTAGAGATTGATGACTCTGCAAGTCTGGCTGGCTAAGGATCCCTGGCTGCTAGCTGCTGAGGACTCCGTTTCTCCTCCAGCTTCTCTGCCCTCATTTCCATCCCGCAACCCCAATTCCCCACCCCAATTCCCCTTGGTCAGGTAAGGTTTCCCTTTACACTTTGCCCACACTTTCCTGTCTTGCTTGTCCATAGCCACAAAGGAAAAAGTCCAATTATTCAATCTCTTTAGTTTTAAGACTTCAACCAAAGGGAAAAGAAAAACAAAATTAAGATTTGAGACTGATCTTTTAAAAAGAAAGGTAACGGTGGAAAATTTTCAAGATTTCTGCAGCCACCTTCAAATAAGAATTGCGGAATTATCTGCAATTCAGATTTATAAGAGAGAACACTGGGTAGAGTGGGGCAGAATTTCTGCCTTATTCTCTGCTTCCAAGAGATAAAATCCTACAGGCAGAAGATGAAAACAAAAGGGTGACTTATCATAATGAGTTTTGCTTTAAGGATACCTGCCTGCACACTATTAAGTGGAGGTCAAGTAGAATCCACTTTCCAGACGGGCTCTCATTTTAAAATGCCGCGGGAGCTCTCCAAGCAGGCCAGTCAGCATGCTGTGGGCATTGTTTCTGAATATTTGTAAAAATGGTGATAGACAGACCCTGCAAGTCACACCTCCCATGAAAGCACTGCCTTGTTCACCCCCACGGGAGGGATGCCTCTTGCCCTCACTTCCCCCAGAAGTCTGAGCCCTTCAGCCAGCTCCAGGCGCTCCAGACCCCAGGGTTTCCGGACTGAATCTGCGAGCCTCAGCGGGGCAGAGCCACATGGCCTGCCCTCGTGTTGCCTGGGCTCCCTCCTCCTCTTCCTCCTCCTCCTGACACCCGGGACAACGACCCTCCATCAGGCCCAGAATGGGGTCCTTCGCTAAGTTAATTCTCCCCTGACAGTCCAGTCTGGGGATAGCGTGAGAGGACCTTGGCCTGTGCAGGGCACACAAGCTCAGCACCCCCAAATCTACCCCCTGAATATCGACTAATGCTTTGCTTTGCAACTAACGGATGAACACAAAAAGCTTATTCTATCCCAACTCGTTCCAATAAAGAGAAACAAGTCTGGAACTGCAAAGATGGGTTTCTCTTCCATGAGGCTTTCCTTCCAGCCCACCAACTTTTGTTGCCTCCGATCTGACAGAAGCTGCATTAACACCCTCTTTGGGGCTCTTTGTTGTTAATGTATTAGGATTGCTTAAAATATAAAAGCGTCCAAGTAACTGGACCACGTCTGGGTAGCACGAAGCATAACTGCCCACTCCACCTCCTAGGAACAAGGAGTGGAGAAGGTGCCTCTCACAACTGGCTTGGGCAAGCCGCGTTGTGTTCAGGGGCTTTGGGACCTCATCTCACTTTCTTACGAGCCTACCTTTAGAGGTCACAATGCGGGGCCTTATTGGGAAGTAGGGTAGGGATGAAATGGCCACAGGGTCCTCCACCTTGGGCTGGCAGCTCAGGAGATCAGGGCCGCAGCGAAAACGCTGCGCTGTCCCTCTCTGGCCCCGCTGCCTTCTCCAAGAACAAAACTGACTTCCGAGAAAGAATGAATTTCTGTCTCTTTCCAGCACCGTCGGAGGTGTAGCCTTTTGAGTGGTAGGAAGCGTTAGACTGGGTCACTCACTGTAGAGGGAAAAGGAAGGCCCAGATGCTTCTCAGGGAGGGGTGAGAGCAGGCCGGGGCGCAGATCCACACTCCCCGTGTCGCAGCCACGTCTTCAGAAACGCCCACGACTTCAGGGCCCGCCGCAGCGGTTTGGCCTTTGGGGCTCTAGGGGCCCGTCTACCTGACTATTGGGGGAGCTCCGCGGCTGCCAGTTTTGCCATTGCCCCCACCCCAGCAATCCCAAAGGCGGCCCCACGGACCTAGAGGGTACTGGGGAGAGTTGAGACATCACGCACTGCGTAGAAGCTGTTGCTGCCGCTGCTGTCACAGCCACTCCGGGAGGGACTGACACCGCGGCCGAGAGGTCCCCTCCGGCCGCTTTCCGGGGCTGCGCTCGGGTGCGGGGGCGCGGCCCGCGCGCAACGGCGCGGAAGGAAATCGCCCCGCGCCCGCCTGCGGAGGGCGGCGGGGAGGGAAGAGGGAGGGCAGCAAGGAGGCGGGCAGAGGGGCCGGCCGCCGGAGCCAGGTCGTTTTTGAATGGTTTGGGAGAACGAATTGTTAGACCCTGAGCAAGTGGGGGGTGGGGACGGGGAAAGGGGGGGGGGGGCTGGAAAGCGGAAACTTTCCTATAAAACTTCGAAAAGTCCCTCCTCCCCACGTCAGGCCAATGACACTGCTGCCCCCAAACTTTCCGCCTGCACGGAGGTATAAGAGCCTCCAAGTCTGCAGCTTTCGTCCAACTCCCAGACACCTCGCGGGCTCGCCGGCACCGGCAGCGTTTCCAGGAGGCCGAGCAGGGTGTGCGTGCGGCCGTTGGGCGCCTTCTTTTTGGACCTCGGGGCCATCCACACCGTCCCCTCCCCCTCCCGCCTCCCTCCCCGCCTCCCCCGCGCGCCCTCCCCGCGGAGATCCACCCCGTCCCTCCTCCCGCTCCCTCCTCGGCGGGCCGCACCGCCCCGGCCGGCGCCGCGCGCGGGGGAAGCTGGCGGACTGAGGCGCCCCGCTCTCCTCCTTTTCCCGGGCCGCCCCTCTGCCCCGGGCCTGCGAGGCCGCACGCTGCCACCTGAGAGATGATGCAGGACGTGTCCAGCTCACCAGTCTCGCCGGCCGACGACAGCCTGAGCAACAGCGAGGAAGAGCCGGACCGGCAGCAGCCGCCGAGCGGCAAGCGCGGGGGGCGCAAGCGGCGCAGCAGCCGGCGCAGCGCGGGCGGCGGCGCGGGGCCCGGCGGGGCCGCGGGCGGGGGCGTCGGAGGCGGCGACGAGCCGGGCAGCCCGGCCCAGGGCAAGCGCGGCAAGAAATCTGCGGGTGGCGGCGGCGGCGGCGCCGGCGGCGGCGGCAGCAGCAGCGGCGGCGGGAGCCCGCAGTCCTACGAGGAGCTGCAGACGCAGCGGGTCATGGCCAACGTGCGGGAGCGCCAGCGCACGCAATCGCTGAACGAGGCGTTCGCCGCGCTGCGGAAGATCATCCCCACGCTGCCTTCGGACAAGCTGAGCAAGATCCAGACCCTCAAGTTGGCGGCCAGGTACATCGACTTCCTGTACCAGGTTCTCCAGAGCGACGAGCTGGACTCCAAGATGGCAAGCTGCAGCTATGTGGCCCATGAGCGGCTCAGCTACGCCTTCTCGGTCTGGAGGATGGAGGGGGCCTGGTCCATGTCCGCGTCCCACTAGCAGGCGGAGCTCCCCACCCCCTCGGCAGGGCCGGAGACCTAGGTAAGGACCGACACCTCTGCGCCCCTTCGCCGCTCAGGTGGCGGACGGACTGACGGCCGGGCCGCGGCTGCCTGCCCCTTCCTCAGCCCCCTCTCCCACTCCGCTCTCAGCCTTCGCCACCTCATCCCCTGAACGTCCCCGAAAGGCTGGTCGGTCCCCGCTAGGGAGAGAGGGGGGATGCGCCCCGGTTAGGAGCGTGCGTGTGCGTGAGTGTGCGTGCCAGACAGGAGGGAAGTCTGAGAAAGACTCCAGGGTCATGGGTAAGGACAGTTTTCTTGCCAGCGCCTCCCTTTCTTTTTGGCTTTAAGTTTTCCTTCTCCTTAAAACAAATGTTTCCAAATTCCACCTCCTCCTTCTTTCCGCCCACCCACTTCCTCTTGCCCTTGGGCTGAAATCCTTCCAGGTTGTTCAGCGCAATTTCTCAGTAGTGGTGATAAGAACAGAGCTCACTAGTCTTAGAAAACGGCCACGAAGACCTAAACAATAACCAACTTTCCCCTCTCTGGGTTTTTGCAGATGTCATTGTTTCCAGAGAAGGAGCAAATGGACAGTCTAGAGACTCTGGAGCTGGATAACTAAAAATAAATATATATGCCAAAGATTTTCTTGGAAATTAGAAGAGCAGAACCCAAATTCAAAGAAACAGGGCGTGGGGCGCACTTTTAAAAGAGAAAGCGAGACAGGCCCGTGGACAGTGATTCCCAGACGGGCAGCGGCACCATCCTCACACCTCTGCATTCTGATAGAAGTCTGAACAGTTGTGTGTGTTCCTTTTTTTTTTTTTTTGACGAAGAATGTTTTTATTTTTATTTTTTCATGCATGCATTCTCAAGAGGTCGTGCCAATCAGCCACTGAAAGGAAAGGCATCATTATGGACTTTCTCCATTTTAAAATGGTAACAACCGGAGGAATTTTAAGAACATCGTTAGAAATAAAAATACGGGGATCAAACTGACTTGCAAAATCACAGTCAGTTCATTCCTTTTTACATTCTTCCTCTGAGGGAAAAAAAAAACTTAAAATACAAAAAACAACATTCTATTTATTTATTGATGACCCATGGTAAAATGCAAATAGATCCGGTGTCTAAATGCATTCATATTTTTATGATTGTTTTGTAAATATCTTTGTATATTATTTTTCTGCAATAAATAAATATGATTGAAAATTTTAAGAACCTCAAAGTTTGGTCTATATTTTTAAAGCTCAGGATTAAGTTGGCGGTAAATACTTGCTTGTTTAACTCTGGAGGCACCCAGGAGGGAGGGGGCACTAATATAAACAAAGCAGTGAAAAACGCAAAGAAACTAGCTACTGACAGGCACAGGCATGTTATTTAGAAAGACAGCTTTATTATTATTCCAATTTGGTGTTCAGTGGGCTTTGTGGCATCTATCCTTCATCTCTTACCGGTTCTCTAAACAGCGAAAACTTAAATTTGTTACTCACCTCTCTTGCTTATATTTTGAGGAGGCAGTCGTAGAACAGTTCAACGCATATAAGCAATATGAAGCCAGCAGTCTTTTCTCTTGTTAACACTGTATTTTTGTCATGAGCTCCACTGTTTGTGAGGATTTTTAAATAAGAGGTTCATTTCAGTGAACGGGTGTATAAAGTGTTCTTAAAATGACCTATCTGTACACATATAAATCAATACAAATGCACTGAAAATAGTAAAGTTTAAGTCAGCAGGAAAGATAATTCCAGTTGTAATTTACCTCTCTCTTTCATGAATGAAAATGATATTTAATGTCATGTTTGCTTAAAAG
This sequence comes from Neofelis nebulosa, assembly GCF_028018385.1. Lineage (NCBI taxonomy): Eukaryota > Metazoa > Chordata > Mammalia > Carnivora > Felidae > Neofelis > Neofelis nebulosa. The sequence goes on from NC_080785.1 coordinate 57,874,566, forward strand.
AAAAGCCATAGTTAAGAATATTTTCCCATGTTGATGTTACCTATTTGGGAAGCATGCTCCTTTTTTATATGTATAAAGAACATACAACTATGGAGTCAAATACAATAAGCAAAAAACCTGAACTTCCAGTATCTTCAGTAACAATTGGAACAATTACAATTTTAAATGCAATAGCTATTCATTTTCTGGTCAGTTCATTAGCAAGTAGATTTTATCCAAAATTACACGGAATTTTTCCTTGGTTACTTATAGGTGTACAAAATCTGATGAAGTTAAGTTAAATGGGCAAATGGGGCTTGATTTTTATTTCATTATGGTTATTTCTGAACCAGGAAAATATTGGCTCATAACTAATATCATTAGGAGCAATACGTTTGTATCACTCAGTGCTTAACTTTTACATCTAGTTTACTGCATTCAGGTGTAATCTGGCAAGCTTTCAAACTGGAAAATAATTTTGTTGTCTATTTCAAACAAAGGCTATGGCAGATAAGTGTATATGAATCCAAACAGGTTGTGTTTGTTCAACTCAGATTGAGGCTCTTATTACCTGAAGGTTTTTCATTCCCTCCCACACAACATCAGGGAATGCTGACATAACAATATTGTAAATTTACTATTCTGAATATTTGAGACCGTATTTTAGGATAAGGACCCTGTAGCATTTACTTACACTGAAAGGTTAGTGAAGGCTTGGGGAATTTGTTTGGATTTTGGTATTCCTTTACCAAATAACTACATGAGCCGGGAAAGTGATTATGTGTGCATGTATTTGTAGGGTGTGGGTGTATTGGCAGAGTGGAGAGAGAGAGGGAGTGCGTGTGTATAGGGTAGAAATGTAAGGGTACCCTAGAAGAATGAGGGAGGGCACATCAAGATGGTAATTCTCTCTTTTGTGTGTATCATCCTACACCTCCATTTTCTAAACTGTTCATGGAGGAATCTCCTTGTTCACTAGCTTGGTCTGACTATTTGATATTTCAGATTTCTTGACGTACATCAGGATGGAGCTGACTGTCACTGCTGAGAAGGTAATCTCTATCTTATCTCTGATGATTTAAAACCCAGAGGTTTCACAAAAGGTAGCTTTTCATTTGCCTTTTTAATTTTTTTCTTTTTTTCTTTTTCTTTAGTATTTTGTTCTCTTTTCTCATAAGAGAACCCTGTGGAGAAAAATACCATATTTGTGTTGCTAAACTGAAGGTAATATTTTTCCCCTAGATTTTCAGAGAAATGAATGAATGAATGAAAGGCGATGAATAGCTTTACTTTGAATGAGAATAATTCATGGAAAATATTAACTATTATACAATTTTCAGGTTGCAGACTGATTTTGTATTGCCAATCTCCTCCCCCTTGCACATAACAATGCTAATTCTATTTTAGAATAGAAATAAAGCCACCTGTATTTCTTTTGCTCTACTATTTTTTTCCTGTTTTAATTCTTTTTGCTACCTATTCTTATTTAAAGGACACTTAAAATGAATTACCTCTGCTTCAGAAGTGAGAATTTAATGTGATGGCTGGACTGGGGGACTCTACCCTTTAGCCAGAATGCATTCACTGGAGGGAAAAATGCTGTATAAAATAGCCTTGGGTGAATTCTATAAACCACTGAGTAAAAATGGTTCCTTTACTGTGCACATAGTTTTTTTTTTTTTTTAAATCTTGCTTTTAATTTCGTTGGATTGATAGCCTTCAGTCATAAGAAAGTAAATTTTTGTTCTTATACACACATTTATGTTCCTTCTTTGTGCACACACTTGCTAAGCACATGCACAGATGATAATTCATGCACAGCTGCAGGTATCCTCTCTAAAGTGGTAAAAATTATTAATAAAATAATGTTAAATAGCAAAAACTCACATACTGTGTGTACTTTTTTCCCACACTCAACAACGGCACAAGCTTCTTGCTCCTGCAGTCTTCAGGCTCATATTCATAATGGAGCTTTTTAAGGGACACTTGGCCTCTTGCAAAAAAGTCGAGCATTTTGCACATTCCACGGTTTGGCAAACTCAGAACTGGTTATTTTCTCTAGACCGGTATCAAGTTCTTCTCAGGCATATGATTTCACTTGAAGTCCTGCCCAGGAATCCTTCAAAGTGAGCGTTTGTCCCGCTCTCATGATGTCAGGCGGTTTTCCCTGCATCTGTAATTTGAAGAAAAACAAACAAACCTGCGGGGAACAAACGCCACGGAAACCCAAACAGAACTCCGTGGGGAGCGGGAGTCTCACCTGCGGCGGGCGCGGGCGGGGGGCGCAGGCCCAGACTCCCCTGCGTGGGTGGCGGTCCGGTGCCGCACGGTGGAGAAAGACAATGTCGGTGCCCTCCTCCGACTGCGTAGACCGCTCCGGGCCCCGCGTCTGGCCGCTGCGCGGAGGCGGCGGTTCCAAGTGTCAGCGGTAGCAAAGGCGAAAGCAGCAACAGAGTCAGGCAAAGGCCCAGCCTCAAATTTCCAGAGACAGGCCTGTATTAGCGACAAACAGGGGTCGGGCGGGGGATCCCCGGGGGCCACTTTTGCAGAATTTTCTGCCTGTTGCGTCGTAAGCTGTGCCCCACCCCCAGCACCAGCGAAAGTGGAAGGAAAGTGCACCGTCAAAGTGGAAGGAGAAATCGGTTTCCTCGTAATTTCTCAAAGCCGGCAACCCCACTCTTTCCCGGAAACCTCGAAACCGAGACCTCAAAAATGCCAACAGGATTATTAATTATCCTTATTTACTGAACAGCAAAAGACAGACGCAGTAAACCGGGCATGGGATACATTTGCCATTTGCTTTTGTCCCAAGGCCCCAGGACGTGAGCCCACTTAATGTTCTTAGCAAATCAAAGCACGTGTCCTTTGAAGAAGGTGTGTAATTGGAGTTTAAGGCATGTATGGAATTCCCAGATGTCTATAAAGTAAGAAGGAGCATGTGGCAGGTCACTGGAAGGTGGGGCAGGTTAAAATCACTGGCACAAAGTCCCCCCCCCCCCCCCCCCCCCGCCCTTTATATTCGCCTTCTTTGTAAGAGCCAGGGAGGTAAACCTTGGGGAAAGGATGGGACGGGATCGTAATGAATGTCCAGCTTCTCCTATCAGAGTCATAGTAACCATGGTAAAAAGCACATGGTCAGAAAACCTCAAAGAAAACACTCAATTATAGCCGGGATTTCGTGGGCGCCCTGCAATGAGATCGTTTGGGGTTTGCTTCAGCGAAGGCCTCCAACGGCTGTCCTTCTTGTTTACGTGGACTGTTTTCTTTTCCTTCCATTCCCCCGCCTCCCCTCTCCCCCACTAAGTTTGTGGATGTGTCTTCGTACTTATGCGTGAACAAAATTCCGGGTTAGGAAAAGAAAAAAAAAATGTCTAAAAACATTCATTCCTAAAGGCAGCCTTCTTGGGGGAGGGGAGATTGAAGATTACGAGCAAGTGAAATTAAGTTTCTGTAAAACATGCAGTTTAAACATGGACCAGAAATGAGCGAATGTTCAATGAAAAGACAACCATCAGAATCAGCAGCACTCTTTTCTCATTTCACTGAGGAATATGTAGATGCATATGAGACTGTGGAATCCAAGCGCGAGTCTGAATATTGTTGAGTAGGCAGTTTTGTTTTGTTTTGTTTTGTTTTTGGTTTGAAGCCGGAATCGAAGGCAATATGACTTTTCTCCTTGGGTTCAAGATGGTGCCCTCACTTACCTGCACAGTGGAGCCAGAGGCGGACACGTAAGGATGGGGGTCTGCCAGAGAAGTTGGCCCTGGCAAAGGTTGGCCTTGGGAGGGTGTCGGTGTGGGGTCATCTGAGACTGGGGCCCAGAGCGTGGGGGCTGGAACAAAACGCGCCACAGACCCCGCCATTGAAGCAAGCGGGAGGGCTAAAAGGACGCGTGGGGGGAGGGGGGGGGACAAGAGTGTGACAAGTGAAAAGTTAAGCAGGTACCTGAAGGAAGTTTATCTTGCCCAGATGTTAGGGCTTTTATGAAATGTCACGTGAAGAGAACAGATGTACAATTTGCAAATGGGGCCACGCCTGTAAATACAAGGAGGCAAATGCTTGGAGGAAAATCCAGGCATAAATCATCAACCTCCTTTTCTAGTTATCTATTCTCTTCTTTAAATATTTGCCACCAGAAAGGGAAGACACATCTTAAATCGTCAAGTGCCTCTTGGAGCAGAAGTCGCAATCCTATCCCCTCCCAGCACTCCCCATCCCCTAGGTGTCTTGGGTGCAGAGGGGTGGGGTGGCTGGCAAATATCATCTCCCTTTGCGTTTTCCTTCTTCAGGTTCCCCATCCCCCACGTTTCTGTCTTGGCCTCTCAGAGACTTTTGATCCTGAGAAACGTATCGGATCTCGGTTAGGAAAAGCTGAAACTAATCAATTGCCTTTTTGAAGGGGTAGAGAGTGATAAGAAGAGAGAAGGAATGCCCGGCCTGACAGACCCTAAACCCCCAAGATGGTTGGATGGGCTGAAAGATGAGCAGATGAACCGGTGATCCCTCACTCCTGGGGCGGGACCCAGGCTCTGGGGATCCTTGCTACCCATGGGGTAGAGCTTTTAGGAAGTTAAATTATCGGTTTGATTGAGAAGGATTTTTAAAAATCACTTATACAAATAAGAGGCTTTTTTCTTCTTCCACGCAAGAAGGAAGCTCAGTTCATAAACAAAACTAAAATGAATTAGTAGTTGCCCAGTTGTGTGGAAGACAGTTCAATTCCTTTCTCTGTTCTTAAGAGAGATGTTTTAGAAGCTATTGTGACTATTAATGCGTGGCTCAGGCCAGGATCTCTGCTCAATTAGGCTTTAAATATTTGTTGACAATACTTTTAAGACTGTACATTAAATGAACGAGGTGTTCCATGGCTCTTCGTTTAAATGCCAGAGTATTCCTAGTCTCTGTAAAATTGACATGGCACCTGGCTTATAATTATTATATAGCTGCCCATACAGCTCTGTATTTTTTTAAAAATTTAAAAGTTGGGGAACTTTCTTCCACAATATTAAATCTAAACTTACTGTCAGAGTTTATGTTAATCCTCTTTGGATTTCCAAAGAATTGAAATAAATTCAAAATGATCAACTTTAAGGGTGACAGTTTTAAAAACGACAAGAGCAGATAAACAGACATATCTTTTCTCTCTATGGCATTTAATCTAAATACTCATCCAGCTGTCCCTGGAGGAACTTAACCTTGAGTTATTACCTTTGGGTACATATCATATCTGGTTATGGCCCCCAAAGCGTCCTGGAGGAAGACCTCAGATCCCGCCCCTCTGGGTTTGCCCAGCCTGGATGAGCCCCCACACCCTGACTCTGATACCGGTTGCTTCCCTTAGGGATTTCCAGACTTCCATTTCTAAACATAGTACTGGACCAAACAGTCTAAATTTCTTTTCTTTTGTTTATGAAACTTAACACCAATAAAAAAAATTGTTACTATTGTTGAAAACCAACATGCAGCAAAAAGAGACCATGCCAAGACGGCAAGTTTAGCAGTGATAATGAATCCTTCGGAGAGGTCTGCTGATGCCACCCCTGCAACAGTGTGCTCCATTCCTGGGCAGAACGCTACCTTGCAGAGCAGCCTTCTTTAAAATGTTCTTATAAATCCTTCTTTCATTATGACTGAAGGAAATTTCTGTTAGCATCTTGTTAAGGTTGCCTCTCTCCTCATTCCACCCTTCGCTTCTCTTGCTACGCCCTCCCCCCTACCCCCCATCAACACACACCTTTTAAAACTTTTAACTTTGTAACATAAAAAAGAGACCTGGAGCAGAGAATCCTTCTTCCTCTTCCTTCTCTCCAGGCCTCGACTGAGTGAAACTTAAAACACATCTCATAGATCAGTTTTCCTTCTCTGAAGTTAGGCACAGTCCACGACCCGGATTTTCAAATAGCCCAGGCTGGAGTCTGCAATATTTAATCCAGTCAGCTATTAAATGTCCTCCGGCTAAATCAAGAGTATAAGAATCCGTAGTAGGATAATGATACCAAGAGCAGTTTGGTAAAGGAAAGGGGGGCTGGGAGGGGACACGGACTCCAGGGATTCTTTGATTTGGAAAATCCTGTTTTTAGAACTCCTGTCAGAGTAATAACAAAGCAAAGAAACATGAAAGAACAACTCTTTGTTCCAGGATATGGTTTTAATGAAATACTATTAACACACACACACACACACACACACACACACACACTCACGAAAAGAAAAAGAAACAAGAAAGATCTATTAACAACGGCTTCTGAGACTCCACTTCTCCTTTACCTATTAGGGACTAGCACGCTCCGCAACGTGAACCCCTCTCCCCCTCTTCTGCCGCCTCATTCCCTCCCTAATTAAGCCAAAGTGATAGTTCAGAGGAGTCCCCGCGCACCTAACCACAGCGACACTGCCCTCCGCTACTCGTCCCTTCTCAGAGCACAGGCAGCGCCCTCCCCCACCCCTACCCCTACCCCCGCTCCCGCCTCCGCCCCGGGAACTTGACTGCTGGGGCTTTGCCTTCTCCCTGCCGATGTGGGCATCCGCGCTTTGGGAGCTAGTTCTCCCGGTCCCTGGCGGGAGGCCTTCTTAGGACCCCAACACATGTGACACCAAGGGGATGGCGTGCCCCAAATCTGCCCGCCTTGGCTCCTAGCTGACCCTGCCCAGAGCTTTTTTGTTGACTTAAAACATCCGGAGGGACTGCAACTAATATAGCGGACGGGGCTGGGGGTAGGGGAGGAGAACGAAGAGGCAGGGGGTGGGGATCACCAAGAGAAAAAGCAACAGCATTGGGAAAGAGGGGGAGCAACCTTTTAGGCAGCGGGAACCAGAGATTTGAGCAGCCGCGTCTGTCATCTGTAACAGCGGACAGATAAAAACCGTCCCAGATCAAAGAGGTTCGTTCATAAATCACCCATAAGAAACGGATTGTAAGGAGTAAAAGACACGTGTCGAATAATCTCAACGCTGGAGTCAGCTAGCTGCCAGCGCCGTTCCTAACGCCCCCTCTCGCGGTACCCGCGCAGCGAACGCGTCTTCCCGCAGGGAATGTATGTGGGGGGAGGTCTCTCCGTGCAAGTAACCTCCCCCCCCCCCCCGCGCCCCGGCCCCCGTCAACCTCCTACCCTCAACCCCGCCGCCCCCTAGCTTCCGCCGTAGACGCCCGGCTGGGCCATCCCTGCTCCAGGCTTGAGATTCAGTACAATCGTTTGACTCTGGATTGACCAAGGAAGTCGTGGTAAAAATTGGAGTCTTTTCATTTCTGAGGCCAGAACGTTGCTCTTTCGGAATCGCAGACATCTCCCACTCTAGATCCCCTCTTAGTGTCCTTGTCCCTCTGAGGATCCCTCTGGGGAGAACTTGGACATTTGCAGCGTTAGGGTGCAAATGTAGCTCAGCCCATAGAGGCAGTTCGGCAAGAGCACAAATTGCCTGGGCGGGTGTTTTCTGTTCCGAGTTTTCTAAGTTTCGGATGAACAGTGCTTTGCACTGACGTTTGCCGCACCAGTGTAATCTGTGAGGAGCACTTGCTGTCTCTAAACTCAGACCAAGCGAATTCCCTTTCTCCGCCTCCCATCTCCCAAGCCCCAGACTCTCTCACACCTGCTTCTCTTGGTTGAAAAAACAAGCGAAAGCGAATGTCCAGTACCGCGTTCTAAACTCTCCAGCCAGCTGTTCGGAGGACCCTCGCAACGCGTATTGGGCGAGTTTAGAAATGCTGTGGTTGGCCATCCCCAAGAAAGCAGTTGACAAATCTAAGAAAAGATAGAGCTTGTGAATTTGTGCGAGGGATTTCCAGCGACAAATGCCTCTTACTCCTTCTCTCTCAGTTTTAGCATCCTCCAGATAAGTAGGATTTTGCTTATAATAGGTGTTTATGGTTCCAGGAATTGCACTTTGATCTAGGATTTTGGGGGTGGAGTGTCTAAGGGGTCTCTAGACGCTTGTCTGATTTGAATGCTTTTCAGGATGATTTATGGCAAAAGGCTCCTTTCTGACACTTCCAGATGCCAAAGCTCTTACCTTCCTGGAAGGGGTGAGGGAAACCTGCTTCCAATAGCCGCGAGGATGGGAGCCAGCGCGCCTACCGCGCCACCCTGCGGGTCACCTTAAATTGACAGCACACACCACCAGCCTTGATGAGCAGCTGATAACCTTTCCCCTCCTTCCAACTTAAGGAGGAGGGAGAAACCTTTTCTTGAGAACCAAGCTGGGGAGAGAAACCAAGTCAGCGCTGTCAAGTTAGTCTCTAGCAGTTAACTCTAGTTTATGCAATTAACGAACCACCTGCTCCCGCCCGTTGGTGGTTTGGTGTTAATGCGACTTGACCCACCAATGTAAAGCGGGGAGGGAATAAGCCCTCCGTTGGGAGCCCTGGTGGTTTCACCCGCCGGCCTCAGTCTCTGGCCGAGGCCGCGTGGATCGCAGTCCTGGTTACCGCGGGGCGGAGGCCGGGACCGAGCTCAGAAGCAGCCGGGGCGTCGGGGCAGGAGTGGGGGGTGGGGGTGGGGGTGGAAGCGATGTCTTTCCGAAAGCTCCCCGCAGTCGTAGGACGGTGAGGCGAGGCCAGGAAAAATAACCCTCCCGACTCAATTACTGCGAGCTCCACCGTGAAGCTGAAAAGCTGAAATGTGCGGCGCTGCAGGGGGGCAGGTCAGACAGGGCGGACGCTAGTGCGATTTTAGGGGACCCCTAGGGCCCACAGAGCAGAGAGCGCGCTGAAGACATATGTCAACCTGAAGCTAAAGGTGGGCCCGACCCACAGTAGCCTCTAGCGGACGCTTTTCCCAGAGGAAACGACGGTTTCTAGCCGTTTCTTCTCCAAAATGTAGCTGATTGGGCACTGGGAAGGAGGAACTTTGTTTTCTTTCTTCTTTCCCAAGGTGAAGGCAAATTAAGGAAGGAATTAGCGGAGCAGCCTCGAAGACCAGCGGTGAGGAGGGTCGAGGCCAGGGCACTGCTAGAAAATGTATGATTACAGAGGAAGGTTTAGCCCTGAGTGATATTCTGGTTATTTGCTTAGAATCCCACAAGGCTGGGAATCTGTGATATTTGGGAAAGAGTGTCTATTTCAGCCTTTCTCTGACGAGTCTCCACACTCCCTTCTCCCATGTCCCTTCGAGGTTAGTAACTACAAAGTCAAAGGTTTGCTTTCTCAATTGAGAAGTACGCCTGATTTCCTGGGTGAAAGAGAATGGATTAACTCAAGAACCTGAAAAAAAAACCAAAACACGTATTTTCCAAAGTACAAGCTTCCTTCATTCTTTATAACATTGCAAAACAAAGAACCAGATCAGAATTTATTGGTTTATGCAGAAACGATCCCGATTTGATAAGCTTAATCATATGACAAAAGACAAACCGATTATTCCCCTCCTCTCTAAAGGCAGCCTGAGAGGTTTTGGAAGTCACTGCCTTTTTCCTAGAGTTCCAATCACTACATCAAAAGACTCAGGTCACCTCTTGTCTTTTCTGTATGTATACATTCAAGAGCATAAAAATATTAAATAAAAAACTTTTCCAACTTCAAACCTATCAAATGTTTAACAGCTGAAGGATATTCATCTTTAGGAGGCAGGCCAAAATGTCAATAAAAATTTAATTATTTCTGAAACATATGGGAGCACTTACAAGACCCAAAATGTGATACTAAGTATTGATATTGAGAGGAAACCAAACAATATACTTTCATATTTGCTGGTCAAGACCTTATACCCTGAAAAAAGTTCCACAAGCCGCAGAAATTTTTATTCTTCCTGACAGGGTTTCTAAAACTAGCATGAAAGACAGGTTGGTGGTCAAAGGGGTCATCTGTATTCTGTATAAGGAAAAATTAGTGTTGACCTCGTATGTGTTTGGCACTTGTTTTCTGGAGAAAACTGTGATGTCTATGATAGCAAATTACATTTCAGTAGGGGATGGAGGGAAGGTGTACATTGGTGTGGCCATTTTTGATTTTTAATACCTAACACAAACTGCTTTTCTGAAATGTTACATCCAAAATTTCTTTCCAGCTTATAATTCTGCTGTACTGAGAGATAGCCTTTTATGCTGGAAGGGACACCGGTGGTATTATTTCTGCAGTTGGCTGTGATAAGACTGGTGTGCAACTTGGAATAATGTCCAAAATCTAATTAGGGTCTCTTAGGTAGCTACTTTTTCCACTTAGAAGCATTAGCTTGTTTTCCATTTACAGCTTCCATAGGACTTTTGCTTTCTAAAAAATGACATCAAACTTTAATTGTTGAATTGTAGGTTAATTTGCTGGTCAGCTGCCACTTTTGGACCAGTCCTCTGATAAATCCTGATAGTTGGTTTGATTTCATTGTCATCATTTCCAGGTTTCATTGTGGTTCACTTCACAATGCCCTGAAGAGTGTCTTTGGTACCTCGTTTTCTGCTTCCCTAGACAAGAGGTTCTCAGTGTCAACATTAGCCTGATGGTGATTTGCATACCTTCCTGGATTGATAACCCATTTAACTGACAGCGAAGGACTCTGGAGTACAAAGTGTTTAAGATATTTGCCCAAGACTAACTGGGCCTAATCTGGTGCTCTTTTCTCTACTTAGGAGCATGGTTTTAAAATTTTAAGCAGGTTTGTAAACTCCAGAATTGGCCTGAGTATGAGAACTACCCATTTTCTTCTAGCTGATCAACCATTCCCCAAGACTCACTATTTTTCTCTTTTACTACAGTTTTGTATAAACAAAGCAGATAACACAAGACCATGACTGTCTATTAACAAGTGAGGCGGGACACCATTCACTCTGTGTATGGATGTAACACCTGGCCAGCATCCTGTTTAGCTGTTTTATCCTTTCATTTCCTAAGAATGAAAATGAGTAGGGCTTTATTTATACTAAAAATTCTGATAGTAATATTATTTATATGTGTACCTTTCAGAGTACTTGTTATTTTATTTTGATTTTTACAATTACTGGTACAAAGCCTTGTTTGTGGAAAAATGCCCCAAGACCATTATTTTTGCCTTTTATAAGGATAATTACCACTAAGAATACTCTTACGAATTTAAGACTGATGGAAAAAGAAAGATAATTTAACTAGCATGTGCAGAAACTGTTTGTTGGGCAGAAAAACCAGGAGTGTAGTTTGCCCCATGGAGTGATTATGGAATGAAGCAGAACCAAAGGAGAGTGATCATAAGTGGGTTTTCCTACTCTGTGCAAATGATCCCAGAGGTCTTTTCAGTTGGTGATCTGTGATGCTGTTCTTATGTCTGACATGCTTTCCTAGTGGGGTTTGTTTTCATGAGTTACTGATGCAAAGAACAATTTGAAATCAAGTTGTTAGTAGTAGAATTAAGAAAAGTAACACCCAGGTAAAGAGTGTGTGAAATTATTCGAATGTATGGCCACAAGTGACTCTCATTTACTCCTGTGAAAGATCTATCCAATTGTTTGATTGTACAGCTAGAGTTAAATATCATGTAGATCTGCAGAGGCAGTTTCAAAATGTTCATTCTTCCCCAACCGCTTTTCCCCAAGTGACAGGCTGCGTGGGTGGCCACTGTGACACTGCCTTCAGTTAAACAAATGCATGATTATTCAATCAACAAACATTTCTTGGGGGTCTCTGTAAAGCCTAAAGGCTATGTAGAAGTGACTGTGTCATGTTGATCATAACAAACAAAGGAACCTCTAATTACAGAAGGTTGGTCTCACCTGTGGATATTTGCTGCACGTGTGCTGAAGGCCTCGCCAACTGTTTTTCTTTGATATTCTGGGGGGTGCAGAAAATTAGAGCCCCCAACCTGTGGAAGAATAGGAGTGGAGAGGTAAAAGTGATTCACTCTGCATTTAGTATTCTAAGAGTGGAAACTTTAGAACAGACAGTAAAAGTGACTGTAAGAACATTGTCTTTTGGCCTTTGCTACTTGTCTTTCTTTTCAATGGACACTTACCAATCTGTAGCAAAATCCTATATAGTTGCTTATTAGACTTTAAGATTTTTATGCCTATCCAGTTCACTACTATAATCTCAGCATCTTGCTTAGGACCTGTCACATGGCATTTTTGTTGATTTGAATATCACTCCTATACTATTAGGGAAACTGAGGCAGAGAGGCAGAATTCACATCTAAAGAACCAAAAAAAAAAAAAAAAAAAGACAATATGACAGTCCCATACTGTGGTGGTGGGGAAATTCATGTACTTGTATCTCAGGTTTAGAATGAAAACCCAAATAAGCACAAAAGAAAATATTATTAAAACGTTGAGATTCAGACATTAATTTTAACTTACGTGTTTTAGAGTGCTTTCTATATGGAGCCCATAGCTGTCGTTTGCCTATATGATTTCTTTGTGTGAATAAGTAAAGGGATCCCTTTTTCCCAGGACTTATGTCTTGTCTGTCAGAGCAGGGCTGACATCACGTCCCATTGCCCCATGGACCAAATGCCTTTGTTCAGTAACATCCCTCACAACCATGGGTAGCAGCCTTGGTACCTCAAGAGCAATAATTGTCAAATGTAATAAGAAATCTGGCTAGCTTGTTATCAGTATGTTTTCAAGTCTATGAAATTGATTCCACTTGATTTCTGTCAAAGACCCAAATAGAGAGTCTCCACATGTGCTTCTAAACCAAACTGGGATAGTTTACCCAGGAGGGTCTCTTCTCCTGATCCAGCCAGTTCCATTTTCCTATATTCCTGTGCTATAAAAAGCTCTGTATTGTCCCATCACCTCCTAAAACAGTATGAACACTGGTAACTAAATAGTATATGTCAATCAGTATCTACTGAAAAACTGAAACTCCAAGTTACTTACTTATTGCATATATATGCATACATTATTCCAAACCCAAGAGTGGTGGTTTAGAGATTTAAATATAATTGATTGTGAATTGAAAAGAGGTATTCTAAAACTATTTTAAATTTGGTATGATTAGTATGAATGGAGAAAGCTGCTTCCCCACCCCCGTTCTTCTCCTGCCTTCCCCCCCCTCACTCCAGGGATGTGGTGAACTTGTGTAATTTAAGGCAGGTGGTCCACATAGTAGGCTGACCACAGAGGATGAGAGTGTGTGCATTTGATACCCTGACTGCTGCTCTTTAATAGACTTTAAATATACTATGACTATTATTTGGCTTTTGGCTATTACATTTATTTTCACTTTCTTTCAAAGGCTTCTCTCTTTCATTTCGTCATTTTCCGCACACTGAAATGCAACCCAGGTCCAGTGGCACCAACCAGAGAATTTATCTATGTTGTCATCAAACTGGATGCAAGCGAAATATCAAAGGGGGGCAGAGGGCGCCACTATATAGGGCTCTTGAATGCTGACAGAAAATGCATGCATTTTTCTTTGCCTAGGTAATAACAATACTTTATTTTTATATAAAGCCTTTCATCTGAGAATCTCAAAGGCCTTCAAGATGTCGTTTGGGTCTGGCATTCTTCAATTGGCTGCCCTTTGTCTCTTTCAGTAAGGAAACATTCCTGCTGGATGTAGTTTCATAACTGATCTTGCACTTGAGTATGCACATTCAGGGGCCAAGGGCACTGAGTGTTTCTTGAATAGATCAAACAAATGGCCAGTTATGACATTCTCAAAACAACCCTGAGAGGAAGATGGGTGGCAAAGGTGATTATCTAATTTGCAGATGGAGCAGTTGTGACACAGCAGGTTAAGTGACTCACCTGAGGGCACACAGTGGAGTCTTTGTTACTGCTGGAAACAGTAGTAACATCTACCAGACCATTAGCAAGGCTCTGTTTCTTTGACATCCCACCTATCTGCTCCTTGCCCTTTCAGAATGAAAATCTCTAAGAAATGGCACCCTTGTGCCTATAAAAAAGGAGAATAGAGTAGCAACTTTGGAAATGTTTAAGATGAAATGTGTGGGCCTTACTTCTTCAGAAGAATCACAGCTTCTGTTCAAACTAGTGAGTCTAAAATATAAAAGAAATATCCCTTGCACATAGAAAGTGGAAGTATGATCTTTAAATTCCATTCCTTGTAAGTAAGAGAGCACATGTTGGTCTCAGCCAGGAAGCATAGCGTTAGTGGGATATGTATTTATGTATAGCTATATATGCAAATTCCTTAAGCTATTTGCACATTTTAAAACTTAAAGGAACTTACCTTACTTGTAACTGTCTTTTTCTTTCCTGGAATTTTGTTTTGCTCATCATTTCAAGCATTGCCACTGGCTTCACATCACAGTTATTAATCTGGAAGAGCCCTGAATCTGGATTATTCCTCGGTATAACTATATATAATTTACTATTAACTCCATGTTTGATAATTCTGACTGTGATATTACACTTAACGTTTATGTTTTAATGTCCTCTTGGGACACCATATGATAATTTACTTTTACTTTTAAAATTCGTGGGGGCATGGATCCCAACTTTGCTTTTGCAAGTAAAGTCACTTCTGTATTTTATTCAAGTAAGAAAAACTAACAGACAGAGTATGTATATATATTTTTAAGACAGTACTTCATAATAAATGTGACTATAGTTTTCATGTGAGAATAATTATACATTTGAAACAAGATAATTTATTAAACAAAAACTTATTTGTTTTGTTTTTCTTTCCTTTATCTTATATTCCATTTGAGTTTCTAACATGGAACCTGTCTTTCAAAGTGAAAGATTTTTACAAAAAGTCAAAGAAAAAAGTTCTGGAGTGATTTCTGTATTATATATCCTGAAGCTGTCATTAGTCCATTTTACTGACAGTTATATATAAAAAGAAAAAAAAAATCTTGGGTGTGTGTCTTCCTATTTTTCTAAGTTTAGACATTCTCAGATCCAAGATATGTAATTTAGAAAGCTTAGAAAAAGCTGTTCCATATATAACATTGGTTTTACCATATCAGGGGTAGAAATCTCAGTGATATGCCCATTTTCTTTATCTGTACATACCATCTAGGTTCTCAGCCTCGTTTTGATCTACTCCAGAAGGAATATGCATAAACAAGCAGGAGAAATGATGAAAAAGTTAAAAACTCAGTGATCTTACTTTGCCTGAATTTGAGAGTCTAGAATCTGTACTGTAACTTGTCATTATCAGTCTCTCTCTTCCATGAAATCGCCATTGCTTTGTGCTCACTCTACAAATGAAGCCACATTTGAGAAAGAAGGTGAAGGTGTAGCAATGTCGAACAATGAAAGATGCTTAAGATTTTTTTCCTGCTTTATTAGATAATCTGAGTATGGCTTTTGCTCTTCTTTTTCTTACACAGAGTAATCAAACCCTAATGCTAGCCTTTTCATTGGCACATGTATCTTTGTTTTGAGGTTATGTGGCCTTCTTGCATTACTGATTTTGCCCTAAATAAAAGTTCCATTTCTGATGTATAGTTGAGTTGGTTTAGGTTATGAGTGAAAAAAAGAAGAACAAGTCTAGTGTGAGCTCCACCACTTATTAGCTGTGTTATTTGCCAATTAACTGAATTTATCTGGGCATCAGGTTCTCTAAAATTGGGGAGAGTGGTAGATTGTATCACAAGCATTATCATTCTGTCATTGTACGACCTAATATCTCTGATGATGCTTCAATAAAATGCAGTTTTAAAGTACCATTGCCAGCTAGCTTATCAAGACATTTTTTCTGTCAGATGCCAAATTTTACATCATAAGATCAATTAAAATGTATTTTCTAAAAAAATTGTAACTTCAAAATTGTGAAATAAAGCATTATTTATAAATCTAAAAACTCTTTCTGAACTTCAAATTACTATAGTTAAAAAGCAAAAATAAAAACTTGAAATCTGGGAGCAAATGCAAAAGTAGTGGTAAATCGATAACATCTCATTGCTTTTAAAAGTCATTTGCTAATAGTTTAACTTTACCATTTTCTTGTTAAATGAAAGTATTTGTTATTTATCCCTTAATCAAAGATAATTCTATCTTAAATCATAAGGTATCTTTACTAGTCAATATTAATCTTATTCAACAGTTCGTAGCTATGGACCATGAGAGACAGTGAGTGTGTTTACACGTACAATTGGCATGCTTATTACTGATAATGAAAAATGATAGGTACAGGGATGTATATTGGCTTTGAGGATTCTTTAAAGTATTAGTTCACAATTTTTCATCAAAATTTTCTTTTTCACGTTATGACATCAAAGTAAGGGTTTAAAACTTGAAACTTTTCCTAGGACTCATTCTCTGAAGTATTTCTGTTTCTTGTTTTGTTTTGTGGTCACTAACCACAGAGAAATTTGTCTTTTTTACATATGCTGGAAATAATTTACTGCTTTTAGAAATATTAAACCACAAAAAAAAAAACCCAATGTTAAAGAAACATTATGGGTCTGCCGAAGCCCTCAAAAAGCCAGGAAATTGAGAGTTAATGCGGAAGCTCTGATCTGGCTCTATATCCAAGGGACGTTAGACCTCGGAAGAATGACAGGTAGAGCCCAGCCCACATACATGCAAATATTAAAAAAAAAAAAATACGGTATTGGCAGGATGATGTGGGAGAGGGCACGCATGATTAGTGCAATTTCCCTGAGACACCAATATTCACATTGACTTACTATAAAATAATATTTTCATAAATACCAATTCTTACCTAACCTTAATATGTAGTCAAAAATCACAAATTCAGTACACTTCTAAAATGACAGTGCACATTTTGATCTGTGGCATAGATGTATTTAACAGTATGAACTTAACAGAAAGGATATTCTGAAATCAAGTTTTAGAGGTAATATTCACTTGTACAATCTTTGCATATGATGTATGGATAAACAGTGCTTTCAAGTGTATCTATTTTACTGATTCCACTTAAGAGGCCAGGCTATTTACACAGACTAGGTCTCAGGAAATAAAATCTCCTGATGTACATAACACAGAAGGCAAAAATTCATGATTTTAGTGGATGTATTTTTTTAGTGTTGTTTTTCAAACATTACCTTACATATCATCATACAGAAACTAAAATTCATAAATCAATCAAGAGAGAAAATTTCTATTGATGAAAGCATTGGATCCAGTGTGTAATTATATTGTATTTAATTGATTTAAACAATGTAATACTTTTCCTCAAGAACTTATACCTGCCTGTTGTTTCCATTTTAATATTTAATTATTACTTAATGCAGAAAATATATTTGAATGAGAACATCTATATCAAAAGTGGTTTATTTAAATAATTAAATACATATTTTATTATCACAAACCTAATTCATAGCAAAATATGTCATTGGATTGAGTCCGATGCTTCACATTTTTAAATCTGCAAGTAGAGAAAGAATTCTAGTGCTTGTATTGTAGGTATGCCCTTGATGGTATTATTGGAAATGAATTGTCATATTAATGGTAACCATATACTTGTAAAAGTATTTCTGTTGAGCTAGAGTTTTGTCAAAATAATTAGACAATGATAATTAAGTAATGAATTAATGTATTGCTTCATTTACTGTCATATTATTTGCTTTCTTTGTAAATGGAAAAGAAAGGTGAAAACCAATGTATCAGTTACTTAAAGTAGGCACATTTGGAATCAGAAAGATAAAGAATTTACATGAATCAGAAAGCATAAACTGCTTTCAATTTTAATTAAGAAAACTAATTTTTGTTTTTTGATATGAACATTAACTCACCAAATATAGGGTTTTTTTTTCATTTTAGAGCTCTGTTTTAAAAGCAAATTGACTATAAGAATGAGACACAATGGATGATATATTTAATAAAAGAGCTCATTTCTCAATATATATTTTAATTCATTGAAAACTGATAATTTGCCCGCCTATGCTAGTGACTTCAAAAATTACTAGTAAAATAACAAACGTTTAATGAGAAATATTTAGCAACCTATTAAGTAGGAGTTGAATTATTTTTATACTGTGGAAAGGACTAATAATTACAGTCTAAAAATACTTTCCACACTGATTGAATTTTTATATATTAATTTAGATCTAAAATCTTGCTTTCTGCACTTGAACATGGAGATGTTAAAACATATTGTTGAATAAAGATTATATAATGAAGTCTTTCCAGATTCAGGAGCCTAATTACAATTTTTCAGATTACATATTCCAAATCATAGATTTGATCGGGTTGCAGTTCATGTATAAATAAATGAAATTATCCAACCTACTTTTTTAACATAATGTCCCCCATAAAACACAGGAAATATGTTACCAGGGAGAAAAATTAGCACATGAACAAAAGTTGTCACAACGCACTTCTAAAGATTAAACTTTGAGAGCTTAAAAATCACAGCTTTACAAATAAGAATCATTTTGCCTTTCTATTCTGGGCTTAAAGGAAGGCATTTGACACATTTACATGGCAAACTTAGTCAATGTTTGGAAATGCTTTGTAGTGGCCAAAGGCTGTGCATTTCCTTCTGTTGACCTGATTTTTTTCTTCCAATAAAGTTAATTAATAGAAGATGCATCCAACAGGATTATTGCAGATGTGCACATACTGCAGTGCTAATTGCTCTTATTTTTTACAATTCTGTCCTGCACATGCTTTAATTTATATTTGCCTGAGTTAGCTTTTTAGTGAATTAGCGGCACTCTGCCACAGACTGAATAGTAATGTGCTTGCATCACTCGATTATCTCAGATGTGTTATTGTCTAGAATCCATGCTCCTAATTTCCTTACCACCCACACCCATCTCTTTCCTCTGTTTGGAAGGCTGATTTGTGTTAAGAAGGGACCACCAAGCTATTAACTCTAGGACATAACTGGCATTGTTCATAGAGAGCGGGGCTTATGATCATATCACATTTTAGCTCTTCCACCAGCATTATCCTTGTTTCCCCAATGCTTTCAAGAGGCAATAACTCCAAATGCCTCGCATGGAAATGATAAACTGCCTGTTGTGCCTTTTCTTTGAAGGAGTTCTCCTGCAGAGTATCATATTTAAATAAATTGCCATTGAGTTTAGCAAGCAGCACAATCATGCCCATTGAGGTAGAGTCTTTTGATCATATTTTGTAATGCAATCAAGGATCACATGAGGATTCTCGAGCAGGCCAGCCTTGCTGTGTGCTAAATAGGCGACAGGAGAAAGAAAACATTAATTGCCCTGAATCCCACTGACATAACAAAGCACACCTGTGTCCCAGATACTCCAGACCCTACGGCAGTGGTTACATGTACGACCAGAGGAACTCTTTCCACTTGATTGATCAGTAATTTCAAACTACCAGATTAAAAAAAATTTCTGATATATTCAGATTGTCAAAAAAAGTCAAATATGTGTACATAAGCACAGCATTTATGTATTTTTATGTAATGGAATGTACTAGATGGGAGCATGAGACCTGGGTTCTAGGTCCACCTATTTGCTGCCTGAGTTAGTTGACATCTCTTTTGCTGGTCTTCTCCCCTGTCATACCCTCTCAGAAATTATTAAGACAGGGACAGTAACTGCCTACTTACTGAAACAGTTGTCTTGAGGATTACATGAGAGAATTGTTAAGAAGAACTTTAGAAATACAAAGGACTTTACAAATGTACTATTCTGATAACTGTATGGATGTGTGTGGCAGACTGTGTATGAATGGAGTCCTAGTCTCATTACTGCTTTGCAAACATTATTACAGTATTAATGTTTCTGGAAAAAAGGACTTAGAGGTCTTTCATCTACCGAGGCACTAGTAGGGAATGTCTAACTGACAGATTAATTGAGGAAACTTGGGGACATTCTTGAACTTCACTCAATGGATTTAAATACAGGCAGCAGATGTAGAAGTAGGGGCTTGGAAGGAATTTCCTGCTCTGCTGGTCCAGCATTCTGACTTTCTGTTAAATTCTAAGATATCAATGAGCAAGAACTCGTCTATACCATCCCAAATCATTTCCTGCTGACAGATACTGTTTATTAACCTGTGACCCTCTCTGCCTTTCTTTCTTTTTCTTTCTTTCTTTTTCTTTCCTTCTTTCTTTCTTTCTTTCTTTCTTTCTTTCTTTCTTTCTTTCTTTTTCTTTCTTTCTTTCTGTTTTGATGGTTGATGGTATAGGAAAGAGAAATGAGAGAGGGAGAAATGAAAAATCAAGGAAGTAATTAATAAACAAAATTATTTCAGTCTCTTCTAAGACAGTTTTGCAGTTCAGACTTATCTCTACCCCCAAGAATAGGATATAACTTTTATGTTGCATTCCAGTGAGACCTCAGAAATCATATGGGAATGCCATTTTTGTCAGAATGTTTCTCCTCTTTTATAGAGAAGAAAGGTTTGGTCCCAGTCTGATACCTTACCTCCCTGCCAAAAGGGAATTAAAAAAAGAAGAGAATTGAACTAGGGAAGCATACCTTAGGTCCTAGAGGGTGAAGACTAAGGTTCTTTCATAAATGTTAAAAAATGATTATAATTCTACATCCTTATTATGAGCTGAAGTCAAATAACCTGAAAAATAAATGACCGAGGAGGGAAATGGGCTAAATGGCTTCCACATTACTGTGGAGCCTGTATCAGTTAGCTAGGGCTCCCATAAGGAAGGATCACAGAGGGCACTTAAATAACAGTTGTTTTCTCACAACTTTGGAGGTTATAAATGCAAGATCTACGTGTGGTAGTGTTGGTTTCTTTGGAGGCCTCTCTCCTTGGCTTGCAGGTGGCCCTCTTCTCCCTGTGTCTTCCTGTGTGTTCCTATGGCCCAATGTCCTCTTCCTATAAGGACACTAGTCATATTGAATTAAACCCACCCTAATTACCTCTTTTAATCTTACCTCTTTAAAAATTCTATCTCAAAATACAGTCACATTCTGAGGTACTAGAGGGTTAGGACTTCAACATGTGAATTTTGGGAAGACACAATTCAGTCCATAACAGAGCTCCTTTTTATCCAAAGGAGAAAAGAAATCTCTTCCCTCAATTCCTACGGACACTGCAGAAAACATGAAATGTATTTGATTTACCATCCTGACAATTATAGGTGGGATTCCTAGGAGATACGGTGACAAGATTTTTGAATAAAACTAAAAAACAAAAAAAACAAAAACAAAAAAAACGATGAAAAAACTAGCTGGAGTAATTAATCAAAGCCTAAATTAAAATCAGAAGTGGTAAATCCACTAAATGATAAAAATTCAAATAATCTAAGAAACATTCTTTTCATTGTAAAAAGGAAGAGCTTCTTCAAACATCTGTTCTTTTTTAGACCAATCCACACAAATAGTCCACAGCCCTATCTATAACCCTGTCTTACATTTCCCCATAGCCTATTTCTTGCCTCTCCAACCTGGCAGCTCAGTCCCTGTCATTCCCGCCCCATTTTGCATATGTAAATTTTATGGGGATGAGATATTGTCTGTTTTAGTCACCTCTGTAATACCAATGTTAGCCATACAATGAAAGTTAAGTAAATATATCATGAATAAGTAACAAGATTGTTGCTAAATATTATGGGCTAGGAATTTGGAGCTCCAAGTTCTATTACATCTTGTACTTTGTGTGTTGCAGGAACAACAAAAAGTATCTGAGTCTCCTGTAAGTCCAAAGTGTTTATCTAAAGCAGATCTTTCTAAAAGACTTGAAAAAGTCTGGTTGCAGTCTCAATCAGATCAAGGAACATCTTGATTGGTAGATAAACCTGTGAGCCAATCAGCTCATCAGATAAAAAATCAGTTGTTTATAAGTTAGCATATATCCTATCCATATATATATTACCTCTAATTCTTAAAGAAACCCACAGAGTGATGTATATATCTTCATTTTACAAGTATGGTAATAAAGTTCATAGAGGTTGAGTCACTTACCCAAGATTTCACAGCCATTAACAGACAGCCAGGATTTCAATTTTGGTTTTCAGTTTCAAGGTCCCATGACCTCATCCCTTATCCAACTTTGTTTCTAGTCAAAATGGCCACTCTAGTGGGGTTGGGGATACACAGCTAGTTAGAGCCTGATAATATTTTTAAATATCCTGCTTTCTGAGAAAGATAAAAGAATTTTCAAAATACTACTCTTCTCAGTAAAGTCAAACAAAACTATTGCCTGGTTGTTATAAATACAGCATGTGTAATTAAATACTGGGTGGTATTTTCTGAAAAGAAAGGAAAATCATCCATCCTTTCTGAACCGATTTTCTCATAACTTGACTTCAACTAACCTTATTAATCAGGACAATGAAGAAAAAATTCACAAGACCCATGAGTCAGCCCATTTCAGATTCTCAGTGTCAGCATATGGTCTCAAAGCCCAGACACAGTATTTTCACATGATGCATCTTTGACTATTTATTACAGGGGAGGTAGGAGAAGAGGAAAGCAGTCTGTTTTGTTATCCATCCAGGAACACAGTTAAGTGTCTGCATTCCCAAAGGCAACTTGGCAGTTTTGGGCTTGGTGCCCACATTGTTCAAGCGGCGTTTGTTCTCAAGTCTCCAGAAGGGCTTTTAAAAAAAATATCTTAAATATTCCTGTTTCTTCATGTCCCCTTCCCATCCTCTAGAGAAATTGTTTAAATCATATGATTGATCTAATTTAGGCAACAAGTCTGCTACAGCTCTTCAGCAGGGAGACTTGTTTTCTTTTAACTTTATGGTACTTTGTATAGGACCCTTTAGTCATTTTTATATAATCTCTAGCAATCTGAAGTCCCGGAGTCTCATCTGTTTTTTAAAATGCTTTATAAATTAAATTCTGTATACACAACTGAAAGTCTTTCTTTCCAGTCATAGCAAAATAAGTTCTAAAAATAAATTAAATTTTCTTTTCCATCCATATTTAATTCTAGTGATTGGATTTTAATATGGAATAGAGAAGACATGTTTTGGGTCCATGTGTATACTCACTGTATAGAGGAGGCTTTCAGTAAATGATTGGTGAGTTGAACCAATATGCCAGCCATGTGCTTTGGTCACCTGCCCCAGATCCCTCCTTCACTGTCTCATATTAGTGAGGCCCATGGCCTCCAAAGTCTGTTTCTTTGATTCATATCTCCCTTGCGGCTGCCCAGAAATATGATATTCAATCTCTCTACACTCAGTTTCCCTGTTTGTTAAGTGGACAATAATGGTATGTGTCTCAAGAGGGTGTGCAAATTAAATATGATTACTTATCCTTGTAAAGGATAGACCGGTGTCTGTCACATCTTACCCTAATAACTATTCGGTTTTGTTATTATTATGGTTACTATTATCATCATCACAGAAGATGTGAAAAATATCACTCTTAGTTTTTGCGGAAAGGAAGAAAAGCTATCTCTGAAAGCTTTTTCTTATAGTTCTGTGCATGTTTGAAACTGAGAATCCCTCAGCTAATGCCAAGTTGGATGCAGCACAGTCAACATACAATCTTGCTACCCCAAGTCTGAATTTGGTGTTAGCTTTGCCACGCTTTGAGTCCTTTCCCAGACACTCACAAACACTCACAAATGCAAAATTGTGTGTGTATAGTGAGGGTGGCAGGTTGGAAGGTTGTACCTTCATTCCTAAATAACATTAGTTTACTGGGATGAATGGTTTCCCCCTTCTTCTCTCCCCCTTCCCTTGGTAAATCTGATTTACTTGCAGTAACTCTGGAACAATTGAGGTAAGGATGACTATTCCCCAGCAATGAGAAAGGTTGTAAAACTGTTTCTGACTTAATAATAGGAAGATTTCTATTGTGTCAGAGAGGGAGGTAGACTGGGTCACTTGACATCTAGGACCAAGCATTAGTCTACAAATCTTTATGTGATTGATTATTTTCAGTATTTTTTCAAAACTTTTCTGACTACTCAAAATTTTAAGGGTAACGAAATAAAAACCCCTATTTTCTTGATTACTGATCACACTATCCATCCTGCCTCTTCAAGGAAGGACTCTTCTGATAGCCATTCTCACTTCCCACCAATGCCTCAAGCACAAGAAAGAGAACTAGAGCAAAGCACATTTTGGGTGCTATGTGTTACTTGACATATGGCTAAAAACTTCAAGCGTTTGAACTTGCTATCTTGCTCATCGGTGTCACACGTAATCTACTTCATCATTCAAATCAGAGGAAATAATATGTTCCGCATTTTTACAAAATCTAGGACTCCCTTGCAATTCCTGAGATCTGAGTTTGGAACTGGAAATGAACCTTTCCAGAACTAAGTTAAAACTAATGTTGTCAAGCACAGCATCACGGTTCAGAGGGAAAAAAGAAAAACATCCAAATAAGGTTCACCAAGTAAAAGGTTTACCAGTTCCCTTAGTCATCAAATGCCTCCTTAGAAACCTCCTTAATGAGTTACATGTAAGTAAATCAGAAACAAAGGTATTATTAACACATGGCTTCACAGAGAAAAAACATTTGCCCACATATTCTTTCAAATGTTCTAAATATTGTTCAGTTCTACAAATGATATGTTGAAAAGTAGATTTTTTTACAGCATTATTGAGCTATAGTTCACATATCATACAGCTTATCCATTTAGAGTATACAAGTCAGGGCGCCTGGGTGGCTCAGTGGGTTAAGTGTCTGACTTTGGCTCAGGTCATCATCTCACAGTTCGTAGGTTTGAGCCCCACATGAGGCTCTGTGCTGACAGCTGGGAGCCTGGAGCCTGCTTCGGATTCTGTGTCTCCCTCTCTCTCTGCCCCTGCTCTGCTCTCTCTCTCTCTCCCTCTCTCAAAAATAAATAAACATTAAAAAAAATAAATAGAAGGGCGCCTGGGTGGCTCAGTGGGTTAAGTGTCTAACTTCGGCTCAGGTCATCATCTCACAGTTCGTAGGTTTGAGCCCCGCATCAGGCTCTATGCTGACAGCTGGGAGCCTGAAGCCTGCTTCAGATTCTGTGTCTCCCTCTCTCTCTGCCCCTTCCCTGCTCACACTTCGTGTCTCTCTCTCTCTTTCAAAAATAAATGAACATTACAAAAAATTGTAATGTATACAAGTCAATGATTTTTAGTATATTCATAAATATATTCAAGGACTACCACAGTCAATTTTAGAATAGTTTCATCACTTCAAGAAGAAACTGTTTCTAATTTAACAATAACCTCCCAATGCCCCTATGCTCACCAACCCTAAGCAATTAGAAATCTACTTTTATCTTTACTGATTTGCTTATTCTAGACATTTCATATAGATGAAATTATGTAATATGTAGTCTTTTGTGACTGGCTTCTTTCATTTAGTGTAATGTTTTCAGGGTTTATCGATGTTGTAGCATGTAACAGTATTTCACTCATTTCTATGGCCAAGTAATATTCTATCATGGATATACCATAGTGTGTTTATCTATTCATCACCTCATGGAAAATTGTGTTCTTCCCAATTTTTAGCTATTGTAAGTAATACTGCTGTAAATGTTTATGTACAAGTCCTAGTTTGGATATATATTTTCATTTTCTTGGGGATGTAGCTAGGAGCAGGATTGCTGAGTGTTATATAATAACTCTATGTTTAACTATTTGAAGAACTGCCAGAGTGCTTTCCAGAGTAGCTGCACCATTTTACATTCCCCCCAGAAATGCCTGAGGGTTCCATTTTTTCCCACATTCTTGCAAGCGCTTGTTATAATCTGACTTTGTGATTGTAGCCATTCTATTGTGGTTTAAGTACTATCTCATTGTGATTTTGATTTGCATTTCCTTGATGGCTATTGATGTCAAGCATGTTTTTATGTCCTTACCAGCCATGGTATATCTTCTTTGGAAAGTTGTATATTGACACCCTTTACCCATTTTTTAAATTGTGTTGTCTTTGTGTTATTGAATTATATGAATTCTTTATGTATTGTAGACACAAGTCCCTCATGACATATATGATTTGCAGATGTTTTCTCCCATTCTGTGGGTTATCTTTTCCTTTCTCGATAGTGTCCTTGAAGCACAATGGTTTTAAATTTTGATGAAGTTCAATTTACCTATTTTTTCTTTTGTTACTCATTCTTTTAGTTATATCTAATAATTCATTGCCAAATTCCGGGTCATTAATACTTATCACTGTGTTTTTTTCTAAGAGTTTTATACTTTTAGTTCTTACATGTATGTTAATTTTTGTATATATTATGAGGTAAGGGCTCAACTTCATTCTTTTGCATGTGGCTATCAAGTTGTCCATTTGTTGAAAGAACTACTATTTCCTCACTGAATGGTCTTAGAACTCTTGCGGAAAATCAGTTGACTTTAGATACATGGGGTTATTTCTGGACTCTCAGTCTTATTCATTAGATTTATATGTCTATCCTTAAGATACCATCATACTGCCTTGATTACTGTTACTTTGTAATAAGTTTTGAAATTGAGAAATGTGAATCCTCCTACTTTGATTTTTTTCAAGATTGTTTTGTCTATTCTGAATCTCTTGAATTTCCATGTAAACTTTAAGAATTAACATGTCACTTTCTACAAAGAAGTTAGCTGGGATTCTAATTGGAAGTGCATGGATCTCTACATTAATTTGGAGAATACTACCACCTGAACAATAGTAAATTTTCCAATCCTTGAACATGGGATTTTTTCCCATTTATGTGGATACTTTTAATTTCTTTCAAGTATGTTTTATAGTTTTCAGATTTAGTTTTACACTTCTTTCGTTAAATTTATTCTTAAAAACTTTATTGTTTTTGATGCTACCATAAATAGAATTTTTCTTAATTTCATTTTTAGATTGTTCATTGCGAGTTATGAAAACACTACTGATTTTTGTAATGATGCTGCAACCTTACTAAACTCATTCACTAGTTCTCTTAGTTGTTTGTGTATTTGCTTGTTGTTTTAGTAAACTTAGAATTTTCTATAGACAAGATCTCTATGTCTTTTATTTCTTTGTAGTACCTAATTCTTGGACCCTCCAGTGTAATTTTGAATAGAAGGGGCAAGAGTGGACATCCTTATCTTGTTATTGATCTTAGTGGGGAGAAGTATTGTGTCTTTTAACATTAGGCATTACGTTATACTGTGGATTTTAAGTACATTCCCTTTATCAGGTTGAGAAGTTTCCCTTCTGTTCCTAGTCTGTTGAAATGTTTTTTGTTTTTTGTTTTTTGTTTTTTATCATGAAAGATGTTAGATTTGTCAAATTCTTTTTCTGAGTTTATTGAGACGATAATGTGGTTTGTTTTTATTCTACTGAAATGGTGTATTACATTAATTGATTTTCAGATACTAAACTGACCTTGCATTTCTGGAATAAATCTCACTTTGTCATGGTGTATAATTATTTTTATGTGTTCCTAGATGACTAGTATTTTGTTAAGGACTTTTGTATACATATTCATCAGAGATATTGGTCTGTAGTTTTCTTGTGATTGGTTTTGGTATCAGTATTATACTGACCTCATAGACTGAATTGGGGAGTGTTTTCTCCTTTTCCATTTTTTGAGAAGATTTTGTGAAAAATTGATATTAATTCTTCTTTAAATGATCAGTAGAATTCATAAATGAAGCCATCTGAGTCTGGACTTTTCATTGTGCATAAAGTTTTAATTACTAATCCAATCTCTTGCTATAGTTTTATTCAGGTTGTATATTCTTGAATTAATTTTGGTAGTTTGTGTCTTTCTAGGAATTTGTCCATTTCATCTATGTTTTCTAATGTATTGGCATTACGGTTTTTCATAGTATTCTTTTATAATTATTTTTATCTTTTTTTAATATCAGCAGTGATGTCCCCTCTTTAATTTCTGATTCTATTAATTTGAGTCTTCAAAATTTCTCTTGGTAAATATAACTTAAGGTTTGTTAACCTTGTTGATTGTTTCAAAGAGCCAGCTTTTGATTTTGTTGATTTGTTTATTCTCTGTCTCATTAATTTCCATTCTAATCTTGATTATTATGAATACTAAGGTTTGACATAATCAAGCTGATGTGAGAGTAACTAAACTGCCAAACAAACTCTCGTTAAAGGACAGCAACAAAATTCAATAAACCACGTAATGTATAAAGGGAGCAGAAAATAGAAACATAAATTTAAAGCTTTTACTTTTCTACACTATAGGGTATAATATTACTTGATGATAAACTCCAATATGTTAAAGATGCATAATGTAAATTCTTCAACAACTATTAAAGAAATCACATCAAAACAAAAACTTTGACATCATATTTAAGCTCAAGAAAAAAAAAGACAAAAGAAACGAAAAAACAAAATGAAAATGTATACCTATTAAGCCAAATTAGGAGTTATTTAAAACAAGGCCAGAAAAGAGATTAAAAAAATGAATACATGAATAAATAAAAGACAGGAAAAATAGAAAAGGTAACAGACTTAAACCCAATCATATTGGTAGTTACATTAATTATAGTCTAAACATTCAAATGAAAAGGCAGAAATTGTAAGAATGAATTTAATACATACATCCAACTATAATGCAATTTAGAAGAAATGCATTATATTACATAAAGATATAACAATAAAATATATGTAGTATTGTATTTACTATACATGGATGTTAAAGTAAAAGGGTGGAAAAAGATATACCATGCATACATTTAAGCACTATAGTGATTATATTCATATCTAACAAAGAAGACTTAATGACAAAGAATATTATGAGGGATAAAGAGGGCCATTTCATAATAACAAAAGAGTTAATTCCATCAAGAGGACCTAAAAACTCAAAGTGTTTGCACCCAGTAACAAAGCTTCAGCATATCTGCTTCTACTACTGACAGAACAAAAGGGAAAAATAAACCAATCCACAGTTGTAGTTGAAAATGTCAATAATTTACGGAAAATGTTCATAGGAAATCAGTAAGGATATAGAAGACTTGAAAAACATTATCAGCTAAGTGATGATTAATAAAACATAGTAACCAAAACAGTAGAATATATATTCTTTTCAAGAGTACACAGAACATTCACCAAGATAGACCTTATTCCCAACCATAAAACAATTCTCAAAAATGTAAAAGAACTGAAATCACATAGATTGTATACTTAATTCTTACCACAACTGAAATTAAATTGAAATCAAATAACAAAAGTTACTTTACAGTAACCAAATATTTGAAAACTAAGCAATCCTCTTCTAAATAATCCCATACATCAAAGAACAAATCACAAGAGAAATTAGAAAATACTGTGATTTAAATAAGAATGAAAACACAAGATATAAGAATTTGTGAGATGCCATTAAAGAAGTGTTTAGAGGAGACTTCCTATTTTTAAGTGATTATTTTTGTAAAGAAGAAAGATCTAAACTCGATGATTCAAGAATTCACCTAAAGAAGACAAGAAAAATAAAAGAAAGCCAACTCCAAATTAAGTAGAAGAAAGAAACTAGACAATAAGTATCAACAATATGGAGATCAATGAATCAAAAAATATACAGTGGGTTTGACTTTTAGTAGTTTCTTTCATCTTTCATTCTTTCTTAGAGTTTCCTTCTCTTTGCTTGCATTACCCATCTGTTCTTGCATGTTGTCTGCTTTTTCCAGTAAAGTCCTTACATATTAATTATATTTATTTTAAAATATCCCTTCTGTTCAATAATTCAAAATCCATGTCATATTTGAGTTGGGTTCTCTTGGATGAGAAGCATTATCTCTTTGGATGGTGGATTTTTAGACTTTTAGCATGCCTTGTGATTTTGTTGCTGAAGTCTGGATATGATGTATCCAGGAATAGGAACTGAGGTAAACAGGTCTTTAGTGTGAAGTTTTATGCTAACATTAAACAGTAAATACATCCCAACTAGGAGTTGTCCCTTTTCTTCCCTGTTGACTTTGGCCTTCCCAAAAGTACTTCTCTTCAGAGAGTTTCTGTCCTGCAACTTGTTTAGCTGTAATCCACTGTTACATTGGAGCCCTGTTACAAGGTGTAGTGGGGGGAGGGAAAGCATTCTATAACATTGTGATGAAATCAATCTTTTAGTGGGCCTTTGACGGGGAGCTGTGATCTTTATGTGTTTCTTAGCTGTTCCCTTTCTCCCTTAGGTTAGACAAAAAGTCTAGAGGACACTGGAGTGGGAAAAATGCCCTTTCCTTGAGTTGGATCAGGCTCTGGTAAAGTCTTTTCCCCTGGAGAGTAGGAGCACTAGAGCTTTGTTATGGAGAATATTCAGAATATATTTC
Source organism: Neofelis nebulosa (assembly GCF_028018385.1). Taxonomy (NCBI): domain Eukaryota; kingdom Metazoa; phylum Chordata; class Mammalia; order Carnivora; family Felidae; genus Neofelis; species Neofelis nebulosa. Next base: position 57,904,459 of record NC_080785.1, read on the forward strand.
ACAATGATTACCCTTCACCTTCCCTACCAGAGGCACAAAGGGATCTTTCTGTGCTTTTCATCATGAGACCTTGATGGGGTTCCGGGAGGTAAGTCCACAAATTGAGAGACCCTGCCTGAGACCCTGCCTGAAGACTCTCACTCTCACACTAGTCCACACTCAGTCTCCAACAATTAATCAAAATAGTCAGTTAAGTGTTACTACCAGTTTATGGCTCCACCAGCTTCTGCTTCTGGTAGGTAGATCTTAGCTGTGATGTTCTGGATTCTCCTGTCTCTCCAGATTCAGGGTGGTGATTTGCTCTTACACTTCAGCTCCACAATGGTTCCAAGAAAAGTCATTGATTTTTTATTAGCTTATTTTTTCTTTTAAGGACGGTAGTGATGACTTCCAATCTCTTTACTTTTTTTCTTTATATCACTACTGTTGTTGTCCTTTTATTTTTATTTATATTTTTATGAATATAATTTATTGTCCAATTGGCTTACATGCAACACCCAGTGCTCATCCCAACAAGGGCCTTCTCTTGAGATAAATCCAAACCCTTAATCACTGAGATTTTCAATTTTTGTAATTGTAATTATTATTTCTAAAATTTCCATTTTGTTCTTATTCATATAGTCTATTTCATTGTTGAGACTTCCTGTATTTTGTTCCTAGTGTATTTGTAATTGTTCACTGAAGCATTTTTAATGATAGTTGCTTGAAAATTTTTGTGACATACTTCCAACATCTGTGCCATCTTGGTGTTGGCATCTTTTATTTTTGACAACTTGTGTTTTCTCATTCAGTTTGAGATGTTCCTGAGTTTTTGCATGTCATATGAGTTTTGATTGAAATCTGGATATTTTGGGTACTATGTTAGAATACTTTGTATTTTGTTTAATTATTAGGTTTTAACAAGCCCTCTCTGACACCACTTCATTGGGTGAAGGAAGCTGCCACATCATTACTGCCAGATGTCAGTGGAAGTCCAGATTCTTCACTTGGCCTCCACTGACACCAGTGGATAAGGGTAGGGAGTTGCCCAATAGGCTTCTACTTATACTACTCTGTCCATTCCTTGTGTCCTAATGTCATTAGTTTGTCTGCTTACTTCTCTCCACCTTCTTATGTGTGTTTTATATATAACATCCATGCTTTTTAACTGAAGATAATCTAAACATATCCTTGACTTGAATAGCATAGCTTCTAAATAGAGAATCATACAATAGTTTGTAAATTTCTTACTCTGGGTATATGAATATTTTTAAATGGACATAAATTAATAAAAAAACAGGAATAAAGGTCATAAGCAATAGATAGTAGATAAAATAAATACAACTAAAATAAATACAACTAAAAAAAATTTAAACCCACTTATAATCAAAGGAATGCAAATTTAAAAAATTTCCAACTCTTGTATCTGAGATTAGCAAATATATCCTGATTGTTAAACAGTGTTGAAGGGCATGTCAATGATGTTGCATCTAAAGGATTGGACCTTTTGGGCCAATAATGATAGTTACTAGGCTTTTGTGTGTGTGTGTGTGTGTGTGTGTGTGTGTGTGTGTGTGTGTAAATGTGAATAAGAATTCACACTTAAAAATATTTGAAATAGAATTACAATATCAAGACTAGAACTATCTTTAATATCCTATATTAGGAGATAAATTATAGCACCTATTCACATGTTGGAATATTATGCAACAATCAAATTATTTTTAGAAAGGATTTTTAATATTGAAAGTAGTTATGATATAGTGAAAAAAGTAAAATGCAAAATTATTAGTATATTTAATCTTAACTGAATTTTTTTAAATGTTTTATTTATTTTTTGAGAGAGAGCATGAGGGAGGGAGGGACAGAGAGGGGGAGGGACAGATCTGAAGTGGCTCTGGGCTGATAGGGTGACAGCAGTGAGCCAAACATGGGACTTGAACTCATGAACTGCAAGATCATGGTCTGAGCTGAAGTTGGATGCTCAAATGACTGAGACACCCAGGTGCCCCTTAATTATGAATTTTTAAAGTATTTGTAGAAAAAAGACTTTAAAATACAGGTATAATTATGAGTATTATTTTTTCATATTTTTTGTGTAATTTCAATTATATTACTTTTCATTCCAATAAAAGTTATGTTTATAACAATGCAAAATATACTGTATACACAATTATTTTGTTATGACCATCAAATTTGGGTTGGTATATTATAAAAACATTTTAGATGATTTGCATAAGTTGTTTTGTTTGGAGCTCATGAAAGGATTAATTTCATTAATATATTAAATATCTGGTTAGTTTAGTAAATCCAAATAATTTTTCATGCTACTTTTTAAAAATTTGGTTTGTATTTAGATGTGCTTAACACTAAAAACCAAATTCGTGTTTGATTCTTTCCACCTACACTGAAGAACACCAAGTTCTACAATGTGGAGGAAACAGGAAACTCTAGAATTATCTTTTCAAGATGAGAGATTTATTGTTTAAAAAATATTTTTAATAAAACATTTCATTGGGTGGATACTGTTTAAATGCTAAAACCTTGCCAACTGTCACTTCTTGACATTGCTTTATTTCTTGTCTTTTTATGCTTGTTTTGTCATTGTATAGTCAGTTTGGACAGCAGTTTCTATTTGTTTTTTATGTAGTAACATGAATTTGCAGCATATTTAGAGAGTTCTCTAAAATGTTCTTAGCATGAGCGATTTTAAATAATGTTAAATTTTCTAACTTGTTACCATATTCAGGATAACTTAAAAAGGATTTAAAACACCAAAATCTTATAACATCATTTTAGATATTATTATAAAAGAAAGGCAAAAAAAATAATTAAAAAATGAAAAATAAGGAGTTTGAAAGATACCATGTTAGAGTTTCAAAATGCTGGATCCTATTTCCTTTGAACCATTCCTGTACCAGAGGTCCATAGATATTATTGTTCATATATAAAACACTTCTAAAATTAATTATTAATTTACATACTTTTCATATTCACTAGGGACGGTAGATGTTTATGATAAGCATATAAATTTACATGCCACTTAAATCACTCTAAAGGATTCCTATCATATTTCTCAATATGTTTCTCTATCGAGGTTTCTTCCCATTTTATGCTTATTGTATTGTAGTCCTACTTTCCATGTATTTATCCAAAGAGGAAATGCCCCTGATGAAATATACTGCCACAGTCTTCTTTCTATGCAACAGGGCAGTTTCCAGTGAAAGATTCAAAATGCAAACCTAGAAATTGGAAACAAGAAATCTAGACCAGTAATAATTGCTATTTATTTAGCATTTAGCACTTGCTTGTCACTCTGTTAACTGGTTTATATGCATTCATTTATTTAATCATCAAATCAATTCCAAGAGATAGAAAGCTGAGGAAACTGATAATTATAGAGATTATGAAACTGGTCCAAGGTCAATGTGGCCAGTAAATAGAATACCAGAGCCTGGAACCTGACTTTGGCTGGTTTCAGAGCCCAGCCTCTTAATCACTAAACTATGTTAAGAGACTGGGAAGTAGGCTGAAAGTCTGGAACTACCCACTTACTTGCTCTTCTTTTTGCCAGAGAGGTTGGACCTATCACAAAAGAATTACAGGTTCATACAACAAATATATTAGTATCATATTCCAACCAATAAACAGAATCCCTAGAGTGAGGTCGTAGAACAACACCGAATTTCATGCTGAAGAGGAAGTATTCATCATATGGAAGACACTTGAAATTAGTCTGTCTCACAGGCTGTTGAATAGTGGAATTAAATGTGTTGATTACAAATAATGTGTACAGTAAAAATCACATTAAAGACATGTAGAAATGTACAAGTTATATTAGTCAATGTGCATGGTAGAATGAGATAGAAATGTTATGGCCTATGTAATACAAGTCATAGCTATTCATTACATTGTGGGTTTGGACAGGTATCCTCAACAATCCCTAGTTTTTCACTGCTACATGGCTTCATAATGCCTGTTGGGAGAGTTATTATGAGGATTAGTGACACTAGTTTAAAACCACCTAGCTTGGCATCTGACACACTATAAATTTTGGCTATTATTGTGTATACTAATAGGCAATAGGTACAATTTACAGAATTACGAGGGCTTTGTATGGGGTTCTACTAACACAAAAAGATGTTTTGCATTATATAAGGCAAATAGGCACAAATGCAAATTCAGATTTAAGCATCAAAAGTGATGATCCACATCTTAAAATGAACAATTATCTCAGTATGGAAGGGTGGGCTGATAATGTGTATATGAAAAATGACAGCGTTCATTTCATCATTCATTCAACGGACAGTTATCCAGAGCCTAGTTTATTCTAGGTGATAGAGATATTTACTCAAATTCTTTATACATAAGGCCTACAGGTTAGAGTGCTCACCAAAGAAAAGTAATATGAGCATATATACCCAAGTCAGGCCATTTGTAATCGGTTTGTTCCAATTGCAAATTGACAGGCAAGGCCTGCTTAACAAAAATGAAAGGCTTACTTAAGCACCTAAAAAACAATAAAATAAAATGTGACATTAATAAATAAGAAAATGTTTAAAATTTAAACTTAACTTGTTAGACACTGACTTAACTTTTTTGAAAATGAGATACTCCTTAAAAAATAAAACCAGTGGATTTTAGAAGTGCATTATTTCTGACTGAAGATCTTGACATGTAAACATACTGTATTATACAATTCAGTAATTAAGGTTACACTTATAATAGATGATCCTCCCAGTTTCAGTGATTTTATAAAGAAATGTATATTTTTCACATATAAAGTTCAGTATAAATATTTATGTAGGAAAGTAAGGGACCTAGACTCTTGGCCCAACTACATCATCTTCAATCACATAGCTTCCAACGTCACTGCACATGGGGAAGAACATGGGAGATTTATATCTGCACTCCCTGGAAGTGGTAGACTTCCTTTCCAACCACATTCCAGTGGTTAGATCTTACTACAGGGCAGACTGTAGTCTAGGTAAATGGTATCAAAATTGTGGTTCATGGACTGGCTGCCCATCTTTAAACTATTTGTTACTGATATTTGGTAAGATAAGGACCTTGTTCTGCATGTAAATCGACTGTCACTAAAGACACTATTGAGTATAGTTACAACTTTCTTGATGAAGGAAGCAGTTTGTTGATTTACATTCTGGTGCTAGCTTCTAGTAGTGGACTGGCCCTTTGAGTAGCACTGGCTTAGTTAGCTGTGTGCCCAGGAGAAAGAGGAAATTGATTTGGCAACCAACTAGCCTGTCTCTGTCACATCCAACCAAATAATTCAGATAGGTATATTTGTGGGAATGATGGTTTGGTCTGGGTTTTAAATATCTTTAAGGTCTTTTAATAGTAAAATATGTTAACTAAATGAAAAATAATTTGCAAGAAATAACAATGCTCTTTGAAAATATGAAAGCATGTTGAGTTCTTTTCTTTCTTTTTTTTTCTGTGTCCATTTTCATTTTTATTTAAATTCCAATTAGTTAACATACAGTGTAATGTTAGTTTCAGGCTTGAATTTAGTGATTCATCACTTAATTACAACACCCAGTGCTCATGACAATAAGTGCCCTCTTTAATACCCACCACCATTTAAGCCATTCTCCTACCCACCTCCCCTACAGCAACCCTCAGATTGTTCTCCATAGTTAAGAGTCTGTTTTCTGGTTTGCCTCTCTTTCTTCCCCCCCCATGTTTATCTGTTTTGTTTTTTAAATTCCACATGAGTGAAATCATACGGTGTTTGTCTTTCTCTGAGTTACTTTATTTTGCATAATACACTATAGCTCCATCCATGTTGTTGCAAATGAGTATCTTTTCATGTACCTGTTAGCCTTTCATACATCTTCTTTGGAGAAATGTTTATTTAGGTCCTTTGCCCATTTGTGTTTTTTGCTGTTGAGTTGTATTAGTTCTTTATATGTTTTGGTATTAATCCCTTGTCAGATACATGTTTCATATATATATATATATTATCATATATAAATATATATTTATTTGCAAACATTTCCCCCAACCATCAGCTGCCTTTTCACTTTATTAATGGTTGCTTTTGCTGTGCAGAAGGTTTTGAGTTTGATGTAGTCTCATTTGTTTATTTTTTATTCTGCTTGTGCTTTAGGTGTCATATCAAAAAAATCATTACACAGGCCCATGTCAAGGAGCTTTATTCCTAGGTTTTCTTCTAGGAGTTTCATGATTTCAAGTCCTACATTTAAGTTTATCATCTGTTTTCGTTATTTATTGTGAGTGGTGTAAGGTAGGGGTTCATTTTCCGTCTTTTACATGTGAATATCCAATTATTTCAGCACAATTTATTAAATATTTTTTCTCCATTAAGTATTCTTGGTTCCTTTGTCAAATAATAGTAGACTGTATGCTTAGCTTTATTTCTGGGTGCTGAAGTCTATTCTGTTGGTCTATTTGTCTATTTTTATGCACTTACCATACTGTTTTGATGACTATAGCTTTATAGTATAGTTTGAAATCAGGTGTGATGCCTTCTGTTTTGTCCTTCTTTCTCATGATTCCTTGGGCTATTTGGGGTCTTTTGTGATTCCATATAAATTTTAGCAGTTTTTTTTTCTACCTCTGTGAAAAATGCCATTGGAATCTTATAGGCATTGTGTATTGAATCTATAGATCACTTTTGATAGTATTGACATTTTAATATTAATTCTTCCAGTCCATGAACACAAGGTACCTTTCATTTATTTGTGTCTTCTTCAATTTCTTTCATCAATGTCTTATAGTTTTCAGAGTACAGAACTTTCACCTCCTTAGTTAACTTTATTCCTGACTATTGTATTGTGTTTTATGTTATTGTAAATGGGATTGATTTCTTTATTTCTTTTTTCATAAAATTTGTTGTTAGTGTATAGAAATGGTACCGATTTTTACATGTTGATTTTGTATCCTACAGCTTTACCTAATTCATTGATGAGATCTAACAGTTTTTTGGTTGAGTCTCTAGGATTTTCCCTATATAAAATGATGTCATTTGCAAATGAGATAGTTTTACTTATTCCCTCTTAATTCTGATACCTTTTATTTCTTTTACTTGTCTAACTGATGTAGCTAGCACTGTTGTAGGACATATGGAAAAGTTGTGAAGAGAGTAAGTTCTTTCTATGAGTTCTCATCACAAGGAGAAATATTTTTTTCTTTTTTCTCTTTTCTTCTTATTGTATCTATATGGAAAGATGTATGTTAGTGAGCTGGTTGTGGTAATCATTTCACAACATATGTAGATTAAACTATCATGCTGTAAACCTTAAACTTATTCAGTGATATAGGTCAATTATTTCTCAATAAAACTGGAAAAAATATCAGCCACATTTCTTAGCTCAAAAAAGTGAAAGCATGACCAAATTAAGAATGATGTAAGATAAATAATATAGATTCACTGTAATTGTCTGCACTGTAAATTTTTATTTAAAAAATTTTTTTAAATAAAAAATAAAATTTTTTTTTCTTTTGAGAGAGAGAGAGAGTGCATGCAAGTGAGGGAGGGACAGAGAGAAAGGGAGAGAGAGAATCCCAACCAGGCTTTGCACAGTGCAGAGCTTGTTCTGGGCTCAAACTCACAAACTGCGAGATCATGCATACACTGAGACAAAGTTGGATGCTTAACTGATTGAGCCACCCAGGTGCCCCTGCACTGTAAACTTTTAGAATCAAATCTTATTGTAATTTTAATAGCTAACAGTTACATTACATATACTCATATAACTCATGTTACATGAGTTAACTCAATTAACTCATATTAAATCTAAAGAAGTTGGACTTTTGATACTAAAAGATGCTACAAAAGGCATTACAGAGTTGGAATGAGGAGTTTCATGTTCTAGACTTAGCAGTGTAGCTAGTCAACTGTGTATTATCAAATAAGGATTGAGCATGATTGGGAAAAGTGTTTTTGACTACATCAGGAGTGTCAAATGGATTTTAATTCTTGTGTTAGTCCAAAATAACTGTCTGGGAGTGCTGTGTTGAGAAGGATTCTGAAGCGGAATTTAGGCCCGTTAGTCAAAAGTGTCATGATCAATAAGAGATGTCTGCTAAGGGTGAAGGATAGAAAATAGCTACTTTTGAAGTAAATATTTGCTGTATCTCAACTGTTTAGTATATAAGGTTATTTATATTTTCAAAATAAGTGTTCTTTTGAAGATTTTAGACATAACTATTATGAAGCATATCAAAGGGAGGATATGAGATAGGGTATGGATAATTAAACAGCAAAAACAAGGAAAAGGGAGATATTTAGAGAGTGACTTCATTCGTTTGAGGAGAATTTTCAAAATATAATTATGTCCATGTTTTATGTTAGCACAAAACACATTACAAATTTAAATGTCTCTTGGATTAGTCACCATTTTGAAATTTCCACACCCTGTTTCCTTTCTTTTAATGTGGAGAATCAAGTGTTTTTCTGGATTGCATGTTGTACCATTGTTGTGACCTATTAACTGGAGCATGGAAATGGACTATCATAATAATACTAGAGAGAGATAGTACTGCCACATCATTAAAAAGGGTGTATTCAATACATTTAAGGCAGGGGGAAGTGACTTTCACAATATAGGAAAAAGCAAAAGTGGCTGCAGATGGAATTAATGAGATAGGATTTAGGCTGCACATGCAGATGATGTTTGACATTCCTCCTTAAGGCATCTCAGATGGAAAAGCCTGTGTGTTCTAGTTAATCTAGCTCTGACATACCCAGTGAATTGAAATCTAGATTGCAGAACATTTACATTGGTCAAAACTATCTTGATGATTTATGATGAAATAAATGTCTTGGTCCTTCTGAGAAATTTTAAGGTATCATTTTTCTTTACGTTGCTAAAAACTGCCGACTCAAGAGTCAGAAAGCCCAGATTCCAGGATGAGTTCTGTCATGATATGGGCAAATCATCTCACCACTCAAGATTTTAGTTTCTTCATCTGTAAAATTAGTTAATTCAAACCGATGCTTTCTGATACTTATGCTGTCCTATGTTTTAATTGCAGAACACCAAGAACTTTCTGGCTTGTGGTTTATAGGTAGAAATCTTGAGAATCACATGAAGGCAGAAAGCTAGAGTTGAGAAGCTTTTGGGGGGATATCTGTAATTCTTGCACAATACACTCAGATGTTAAGCCAGAAATTCTAGACTCACCTTTTATATTCTTTCAAGTGGAATCTATTTCCTCCTCAAGATTTTTTGAGTTCACTCCTCCCCTAGCTTCAGCTTTATTGTCAATGTTTATTGAGGTTTCACCTGGAGGAATAGAAGGCCTTTGGCTTCCTTTCTCTCAGGGCTCCCTCCTGTCTTCTCGCCTCCACTATTAGTGCTTGCTCTTACTCTACTTTATCACAGCAAGTCATTGCATGACTGCTTTGCTTCTCTCCCTGAAACAACACAAAGCTAACAGATTCATCCTCAGCCATCTCTGTCCCCTGAAACACTGGAATGCGAAAAAAACTATGACAGAATCTTAACAATTCAAAAGGCAACTATTTCATGAATGTTCCTCACTGATTTCCAACCTTTCTTCTTTTTTAAATTTCCCAGCGGTTAATCAGAATCCCTTGATGCCCTTTCTCATATAGTCAGAGTCTCTTTTAAGAACCAAGGTTCTCAAACCCTTTACTCTTAGGAAGTTTTCATACCCAGAAATTACTGAGCATCCCCAAAGCCTTTTGTTTATCTGGGTTGTATGTATTTACTTTTCTAGAAATGAAAACTTAGAAATATTTTCCTAAAGAATAACTTTATTTTCTAAGATTAAGAAATGTAGTGAAAAGAGTGACATGGTGTTAGTTTTGCAAATCTATCAGTGACTGGTTTGAAAAAAAGATAGCTAGACCTTGTTTCTGCATTCGGCCTTTGCAATACGTTCTCTCAGTGGGGATATATGGCAAAAATATGGTGTCACAAAGATGTGTTGTGCAAAGAAGTACAATGAACAATGTGGGGCTTAGGGTACCAACTCCCACACAGTTGAAAACTCACATACAACTTTGGACTCCCCAAGAACTTAACTACTAATAGCCTAATGATGACAGGAAGCCTTGCTAATGACATAAATAGTTGATTAACCCACATTTGAAATATTATATGTATTATATACTATATTCTTATAATAAATTAAGTTATTATAAAAGAAAATGTTACTAAGAAAATTATGAGGAAGAAAAAAAACATTTAAAGTACTGTAATGTATTTATTGAAAAAAAGCCACGTATAAGTGCATACACACCTTTCAAACCCACGTTCAAGTTCGAGGGTCAACTGTATTTTACTACCCTTTTTAGATGATTGCCAACATTGTTCTTTGATACTATACCAAAACTCAACAATTGTAGTTTCTAAAAGATTAGTTTCAGTGTGGAATTTGAAATCACATCAATGCACTTTTCCCTTCATGTTATGTTAAAATTTATTAGTCTGTCTAGTACTTTGAATAGATCTTTTGCCAGTGTATGATTTTATAACATTATGCTTTGATCATCTGAAAAATATTGGTGAACCAAGTTATGCAGAACTTCCGAATGTTGACACAGTTTATTATACAATATCAAAAGCATGCATTCATTAATATCACCAATCTCACCCAAAAAGTCTTAAGTATTGGGAAGCTGTCAAACTTAGGGTGTTTAATATAAGTTTTTCAAAATTCAAAAACATTTCTGACAGATTAAATTTTATCATTAGCAATAAACATTTTCAGTTGTTTGGGAGCAACAGGCTCATTTTGGTAATTTTGGACAAAATATTTGCAAAATACTCCAACTCATGTCTAAAGGACCAGTTTGTCTGGCAGTTATTCTTTTAAGTAAAAAAAAAAAAATGACCCCATCTTATCTTTTCCTATCTCTTCTCTTGCTCCATAGACTCATCAGCAAGAAAGAGGGGTTGTTTTTACACTTATTATCCTACATAGAACACATGTTCAATAAATACTTCTGAATAAATACTGCATAGTATTGTAATTATGTATACACACACACACATAGTTGCTTTTAAGCAACATTTATTTAAAGGAGTCAAATTGCTCAGAAAAATGTTTTTCCCGTAAGAAACTTTGTTTGGTTAAGTCTAAATATACCTCAAATTTTGCTAAGAGACTAAAACTTAATTATTCCAATCACTAAAAAGAGAGAATAATGATGTAATATGATAGAGGTGCTAAATATGACTCCAACAACAATCATATTAAAATATATAAGTATCAAATTAGCATGCCGTATACCTTAAATTTACAGAGTGTTATATGTAAAATATAGTCAATAAAAAGTAAAGCTAAGAATGAACTAGAGAAACCTAATTAGGAATTTTGGTGTCTTCTATGTGAATATTTTCTTATTTTGGATAAAGATATTTAAGATCATTGTGATAATAATTGATACTATATTAAAAGCTTTCCATTATAAAAACAAATAAAATAAATCTCAAGCATGACACTGACATAAGTATTTATGTTTAGCATTACAGAAAAGTTTGCTTCCTATTATTTAAATCTCACAAAGTCTCAAGCAAAATCCTTTAGCAACATGTTGAGGTTTATTTAATATTTTTTAATCAGAAAGAAAATGTCAGAAGAAGTAATCACTGATATAATGAGAAACTAAAGTAGTCCATTACATATGAGTTGAGATAATTGATAAATATAAAATTGGAGACAATTTGTGTCGTTTATTCAGTTTAAATTTATAGAAGAGTTTCAAAAAACTTCAATGACTTTGTTTCAAAAGCTGTAGACATTATACTGAGCATTAATATTACTGGCTCTATTTTAGATATCTGTATGCAAGTAAAGTGAAATGGAGAACTAAGCCCTTTACAGGGGAATTTGACCAATGCAGACAGGCAAACTCATTTTTTTCCCTTAAAAGAGACTTGGAGGCCCAATTTGGAAAATTGCCTCCACTCTTTTTACTTAATTCTGGTAGAAGGACAAATCACAAATGTCTAAATAAAAGCTATTGCTTTGGTATAACTGGAGTGAAGAGTGGTGTGTGTGTGTGTGTGTGTGTGTGTGTGTGTGTGTGTGTGTGTTCCTTCCCTGGAAGCCAACATGAAGACTTCAATTAGCGTGGAAGATTTGTAGATGCAACTTGGGTATCATTTCTTGTGTCCAGAAAGCTAGGCTGGGGGAAAGATTGCTGGCTTTAGAAAAACATAAAACTATATTCTAGGTTAGGATTGTGCCTTCAGATATTTGGTAAGTAATATTTCCGACACTCTTATAACTTTCTTAAAAGTACACTTTTAGTGGTGGCAGTAGTATGATTCTCAACCTAATTGTCATATTCTTCTAATTTCACTTTCACCTAATAAATTGAATTAAATGTTGGAAAATGTGAACTGTTTCTACATACATAAATGAATCGCCAAATAGATTTGGTACTATTAAGTGAAAAACTGTAGAAACACTATCCAAACTTGTTTTTACTCTTTATTCATCATGGGTGTTCAAAAAGCATGGATTAATGCTAACACCATACTGACTCTTGTTAAAGCCCAAAGAACCCATAGCTACAAAGGAGAATCAAATAAATTAAGGCTTGCAATTCACCTGGACTTTTATTTGTTATGTAATCTTAAGCAAGTTACTTAACCTCTTTGAACTTCAGGTTCTCCATTTTTAAATTATGAGTAATAATAGCTGTGAACATAAAAGGAAATATCATATGTTTAAATACATAATATAGCCCCGAAACAGCATAGACATTTGGTAATATTCATTCTGTTCCCTTACATTTTTCAAGATAATATTCCAAGTAAAAATTGTCTTAATTAAATTGATCAGCTTTTATTAATTGGAATTTCAGGGTAGCAATGGAGCTAAAATGCTAGGGATTGCCCCCAATATCCCAAGAATTGAGAGTTTAGGAAGGTAAAAAACACAATTTGTGAACCTATAAGAAATTTACTTTTTTAATAGGAAAGCAACAACCTTCAATGGCTTTGGTTGCTTTCTGATGTATCAGAATTACTCTCCCAATTAAGCGGCAGTTACTGCCATTACACATCATTATGTTTAAATGGGAGTATCTGGAAGATGTCTCAATTAGACAGTCCTCCCAATTAAGTGTGTCCTATAGGTTAATAGGAATCACTTCCTCTCCCTTGAATAGGGCTGTTTGGGAAAAATACCTAAGGCCCAATCATTAAAAGGTCAAAATTATGCTTCTCAGTTAACACTCCATAAAATGGAACTGGGAAAATTGGCCATGACTGCTGTGGTTTTTGTCAGTCTGGCTGCAAATCAATCAAGAAACTACATTCTGAGTTACAGTATGGTATACACTAGGGGCCAAATAATGCATAGGGAGATCAACAATACTCTTTGAAAGAGCCCAAATCTGGCAGTTGTTGCAATAATTCACCATATTATTCTTGTTCAGGTTTGATACAATTCCTAAAATAATTTGTGATTTTAAAAAATTAGACAAGATGGAGCAAAAGCAAACTCTGAGGTGATAAATTCTAGAAGTGAGAAAGAACACCTCACAGAAGAATAGTGAGTTCACAAAGAGTCACATTATTTATAGCACAAAGCACTTGGCACTGTGGCATTAAACATAAAGACAGCTGAAAAAAATTTTCTGGCCATGAAATTGAAGGCATCAAATATTCCTTGATTCCTATTACTTCCACTAACGTCTGCAGATACTGGTGATTCTTAAGTCAGAAACCTGAAATCTGGTGTACAAAATTTATAGATTACCAATGTCTAGGCTAAATGTTTTGGATGCATCTAAGAGATGGTATATCACTCGACTTACACTACTTCAAGCTGTTTATAGTTTGGGAAGAAGCCACTGAAGGCAAACATGTCTTGCTTCTCCTGAGCTATGCTACGTATAGCCTTCTGTTTCTTTGGCTAAGAGGAAAAAAAAATTCCAAGACAAAGATTGATGAGAAAGGCTTGAGAAGATGATCTTTCTCCCCTCCCTGGAAATAACCTAGTTCCTTCAGTGCAAACACACACACAAAAGAAGATACAGGGTAGAACATTTCCCAAGAATATAATGTAATCTTGACAAATATTCTAAAAAATCACAGGATATTTGCATCTTTAATATGTTTGCACAACAGCCAAGAGTAGAAAATAGTACAAACAATTTTTAAAAATAGTAATTTATTTATTATAAATTCATAAAATTAAGTTTTACATTAATAAAAGGAATGTACACACATTACATGGGACAATGGAATTTTTAACTATTCTCCTATTTACCTCTCAGGAACTCAATTTACTCATTGGCCTTATTTATATGCATCCTTAATATACTTGTAATAAATCTTCATATATTCTATATAATTTTCTTTTCTCAAAAAAGCAAATATCATTTTTCAGAGTTAAGGAATATGACAAAATCTTTGTTTCTTCATTTGGCAACTTTAATCTTTTCTGATTCCCTAGGTGATAGTGATTATTGGCATTTTGTTTCTTTGTCAGAATATACACATATGCACATTTGATACGGAGACCCTAAATCAAGAATAACACTATTCTGTTGATAAGGCAGGACCAATATCCTGGGGAATTGGGAATTCCAATCTCTAGATCAGGCAGAATCTTGGCAATCAACCTGAAGTATTTTAGTGGAAGCTTAATGGGAAGCCTCAGGGATGTGAAAATTAAACCAAAACATTTGTCCCCATCTTCTTAGAATGGCATTCTAAAAACATGCGCAATGGTACCATCCATGGAGCCTAACCTGGTATCAGGAGCTTGTTGGAGCCCTGTGGTGCTGCCCACACCTCATTTTGTGGGAGGATGCATTACTGTGTCTGTCGGTAGGCAGCCTCCAGCTGTCAGCCGCTTCAGGGTTTTCCTCAGCTACAGAGGACTCTCTGGGTCATAGCCACACTTTTCCTGAGGCAGCCCACAACTAATAACTTGTCAAGGTGTGACTATGAAAGGTTGGCCATTTCAGCTCAATGCTGGATAATTCTGGAGGGCTTTTATAATTTATATAATATTATAATTTCAGACCTCCTTGTAGGGTTGGCTGAGGTTTTGTAGAGTCTATATCCCAGTCTGACTTCCCGTCTGGCCTGTTTGCCATCTCTCTCCCCCTTCCAAAGGTATTAGTCCCCTAAAATGTCATCTCAGCCTCTGCTTCCCGAGGATCTAACCTGCAAGAAGTGCAATACAAACGTGTTGCATTTATGGGTTTCCATATCTCTCTTTGCTACTTTTCTTTGATTGTTTGCTTCGTGTTTAATGGCTTCTGTCTACCTTAATTCTTAGGAACTGTTTTGCCTGAAGATAGCATTCTTCCCTTTGAACCATGTAGCAAATCCTGTGTTCTCAGGCTAGACATTTTTAATTCTTTAGTGCTCTTATTTTCTGAACTGCACTAAGTAGGATCTGTGCCTATTGGCACTTATAAAATAATTATCCACAAAGTTACTTAAGTCATTTTTTAAAGAGATGGACTAAACTGCACTTTAAGGGATAAATTTTATGTATCAGAACTTCTGGAATTCTAGTGGAGCACTATATTTGTTATTAGAAATAACAAAATATTATTTAAAATGTTGGCTCAACAGATCAATGAAACCAAGAGTTGTTTTTTTGAAAAAATAAACAAAATTGATAAACCTCTAGCCAGGCTCCTCAAAAAGAAAAGGGAGATGACCCAAATAGATAAAATCATGAATACAAATGGAATGATGACAACCAATCCCTCAGAAATACAAGCAATTATCAGAGAATACTATGAAAAATTATATGCCAACAAACTGGACAACCTGGAAGAAATGGACAAATTCCTAAACACCCACACACTTCCAAAACTCAAACTGGAGGAAATAGAAAGCTTGAACAGACCCATAACCAGTGAAGAAATTGAATCAGTTATCAAAAATCTCCCAACAAATAAGACTCCAGGACCAGATGGCTTCCCTGGGGAATTCTACCAGACATTTAAAGCAGAGATAATACCTATCCTTCTCAAGATATTGCAAAAAATAGAAAGGGAAGGAAAA
Source organism: Neofelis nebulosa (assembly GCF_028018385.1). Lineage (NCBI taxonomy): Eukaryota > Metazoa > Chordata > Mammalia > Carnivora > Felidae > Neofelis > Neofelis nebulosa. The sequence goes on from NC_080785.1 coordinate 57,920,439, forward strand.
CTTCCAGACTCATTCTATGAAGCCAGTATTACTTTGATTCCTAACCGGACAGACCAAGTAAAAAAAAAAAGAACTACAGGCCAATATCCCTGATGAATATGGATGCAAAAATTCTCAATAAGATACTAGCAAATCAAATTCAACAGGATATAAAAAGAATTATTCACCAAGATCAAGTGGGATTCATTCCTGGGATGCAGGGCTGGTTCAATATTCGCAAATCAATCAACGTGATACATCACATTAATGAAAGAAAAGATAAGAACCATATGATCCTGTTAATTGATGCAGAAAAAGCATTTGACAAAATTCAGCATCCTTTCTTAATAAAAACCCTCGAGAAAGTCGGGATAGAAGGAACATACTTAAACATCATAAAAGCCATTTATGAAAAGCCCACAGCTAATATCATCCTCAATCGGGAAAAACTGAGAGCTTTTTCCCTGAGATCAGGAACACGACAGGGATGTCCACTCTCACCACTATTGTTTAACATAGTGTTGGAAGTGCTACCATCAGCAATCAGACAACAAAAGGAAATCAAAGGCATCCAATTGGCAAAGATGAAGTCAAGCTTTCACTTTTTGCAGATGACATGGTATTATACATGGAAAACCCAACAGACTCCACCAAAAGTCTGCTAGAACTGATACATGAATTCAGCAAAGTTGCAGGATACAAAATCAATGTACAGAAATCAGTTGCATTCTTATACACTAACAATGAAGCAACAGAAAGACAAATAAAGAAACTGATCCCATTCACAATTGCACCAAGAAGCATAAAATACCTAGGAATAAATCTAACCAAAGATGTACAAGATCTGTATGCTGAAAACTATAGAAAGCTTATGAAGGAAATTGAAGCAGATATAAAGAAATGGAAAAACATTCCTTGCTCATGGGTTGGAAGAATAAATATTGTTAAAATGTCAATACTACCCAAAGCTATCTACACATTCAATGCAGTCCCAATCAAAATTGCACCAGCATTCTTCTCGAAGCTAGAACAAGCAATCCTAAAATTCATATGGAACCACAAAAGGCCCTGAATAGCCAAAGTAATTTTGAAGAAGAAGACCAAAGCAGGAGGCATCACAATCCCAGACTTTAGCCTCTACTATGAAGCTGTAATCATCAAGACAGCATGGTATTGGCACAAAAACAGACACATAGACCAATGGAATAGAATAGAAACCACAGAACTAGAACCACAGAAGTATGGCCAACTCATCTTTGACAAAGCAGGAAAGAACATCCAATGGAAAAAAGACAGTCTCTTTAACAAATGGTGCTGGGAGAACTGGACAGCAACATGCAGAAGATTGAAACTAGACCAGTTTCTCACACCCTTCACAAAAATAAACTCAAAATGGATAAAGGACCTGAAAGTGAGACAGGAAACCATCAAAACCCTAGAGGAGAAAGCAGGAAAAGACCTCTCTGACCTCAGCCACAGCAATTTCTTACTTGACACATCCCGAAAGGCAAGGGAATTAAAAGCAAAAATGAACTATTGGGACCTCTTGAAGATAAAAAGCTTTTGTACAGCAAAGGAAACAATCAACAAAACTAGAAGGCAACCAACGGAATGGGAAAAGATATTTCCAAATGACATATCGGACAAAGGGCTGGTATCCAAAATCTATAAAGAGCTCACCAAACTCCACACCCAAAAAACAAATAATCCAGTGAAGAAATGGGCAGAAAACATGAATAGACACTTCTCTAAAGAAGACATCATGAATAGACACTTCTCTAAAGAAGGCACATGAAAAGATGCTCAACGTTGCTCCTCATCAGGGAAATACAAATCAAAACCACACTCAGATATCACCTCACGCCAGTCAGAGTGGCCAAAATGAACAAATCAGGAGACTATAGATGCTGGCGAGGATGTGGAGAAACGGGAACCCTCTTGCACTGTTGGTGGGAATGCAAACTGGTGCAGCCGCTCTGGAAAACAGTGTGGAGGTTCCTCAAAAAAATTAAAAATAGACCTACCCTATGACCCAGCAGTAGCACTGCTAGAGATTTACCCAAGGGATACAGGAGTACTGATGCATAGGGGCACTTGTACCCCAATGTTTATAACAGCACTCTCAACAATAGCCAAATTGTGGAAAAAGCCTAAATGTCCATCAACTGATTAATGGATAAAGGAATTGTGGTTTATATACACAATGGAGTACTACGTGGCAATGAGAAAGAATGAAATATGGCCCTTTGTAGCAACGTGGATGGAACTGGAGAGTGTTATGCTAAGTGAAATAAGCCATACAGAGAAAGACAGATACCATATGTGTTCACTCTTATATGGATCCTGAGAAACTTAACAGGAACCCATGGGGGAGAGGAAGGAAAAAAAAAAAGAGGTTAGAGTGGGAGAGAGCCAAAGCATAAGAGACTATTAAAAAATGAGGACAAACTGAGGGTTGATGGGGGTGGGAGGGAGAGGAGGGTAGGTGATGGGCATTTAAGAGGGCATCTTTTGGGATGAGCACTGGGTGTTGTATGGAAACCAATTTGATAATAAATTTCATATATTAAAAAAAATGTTGGCTCAAAAGAACCAAAAATTAATGAATTAAAAATTCAGTTAGAGAGCCCAGGGAAATCACAGAAAACTCCTAAAGAAAGTATAAGTAATTAAAATAAATAAGAGCAGAATTACTGAAATAGAACAGAAGTAAGCAACGGTAGCCTGCGGGCCAGTTGGCTGTTTTTGTAATAAAGTTTTATTGGAACATAGCCACACAAGTTCATCTAGAATTGAACATGGTTGCTTTCATACCACAATGTCAGGGTTGAGTAGTTGTTATAGAGACCATATGGCCCACACAGTTGAAAATATTTACTATCTGACCTTTACAGAAATAGAAAATAACTATGATTCAAAGAAATTAAAAAAACATAAAGTTTGAATCTCTGAAAAGACATATAAATTTACAAACTTGTATTGAGTCTGATAAGAAAATAAGACAAGACATAGATGAACATTATTAGAAATGATAAAGAAGGACATAAACAAAAAGAGTAAGGGGAAATTATAAAGAAATGTATCATTAAATGTGAAAACAGCAGCAATGACACATTCCTAAGACGGTGTAACTAACTAAACTGCTAAAATATATGACATATGAATGGTCTTGATAATCATTAAAATAAACTGAGTTAGTAGTTAAAAATTTTCCCAAATAGAAAACATTAGGTCCAGATGGTTTGCACATGCACATTCTTAAGACACTGAAGAAACAAAAAAGCTGATATTATATAAATTATTTCAGAGTTGAGAGAAATAGAAAACACTCCCCTATCCATCTTAAGTGGCTTAAATAATTATATTCCCAAGTGTAGATGAAGGTACAAGAAAGGAAAATTGTAGGCAAATCTCTCTTAGAAAGATAAATGCAAAAAAATATTCTGCAGTTAAATATAACTATGTAATGTGAGTTTAATTCCTATTTACCATGGATTTTTTCCTACTTAAATCTACTTTTCTCTTTCTTGGAAAAAAAAATGGTAAACATAAAAACTTGATAGAATATGAGCCAAAAAAATTCCCTCATGTATATAAAAAAAGTCATGAAGTAAGATTTATCACTAGAAAATCAATTACCAGTCATCATATTAACACATGACAAGAGAAGGTTATATGATCATCTCAGTAGATGAAGGTGATAGTTAACTTCACCTGTTAACCTGACTGGGTCAAGCGGTGTTCTGGGTGTTTCTGTGAGGGTGTTTCTGAATGAGATTAACACTTAGTCAGTAGACCGAATAAAGCAGATTGCCCTTCACAATGTCAGTGGGACTCATTCAATCTGTTGACGGCCTCAAGAAAGCAAAAGGCTGGGGCGCCTGGGTGGCGCAGTCGGTTAAGCGTCCGACTTCAGCCAGGTCACGATCTCGCGGTCTGTGAGTTCGAGCCCCGCGTCAGGCTCTGGGCTGATGGCTCGGAGCCTGGAGCCTGTTTCTGATTCTGTGTCTCCCTCTCTCTCTGCCCCTCCCCCGTTCATGCTCTGTCTCTCTCTGTCCCAAAAATAAAATTTAAAAAAATAAAAAAAATAAAAAAATAAATAAAGCAAAAGGCTGACCCTCCCCGAGAAGGAGAGAATTCTCCAGCCTGATACTCTTCACATGGAATATCAGCTCTTCCTGCCCAATATCAAAAAGATAATGACTTTCCTGTTCCTACAGCAGTCTGTCACCTTTCAGACTCAGACTTGAACTAGGACATCAACTGCAGAGTTTGGACTTGACAGTCTCCATAAGTATATGAGCCAATTCTTATTCCCAAGTAAGATATAGTTTCAATTTAATTGTAACAAAAATTTCAACAAACTTTCTGTAGAACTTGACAAGTTGATACTAAAATTTGTATGACAGAGAAAATGACCAAGAAATGCTAAGATACAGCTGAAGAAAGACAAACTAGTACAATTTGATATTGAAAATTTTTATAAAGCTATAATAACTAAGATAATGTGATATTTGTGTGAGGATTAGGAAAACAACGATGGAACAGATACACATACAATAGAAGAAATGTGTAAGAATTTTCACAACATTATTGTTCACAGTAGCAAATATGTGGAAATGATAGAGTACATCAATTTGATAATGGATGAATGACACTGAAACATAAAACAATATGTAATTCAGCCATGTAATAGTATATGAAAAAGTATCAAAAAAGCAAACATTCTCTGCTTTTTACAAATTGAAAAAAGACTAAAATAAAATGAAGTATACTTTGAAGGGATATTTATGGATGCACTAAATCTATAAAAAAGAGTAAAGCATGGGAAGAATGACAAACATAAGCTTCAAGAGGATGGTTACCTTGGATTGAAGAAAACATAAAAATGAAATGGTAGACAAACTATATCATTAAATTAGGTAATTTTTTAAGATCTTGATTTTTGGGTGCTGGATTTTAGGTAGGGGCTTATGGGTGATAAATACAAATACATAAATAGCTATATAAATAAAAGCAGACCATGCAGTGCTAAGAGTATGTTACAAACTAAAGATTATGATTAATTCAATTTTACATGCGCCAAACATCTAAAAGTTGAAAATAAAATTCTGATTTCATAGTAGAATCCCAACTAAAATATCTCAGATTCCTTTTTTAACTTAATGCAAATCAAATTGAAATTACAAGAATAATTTAAATAAAATAACTAAAATAGATGCTATTTTTTTTTGTTTATTGTTATAGTAGGTGTGTAGTACCCATCATTTTATCAGAATGTGATTCTATAATTTTAAATCCTAGATGCCACATATTTAGGATGAGCAAAAAATCATTCTGAAAAAAATGTACCTGAAATAGAAGAGATACTGAATCATATTTGATATACTTTCTTCATTATGACACTACTCTCCCTTAACTTTTGTCCATTTTGTTATTCCTTTTCAAAAACTTCCTTTCTTAATTTCTTCTGTTGTTTCCAACCTAAGAGGACTAGTTGAAATGTACCACAATTAGGTCCTTGGTTCTCATCTATACTTACTCTATAGGCATTTTCCTCCAAAAGGATGACATTAAATAGAACGCGTATTTTGGTGACTCCAAATTGTATACTCCTAGCCCAGACCTCTCTCCCAACATTTTGCTAGTTCATGAGAGCGAATTATTAAATATTTAGGAATTTTGCAAGCCATTTTTCAAATCTTTGGTAGCTTGAAATTAACCATAGGGGTAGTATTTTACCATGGAAATAAAATCTACCCTAATGAACTTATTTAAAACTGCAGTTTCATACTCTTCCTCCTTAACTCCTGATTCTCCTTGTCTTGCTCTACTTTTTATTTTTTCCATAGCACTGCCATCTAATAGCTTACTGTTTAATTTATTTGTTTATTACTTTTATTATTTGTCAGCTACCTCTGCAAGCTATAAGATTTACTAAGGCAAGGATCCTTGATTAGTTTACTGATAGCCCAAAATACAATATCTGACACATATTAGGAAGTAAATAAATATTTGTTGACTGGATTAAAGAAAAGGTGCTTTCTGTTACTGTGGGACAGGCATAAGTAAAAATTATAAGTAGCTCTCAATGTTTTTACATCAAGAACTTTAACTTGAATAAATGGCAAAGTGAGAGCAATGATTTTTCAAATTGCTTAAAAGCAGTTAGCTGCCCTGGCTTTGACCCTTCCAAATTTGTAAAGAATATTAGAGTTGAGATACAGCAAATTATTGCTTATTTGTATTTTTTTTTTAATCCATTGCTTCATTGCTGGGGTTTCTATAAGCAAAGATTGGACTAAGTATCATGTTAACTGCAGACAATGTCACTTAGGGGCAACTGAAAGAAAAATGTATGTGTATATACATACATATCCCAAAATCCCACACTGTATTTGAAAACCCTTTCTATGAAATTACATGTTTAATTGTTTTACTGTCTGAAGCACCTACTTTCAATTTGGTATTTCCACTTAACACAGGATTTAATACACTTCTGATTTTTTGGTCTTCCTAATGGGTAACTGAGCTTTCAAATGACTCCAGTATGTTGGCCTAACAAAGAATATTTGAAAATTTAAAGAGATGGAAAAATAAAAAAGGAAGCACCTCAGAAATACTGTATTTATACAACTGTTTCTTGATCAGATGCCATGTCATTGAGATATCTTATATGCTAGTGAAAGTGACTTTTCTTTGCAGTGTACTTTTAAATGTTCCCTTATTGGTCTCTCACATACTCTCTAGCCAAGGTATAGTTTAAAGTCATTTTCATGTTGTGATTTGGGATACCAAAGCATTAAATTATACCCAATTAAATAACTACATTTCTCTAGCTACAAATGATAATATAAACAGATCAATTCATGTACTTTGCTTGTGTTTTTCTCGAAGGTCAGAAAAACAAACAATATTTTAGGAATATTAAGCATTATTTTCATATTTTTATTTTGGGAAATAATACTTTATATAAACTAGAAGTTTTACACAAAAGTATATCAAACCAAATGGGAAGAAACTCTTTTAAAAAGACAAATGGCTATAAAAGTAACTTACCCCTATTTCCAGGCACTTTGAAATTCAATTAAATACATAAAGTGCCTTTCAAGAATCTTGAATATGTTTCCCAAAAATTATTTCATTTTCTCTTTTTTTAAAGCAGAGAGAAGCTCCCAAATCATTATTTCTTTGGCTTATTACACTGTCTGTGGGGAAATATTACAGATTAATAAAGCGAAGCCTGGAGTGGGAAGGGATCATGCAAATCAGATTGTATATTAGAAACAAGATTCAAAATGCTTTGTGATGAAGATACTAAAGTTGTGAACTCTCTCAGAAGTCTAACATTAACAATTTATAACCAGAAGGGGACCTTTGTTCAATGAGTCTCATGCTTCCACAATTCCACCATTCCAAGTTCTTTTTCAGATGACTCAGTCATTTCTGCCAACATTACTACGGACACTTTTCAAAATTATAGGTATTTATTGTTCTAAAGTGTATCATAAAATCTTAAATCAACCTGCTAGCCTTAAGTCCATGATATTTCATGACTTAAGCAAATACCCCAGAGTCGCTGCAAGTCATTATTGTGGCTCCCCTTTCCTCTGAATCCAAAGGCACTGAGTCTACTTCAGGACTCAAGCTGAATGACAAGGAGCTTGCTGGTACCCAGTGGTCGGATCAGCAAAGGTTTGAGGGCTTGTGATTTTTAGTTTGATAAGTACACCAACAAAATTATCTGCCAATTATTATTGTATGGGTCATGTTTTGAGACACTTTATAAATTAGCAACATATTCTGCCACAGATAAGTTAAAATCTACCTACAACAGCATAAAAGCTTACACACATTTTTTTCCCCCTCCATAACATGAAAGTCAGTAGTAGGCTGTCCAAGGTTAACGCAGGTGTTCAACAACAAGTGTTGGGGATGCAGGTTCTCTCTGCATCCTTTGTGCATTACTATGCTTAGCATGCTTTCATCCTCATGCTTGCCATTTCTTGGTCACAACAAGATGGATGCACCAGCAAGCATTATGTCCACATTTCAGACAAGAAGAAACTAAGAGGGACAGAGGTCTATGCAAGCCATGTCTGCTCCTTTTTATTGAGAAAGAAAACGGCCTTCCAGAAGCTCAGTCCAGCAGACTTATTCTTATATTTTGTTGGATAGAAGTACGTTGCATGATTACTTCCAGATCAATAAGTGGCCAAGGAGAATCAGGCAACTACAATGGTTTAGACCAAAGGAGATTTGCTTCCTAGCTTGGGGTAAGAGCTAAAAGTCTCTGAGATCAAGGTACCACAGGCATCACCTGAACAATCTTGTTCTCTGTCAGTAGGTAAAGGTTATCAGATATTGTATAGGCAATGGACAGAGGCCTTCATACCCACAATTCTGCCTTATTCCTAATCAAATTAAATCACTAGCATTAGCAAATAGCACATAAAGCCAGAGTACAAAGTACAGCAGTGGTTGGCTGAGAACATGCTTTGGCCTCTACTTTCATTTGCTACCTAAGTTTTAGGTATAAACGGTTCTAAATGACATTCAGATTTATTAATAACTTGATTCGTAAGTATGCCTCAGTTCCATTGTATAAATGAAGAATAACACTCAAGACCTTGGCTTAGATTCTTGATTCTGATGTTTATTAGCTATAGGGCTATTTGAGACATATTAACTAAACCTTAATGCTCTCATTTGTAAAATAGGAATATTATCATTTATTTTGGGGACCTATACCATAGTGTGATTATAAGGATAAAATCTTTAATTGCAAAAACTCCACAGAGTCTTTTTCTAAGTGCCCAATAAATGTTTGCAGCAGTGAGGATTGCTCAGTTATTAGTATTCTAAGTTCAGAACATACTGAATGACTAAAGTGACCTCAATTTACCATTCACTGTGTAGTATATAAAATGGGAGGAGGGAGGAGAAGCCATAGTATATCCATTTCAGAAATCCTGGCCTCACTTAAATTAGTAACTGAACTTGTTTTTTGATATTAGCCTATTGCTCACTTGTCATGTAATTACAAAACTCAAGATCAAATAAACAGTTCTTCTCAACAAAATTGGGACCTCATTAGGAATCAGGGATACTCCATGAGGTTTTAAAGACTGGAGGACAGTGCAATTTTCTTGGATAATCTATTAAGGCAAATGGAATGTAACTGCATTTTAAAATTTAATATGAAAACCAAATTCTACCAATAAATAAATAAATTTATACATATAAATCAAATTGTGAGCTCCTGTCTATAAAGAAATAGTCCATCCTTAATGACATTTTTAAGGCAGTCACATATTAAACATAGAGCAGACGCCACCCTCAGCCCATTAAAGAAGTCACCTGATAGCTTCATTTCTTAGGATAGTAGAAATTAGAACTGTTCACCCATCATAAAAGCAAATCACATAAATGACCACAGATAAAGCATAAAAAGAAAAAGGAAAAATTTCAAAGAGCAAAAGGAACTACATATGAAGCACAGAGAACCTTGCAGTAATTCAAATTCACTAATTGGGGTGGTACAAGCATTGACCATAGCTCTGTCAGTTTTTCTTAGCCAGTTTTTAAAATATGGTAATAATAACCCTTCCAACTAAATATGCCTTGCTACAGGGATTTCACTCAATACCACCAAAAGATCATTAAGAGGAGAACCTAAGACAACCAAGGGACCACTCATCCAACAAGCTTTAATGGAGATGTATATATAAGACACTATGCAAAGTTTGTGGAGGGTAAGTTTTATATTTTGTCATTTATTAAAATGTATTAACTAAAGTTAGTGCTGAAAACTGTTAAGCAATTGCTTTCTCTCTTTGATGCTAAATGTAAAATCTGTTACAGTCTTTATATAAATTTTCCAAGGAATTAAAAAATGAAAACATTTGAAGTTACAGAACATTCCAAAGAGTGGAAGACAGCTTGCTTGGATTTTCTCTAGAACTTGAAAAATCTTATTATTACATGTGGGAAAATACATGTGGGAATAGTATGACAGGGTTTCCTTATGTTCATTACTTAGACAAAATACACGTCTTTGTATAAAATATGTTCCTTTCCTATTCTCCCAGGTGTTCACACAATTTCTATGCTCCCAGTTGAAAATCTTTCAACTTGTCTCCATCATTCTGGATAAGGGTTCTTATTTCCTAATCTAGTTCTTTGGTATAATTTTACTAGCATTCATTATGTGAAGAGAAGTTATTACTGCTTTCCTTTCTGTGACATCATCTTTCCTCCAAGTTGGCCTCTCCAAGCCAACACTCTGCACATCCTTTTGTGGTAAAGAGTGCCAACAATTTCAGCTTACTCTAGTCAAAAATTGGTCTTCTAAACCCTTTGATATCCAGCAGGTATTGCTTGAGCACCCTGAATAACCAGTCATTGGCCAGCCATGCCTGTCCTCCATCATGCTTTCTCACCTGTTTTTTCCATCTTTGTACCGCAACATCAAATTTGTTTCAGTGTTAACAACCAATGCCTCAAATGTCTATCTTTTATGATAACAACTGATAGATCTGAAAACCTGGAGGTCTAATGAGAGCATGGTGGAGAAGGCTTCCCATAGCAGCACAGTTTCTTTTGTCTATGGTAACACAAGGACATTTCCAGGGTCCTATAGAAATCATTTCTCTGCCCTTGTCATCCAACCCAGGGAATGATCCTCTATTAAGAAATACTTAAATCCCTAGTTACTACTGAATTTACTGAATTCTTATTGGCCTAATAATAAGCTGTAGCTTACTTTTACTTATCTTCCCTATGTAAAATTTTATGTAATTGCTTCTCCTTTCTTCTTATTGATTTACCAGAGCTTAAACATCAATTATCTATGTACTGGATGCTTACGAGACCATTGAGTTTTGAAACGGCAGTAGGAGTAAGTAATCTCTTGGTGGTCAAAAGTTGTATTCCCCCTCCAAAACCTCTAACAAAATAGTAAAGTCTATTCAAGAAGAATGAATTTTTTAGCTGTTTCCTACTCACATTCTAATTACTTTCCAATACTATTATTGAATTAATATGCATTTAATAAAGATGTTTAAACATCATTTATGACAACCATAACTAGACCAACATTGGGGTGTCCTATACTAATTATTGAGGGTCATTTCAAACTGATTTAAACCATTTCAAGATTTTATTTGATTTAATATTTTATTTGATTTACATAATTTACCATTTCTATTTAATATTTTAATTTAAACATATTTCTTAAGTAGAGTTTGAGGTAAATCAATTTTCTATTAATACATTTTATCTTCATAATCAGAAATATGTTACTTACAAAACAAAATGACATTTCAAATTTGAGAATATTTGAGATTGTTTTCATTTCACAAGTTTGCAATTACTCATTATCATATAGCATCAGTCACTCATACTCACTAAAGATAGAGATAATGTTCAAATTTTCTTTCCCACCATCTGCCCTACCCCAGCTTCTACACAGCTAAGGCATATTCTATCCTCTTTTTTAAAATGATTTTTTGAAGTAAATATATTTTTTGGAGACAAACAAAATGGTTTCCATGTTCAAATGAAAACATAAGTCATCGGTTCCTGGTAACCTGGCCTGAGGCTGTTGACTTCAGGAAACTCTGGCTTTGTTGGTCCTGGGAATTAAGACCTATAGTGGCACTACATAACCTACATGCATCTGTGGCAAAAATTTTCAATACAGACAGGCTAGTGAGGGTAATGAGTGTTTTATTTCTACTCTGGGGTGCTATCTGTTTCAGGGAAATCAGGGCCAATTGACCTTTTGCCAGTTATGTAAGAAATCCCATGTGGAAATCTGCATTAACTGGCATCATATTACTATTTTTTTCCAGTAATATTTTAGTACCTTTTATAGCTGGCTTCCAAAGCAGCTGCCTAGTTAGACTACCTCTTAATATGATTCAGCTCAGAACAATCATAGTTATCGAATTAACATTCCGGACAGTACTTCCTTCCAAAGGCAGAAAAACTCCACTGTGGCAACTGTCAAGGGCAGAAGCTCTTTGTAGAGAAATCCCCAGCTAATAGGCAGTGGTGTCATATCTATCATACATTAATCTGCACAGGCTTCACAACTTCTTAGAGCCTTGGAAAGCAAGACCACTCCTTTTTGTGTGGTTGGCTTTAAATGGAATCATTCAGTAGATCATAGATTCTCCATTCCCCCCCATGCCCTGGCCATGTGAATAGATGAATGTAAAGAGTTTTTTTCTTTACTAAAAATTCTTGATTCAGTGCAGATGAACAGGAAGAAAAGAGATTCCATTTTCTACTAGAAGAAAGGTTATTAGTCATATCAAAGAGTAATAAATATTTCTTCCTTTCTAAGATTTTTCTACAGTCATGTTATAAAGCAGGTTTGCTCTTGGCTCTTTCAGCCTTCTTCTGAAGGCTGAAAGTGTCTTCTGCTCTCCTGGTGTTTTGTTTCAAGTGTTAATAGGTATTTCTGCCTTCTAAATTCTGCTTGCACACACTACAACTGTGGGTAGATGAGTTTAAATTTTTTTTTTTTTTTTTAATTTTTTTTTTCAACGTTTTTTATTTATTTTTGGGACAGAGAGAGACAGAGCATGAACGGGGAAGGGGCAGAGAGAGAGGGAGACACAGAATCGGAAACAGGCTCCAGGCTCCGAGCCATCAACCCAGAGCCTGACGCGGGGCTCGAACTCACGGACCGCGAGATCGTGACCTGGTTGAAGTCGGACGCTTAACCGACTGCGCCACCCAGGCGCCCCAGATGAGTTTAAATTTAATGCACAGTTTCCTTAAGCGTATTTGTATTTTTTCTTATGAAGTTAAAGACTTCCCTTATTTTAAATACATTGTCTGCTGTGTTATTGGGAGGGTGATAATTTGGGGCAGAAGACTGATTAACCCTGATGACATAGTTTAGAATTAACTTTGCACAGAGTCTTACATATGAGTTTATCATACTAGACCAGCATATTCTTACCATAGCCTCCAGTGTGGAAATTGGGTCCAGAGAAATGCTGGGGCAAAGCAAAATGGTTTAAAATTTGGTGATATACTAAAATGCAACAACAGAGTGCATGCATCATGTACCAAGAAGACTTCTTGAAGTGCCAGGCCCTGCACAGAGTATGACCCTTTTTAAATATAGTAGTACTCTCAGTGCAGGACACATAACAAGCTTTTTAAAACACACAAAAGATAGAAACTTAGCCAAAATGACAAAACAGAGGAATTCTCCCCAAAAGAAAGTTCAGGAAGGAATCACAGTAATTCAGGCCAGAGAATTACTCAAAACAGCTATGAACAGTATATATAAACAAAAATTTAGAATAATTGTCATCAGACTAATAACTGGGCTTGAAAAAAACATGGAAGACACCAGAGAAACTCTTGCTGCAGAGATCAAAGACCTAAGAACTAGTCACAATGAATTACAAAATGCTACAACTGAGATACAAAATAAACTAGATACAATAACAGCAAGGATGGAAGAAATAGAGGAGAGAATAGGTGAAATAGAAGATAAAACTATGGGAAATAATAGGAGCCAAGATGGCGGAACAGCATGGAAGCTTTTTGTGTGTCTCGCGTCCATGAAATACAGGCAGACCAACACTAAACCATCCTACACACCTAGAAAACTGAGTGGAGGATTAACATAACAATCTGCACAACCTGAACCACAGAATTCAGCAGGTACGCAGCACAGAGAGCTGAACATGGGGAGCGAGAAGCCGCAAAAAGTAGGGAACCACTTTTGTGGGTAGAGAGAGGATGGAGATTGGGGAGGCGGGGAGAATACGGGAAAAGCACCCCTCCCCAAAAGCAGCTGGAGAGAAAGTGGAAAATTGGAAACAGCCGCAAGGACTAAACTAAAAAGGGAGAAAGAAGAAAGGAGAAAGGAAAGGGTTTAAATTCCATTAAGACTGTAAACAAGGGGAGCGCAAAGGCTGCAACTCCGCAGCTTGATACCTGGCGGTGCTCTGGTGGGAAGGGCGAATCTCCAGGAACAGAGTGGGGTCTGAGAGCTTCTCGGGCCACACAGGGAAAAGTGGTTCCACTGCTGGAAGGACATTTGGTAGAGACTGTTGAAGCCACCTGGTCCCAGCAGACCCCAGAAAGCAGCCACATTCATTGGTGCTGGGGCAAAGTCATTAATGGTGAAGCCTGGTGCCAGATGTGTGTTGTGATCTTCCATAATCCCTGAAACGCTGCTGCTGCACTGTCTCATGAACTTTTTCTGGGGTGGGCTGGCACCTGGCCGCAGTCCCAGAGCACCAGCAACAACAGGGTCCATGGGGCGTTCCTGGGTGCAGCCGATATTCAGCCATTGCTTGGTGAGACCCTCCCTCAGAGGGGCAGAAGGGGTCAAAGCTATAGTCCTTCAGATGTAAGGGCGGGGTAAAACAGCCGCATCTGAGACAAAACTTGAGAGAGAGGTACTGCCTGGGGCCTGATCACAGAGAGTGAAAAAGCGGGGAGTGGATGAGAGTTGGAGACAGGATGGGTGCACAATTGCTGATCCGGGAGAACAGACTGGGTAGCTGGGTAGCTGGGTGGCCATTTTCACCATATGCACCTATGAGCGCCATAACAATCCACCCCAGTAGGCTAGTAGCGCCACCTAGTGGAGAGCGGAGAGCGGAGCTGTTACACTGAGCGCCACCCAACTGGGCCAACTTCACTCTTCAAGAACAGAAGCCTCACCACCGGCTTAATTTATGGACTATAAAGAGCTACATAGACTGACTTCTAGAGGAAAACGAAGCAATTTCAGTCCTACTTCAATCTGTTAGCAGGTTCATTTATTCAATTTTTTTCTTTTCCCTTTTTCTCTTTTACAATTCTTTTCTTTTCCTTGAATACAGAAAGAGAAAAAATTCATTTTTATTTTTAATTTTTATTAAAAATATTTCTTTAATTTTTATTACTATATTTTTTACTTTTGTGTAATTTTTTTTCAAATTCAACTTTACTTCCATCATTTTATTTTAGTCTACTTCAGTGTACTCACCATTTCAAATTTATAAACAATTTCCTTTTTTTCTTTCTTTTTCTTTTTTCTCTTTTTCATTTCTTTTCTTTTTCTTGAATGCAGAAAGAGAAAAAAATCATTTTTATTTTCAAATCCTTTTTAAAATTTTTAAAAAATTTTTATTACTATATTTTTTGCTTTTATGTAAATTTTTCAAATTCTATCTTACTTCCATCATTTTATTTTAGTCTACTACAGTGTGTTCACTTTTTCAAATTTTCAAACGATTTTTTTTCTTTTTCTTTTTTCTTTTTTTATCTTCTTTCTCTTTTTCATTTCTTTTTTCTTAAATACAGAAAATGAAAAAATTCATATTTATTTTAAATTTTTATTAAAATATTTTTCTTTAATTTTTTCCTACTATATTCTTTACTTTTGTGTATATTTTTTCAAATTCTATTTTATCCCCATCATCTCATTTTAGTCACTTCAGTGTATTCATTTTTTCAAATTCTCAAACGATTTCCCTTTTTTCCTCCTCACTCCGTTTTTTTTCTCTAATCTGTCAAACCACTTTCAACACCCAGACCAAAACACACCTAGGATCTAGCATCATCTATTCAATTTTTGTGTGTGGGTGTTTTTAAGTTTTAATTTTAATATTTTTTAAATTTTAATTTTTTTAATTTCAATTTTTCTACCTCATTAATTCATTTTATCCCTCCAAAATGACAAAACGAAGGAATTCACCCCAAAAGAAAGAGCACGATGAAACGAGAGCCAGGGATTTAACTAACACAGATATGAGCAAGATGTCTGAACCGGAATTTAGAATCACGATAATAAGAATACTAGCTGGAGTCAAAAATAGATTAGAATCCCTTTCTGCAGAGATAAAAGAAGTAAAAAATAGCCAGAATGAAATTAAAAATGCTATAACTGAGCTGCAATCATGGATGGATGCAGTGGCAGCAAGGACAGACGAGGCAGAACAGAGAATCAGCAATATTGAGGACAAACTTATACAGAATAACGAAGCAGAAAAAAAGAGGGAGATTAAGGCAAAAGAGCACGATTTAAGAATTAGAGAAATCAGTGACTCATTAAAAAGGAACAACATCAGAATCATAGGGGTCCCAGAAGAGGAAGAGAGAGAAACAGGGGCAAAAGGGTTATGTGAGCAAATCATAGCAGAAATCTTTCCTAACCTGGGGAAAGACACAAGCATCAAAATCCAGGAAGCACAGAGGACCCCCATTAGATTCAACAAAAACCAACCATCAACAAGGCATATCATATTCAAATTCACAAAATACTCAGGCAAGGAGAGAATCATGAAAGCAGCAAGGGGAAAAAAGTCCCTAACATACAAGGGAAGACAGATCAGGTTTGCAGAAGACCTATCCACAGAAACTTAGCAGGCCAGAAAAGAGTGGTGGGATATATTCAGTGTGCTGAATCAGAAAAATATACAGCCAAGAATTCTTTATCCAGCAAGGCCGTCATTCAAAATAGAAGGAGAGATAAAAAGTTTCCCAGACAAACAAAAATTAAAGGAGTTTGTGACCACTAAACCAGCCCTGCAAGAAATTTTAAGGGGGACTTTCTGAGGGGAGAAAAGATGAAAAAAATATATATATAAATAAATAAATACCAAAAGCAACAAAAGATTAGAAAGGATCAGAGACCACCACCAGAAACTCCAACTCTACAAGCATCATAATGGCAATCAATTCATATCTTTCAGTACTCACTCTAAACATCAATGGACTCAATGCTCCAATCAAAAGACATAGAGCAACAGAATGGATAAGAAAACAAGATCCATCTATATGCTGTTTACAAGAGACCCACTTTAGACCTAAAGTCACCTTCAGATTGAAAATAAGGGGATGGAGAACCATCTATCATTCTAATGGACAACAAAAGAAAGCTGGAGTAGCCATATGCATATCAGACAATTTAGACTTTAAAATAAGGACTGTATCTAGAGATGCAGAAGGGCATTATATCATAATCAAGGGGTCTATAGACCAAGAAAACCTAACAATTGTAAACATTTATGTGCCAAATGTGGAAACACCCAAATATATAAATCAATTAATCACAAACATAAAGAAACTCATTGGTAGTAATACCATAATAGTAGGAGACTTCAACACCACACTGACAGCAATGGACAGATCATCTAATCAAAAAATCGACAAGGAGACAATGGCTTTGAATGACACAATGGACCAGATGGACTTAACAGATATATTCAGAACATTTCATCCTAAAACAGCAGAATATACATTCTTATCCAGTGCACATGGAACGGTCTCCAGAATAGACCATATACTGGGACACAAATCAACCCTAAGTAAGTAAAAAAGATCGAGATCATAGTATGCATATTTTCAGACCAAAATGCTATGAAACTTGAAATCAACCACAAGAAAAAATTTGGAAAGGTAACAAATACTTGGAGACTGAAGAACATCCTACTAAAGAATGAATGGGCTAACCAAGCAGTTAAAGAGGAAATTAACAAGTATATGGAAGTCAATGAAAATGATAACACCACAACCCCAAACCTCTGGGATGCAGCAAAGGCGGTCATAAGAGGAAAGTATATAGCAATCCAGGACTTCTTAAAGAAGGAAGAAAGATCTCAGATACACAACCTAACCTTATGCCTTAAGGAGCTGGAAAAAGAACAACAAATAAAACCCAAAACCAGCAGAAGACAGGAAATAATAAAGATTAGAGCAGAAATTAATGTATTGAAACCAAAAAAACCAGTAGAACAGATCAATGAAACCAGAAGCTGGTTCTTTGAAAGAATTAACAAAATTGATAAACCACTAGCCAGTTTGATCAAGAAGAAAAAGGAAAGGACCCAAATAAATAAAATCAAGAATGAAAGAGGAGAGATCACAACCAACACAACAGAAATAAAAACAATAATAAGAGAATATTATGAGCAATTATATGCCAATAAATGGGTAATCTGTAAGAAATGGGCAAATTCCTAGAAACATATATACTACCAACACTGAAACAGGAAGAAATAGAAAATTTTAACAGACCCATAACCAGTAAGGAAATCAAATTAGTAATCAAAAATCTGCCAAAAAACCAGAGTCCAGGTCCAGATGGCTTTCCAGGGGAATTCTACCAAACATTTAAGCAAGAGTTAACACCCATTCTCTTGAAACTGTTCCAAAAAATAGAAATGGAAGGAAAACGTCCAAACTCTTTCTATGAAGCCAGCATTACCTTGATTCCAAAAGCAAACAGAGACCCCACTAAAAAGGAGAACTACAGACCAATTTCCCTGATGAACATGGATGCAAAAATCCTCAACAAGATATTAGCCAACCAGATCCAACAATACATTAAAAAAATTATTCACCACAACCAAGCAGGATTTATACCTGGGATGCAGGGCTGGTTCAATATCCGCAGAACAATTAACGTGATTCATCACATCAATAAAAGAAAGGACAAGAACCATATGATCCTCTCAATAGAGGCAGAGAAAGCATTTCACAAAATACAGCATCCTTTCTTGATAAAAACCCTCAAGAAAGTAGGGATAGAAGGAGGATACCTCGAGATGATAAAAGCCATGTATGAATGACCCAACACGAATATCATCCTCAATGGGGAAAAACTGACAGCTTTCCCCCTAAGGTCAGGAAGAAGACAGGAATGTCCACTCTCACCACTGTTATTCAATGCAGTATTGGAAGTCTTAGCCTCTGCAATCAGACAACACAAAGAAATAAAAGCCATCCCAATTGGCCATGAGGAGGTCAAACTTTCACTCTTTGTAGATGACATGATACTCCATATGGAAAACCCAAAAGATTCCACCAAAAAACTGCTAGAATTGATTCATGAATTCAGCAAAGTTGCAGGATATAAAATCAATGCACAGAAATCGGTTGCATTCCTATACACCAACAATGAAGCAACAGAAAGAGAAATCAAGGAATCGATCCCATTTACAGTTGCATAAAAAAACCATAAAATACCTAGGAAGAAATCTAGTCAAAGAGTTGAAAAATCTATACACTGAAAATTATAGAAAGCTTAAGAAAGAAATTGAAGAAGACACAAAAAATGGAAAAGGATTCCATACTCCTGGATAGCAAGAACAAATATTGTTAAAATGTCGATACTACCCAAAGTAATCTACATATTCAATGCAATCCCTATCAAAGTAACACCAGCATTATTCACAGAGCTAGAACAAATAATCCTAAAATTTGTGTGGAACCAGAAAAGACCCCAAATAGCCAAAGCAGTCTTGAAAAAGAAAACCAAAGCAGGAGGCATCACAATCCCAGACTTCAAGCTATACTACAAAGCTGTAATCATCAAGACAGTATCGTACTGGCACAAAACCACACTCGTCAGTGTAACAGAATAGAGAACCCGGAAATGGACCCACAAACCTATGGCCAACTAATCTTTGAAAAAAGTAGTAAAGAATATCCAATGGAATAAAGACAGTCTCTTCAGCAAGTGATGCTGGGAAAACTGTACAGCGACATGCAGAAGAATGAACCTGGACCACTTTCTTACACCATACACAAAAATAAACTCAAAATGGATGAAAGACCTAAATGTAAATAGGAAGCCATCAAAATCCTTGAGGAGAAAGCAGGTAAAAACCTCTTTGACCTTGGCCATAGCAACTTCTTACTCAACACATCTCTGGAGGCAAGGGAAACAAAAGCAAAAAGGAACTCTGGGACCTCATCAAAAAGCTTCTGCACAGCGAATGAAACAATCAGCAAAACTAAAAGGCAACAGACAGAATGGGAGAAGATATTTGCAAATGACGTATCAGATAAAGGGTTAGTATCCAAAATCTATGATGAACTTATCAAACTCAACACCCAAAAAACAAATAATCCAGTGAAAAAAATGGGCAAAAGACATGAATAGACACTTCTCCAAAGAAGACATCCATATGGCCGACACATGAAAAAATGCTCCACATCACTCATCATCAGGGAATACAAATCGATACCACCTCACCCCTGTCAGAATGGCTACCATTAACAACTCTGGCAACGACAGATGTTGGCGAGGATTCAGAGAAAGAGGATCTCTTTTGCATTGTTGGTGGGAATGCAAGCTGGTGCAGCCACTCTGGAAAACAGTATGGAGGTTCCTCAAAAAAACTAAAAATAGAACTACCCTATGGCCCAGCAATTGCACTAGTAGGCATTTATCCATGGGATATAGGTGTGCTGTTTCAAAGGAACACATGCACCCCCATGTTTATAGCAGCACTGTCAACAATAGCCAAAGTATGGAAAGAACCCAAATGTCCATCGATGGATGAATGGATAAAGAAGATGTGGTATATATATATACAATGGAGTATTATTCGGCAATGAAAAAGAATGAAATCTTGCCATTTGCAACTACGTAGATGGAACTGGAGGGTATTATTATAAGTGAAATGAGTCAGTCAGAGAAAGGCAAACATCATATGACTTCACTTATATGAGGACTTTAAGAGACAAAACAGATGAACATAAGGGAAGGGAAACAAAAATAATATAAAAACAGGGAAAGAGACAAAACAGAAGAGACTCATAAATATGGAGAACAAACAGAGGGTTGCTGGATGGGTTGTGGGAGGGGAGATGGGCTAAATAGGTAAGGGGCATTAAGGAATCTATTCCTGAAATCATTGTTTCACTATATGCTAACTAATTTGGATATAAATTTTAAAAAATAAAAAATAAAATTAGAAAAAAAACTATGGGAAATAATGAAGCTGAAAAAAGAGGGAAAGATCATGAGGGGAGAACTAGAGAACTAAGTGATTCCATGAAACAAAACAATATCAATGTCCTAGGAGTTCCAGAAGAAGAGCGAGACAAAAGGTTTATTTGAACAAATTATAGCTGAGAACTTCCCTATTCTGGGGAAGGAAAAAGGCATCCAGGTCCAAGAAGCACAGAGAACTCCCCTCAAAATCAACAAAAACAGGCCCACAACATGACATATCATAGTGAAACTGGCATAATAGAAAGATAAAGAACTCTGAAAGCAGCTAGGGACGAATGGTCCTTAACCTACAATGGTAGACACATAAGGTTAGTAGCAGACCTGTCCCCTGAAAGTTGGCAGGTAAGAAGGGAGTGGCAGGAAATATTTAATGTGCTGAATAATAAAAAAAAAATGCAGCCAAGAATCCTTTATCCAGCAAGGCTGTCATTCAGAATAGAAGGAGAGATAAAGACTTTCCCAAACCAAAACCAAAACCAAAACCAAACCAAAACAAACAAACAAACAAAAAACTAAAGGATTATGACCACTAAACCAGCCCTACAAGAGATCCTAAGGGGGACTCTGAGAGGAAAGCAGCAAAGACTGCAAAGATCAAGAGACATCATCACAAACATGAAATCTACAGATAACACAGTGGCACTGAATTCATATCTTTAAATAATCACTATGAATGTAAATGGACTCAATGTTCCAATCAAAAGACATAAGGTATCAGAATGGAATTTTTTAAAAAAGAAAAAGATCCCTCTTTATGCTACCTACAAGAGACACTTTAGACTGGAGGACACCTGCAGATTGAAAGTGAAGGGATGGAGAATCTATTATGCTAATAGACATCAAAAGAAAGCTGGAGTAGCCATGCTTCTATCAGACAAACTAGATTTAAAACAAAGACTGTAACAAGATATGAAGAAGGGCATTATATCATAATTAAGGGGTCTATCCACCAAGAAGAGCTAACAATTATAAATATTTATGCCCCCAACATAGAACACCGAAATATAGAAATCAATTAATTACAAACATAAGCAAACTTATTGATAATAATACCATAATCATAGGAAGCTTTAATACTCCACTTACAACAATGGACAGATCACCTAGGCAGAAAATCAATAAGGAAACAATGGCTCAGGATGACACATTAGACTTAATAAATATATTCAGAACATTTCATCCTAAACCAGCAGAATACACATTCTTCTTGAGTGCACATGGAACATTCTCCAAAATGGATTACATACTGGTTCACAAAACAGCCCTCAACAGGTCAAAAAATCGAGATCATACCATGCATATTTTCAGATCACAATGCTATGAAACTTGAAATCAACCGCAAGAAAAAAATTGGAAAGCCCCCAAATACATGGAGGTTAAAGAACATCTTACTAAAGAAAGAATGGTTTAACCAGGAAATTAAATAAGAAATTGAAAAATACATGGAAGCAAAAGAAAATGAAAACATTACAGTCCAAACCCTTTGGGATGCAGCAAAGGCAGTCCTAAGAGAAAATACATGGCAATTCAGGCTTATCTCAAAAAGCAAGACTGGTCCCAAATATACAACCTAACCTTACACCTAAAAGAGTTAGAAAAGGAGCAGCAAATAAAGCCAAAAGCTAGTAGAAGAAGGAAAATAATAAAGATTAGAGCAGAAATAAACAATATAGAATAAAAAAAATACAGTTGAATAGATCAATAAAACGACAAACTGTTTTTTGAAAGAATAAACAAAATTGATAACTCTCTAGCCAGACTTACCAAAAAGAAAAGAGGTCCCAACTAGATAAAATCATGAATAAGGAGAGATCACCACCAGCACCACAGAAATACAAACAATTATAAAAGAATACTATAAAAAATTATATGCCAAAAAACTGGACAATCTGGAAAAAATGGACAAATTCCTACCCCTCACACACTACCAAAACTCAAACACGAAGAAACAGAAAATTTGAACAGACCCATAACCAGCAAAGAAATTGAATTGGTTATCAAAAACCTCCAACAAATTACAGTCCTGGGCCAGATGGCTTCCCAGGGGAATTCTACCAGACATTTAAAGCAGAGTTAATACCTATTATTCTCAAACTGTTCCAGAAAATAGAAATGGAAGGAAAGTTTCCAAACTCATTCTATGAAGCCAGCATTACCTTGATTCCAAAACAGGACAAAGTAAACAATCAACCAAACTTAAAGGCAACTAATGGAAGGGGAGAAGATACTTGCAAATGATATATTGGATAAAGGGTTAGTATCCCAAATCTGTAAAGAATTTACCAAATTCAACACCCAAAAAACAAATAATCCAGTGAAGAAATGGGCAAAAGACATGAATAGACACTTCTCCAAAGAAGACATCCAGATGGGGCACCTGGGTGGCTCATTCAGTTAAGTGTCTAACTTCAGCTCAGGGCATTATCTTGAGGTTCATGAGTTCAAACCCCACATTGGGCTCTGTGCAGACAGCTCAGAGCCTAGAGTCTGCTTCTGATTCTGTGTCACCCTCTCTCTCTCTGCCCTTCCCCCACTTGTGCATACACACTCTGTCTCTCTCTCTCAGAAACATATAAACATTAAAAAAAAAAAGAAGACATCCAGATGGCAAACAGACACATGAAAATGTTTTTTCTATATTAATAGAGATGATCATGTGGGCTTTTCTTTTCATTCTGTTAATGTGGTATATTACATTGATTGATTTTTGTACGTTAAACTATCCTTGTATTCCAGGAATAGATCCCACTTGGTCATGATGCATAATCCTTTTTTTTTTTTAAGTTTATTTTTTTGAGAGAAAGAAAGTACACACAAGCAGGTGAGAGGCAGAGAGAAAAGAAGAGATAGAATTCCAAGCAGGCTCCACGCCATCAGCGCAGAGCTTGATTAGGGGCTAAACTCATGAACTATAAGATCATGACCTGGGCAGAGATCAAGAGTCGGGTGCTCAACCAACTGAGCCACCCAGGTGCCTCAATGCATGATCCTTTTAATGTTATGTTGAATTCTATTTGGTAATATTTTGTTGAAGATTTTTATATCACTATTCAGAGGGAATATTTGCCTTTAGTTTTCTTTTAGTGTCTTTGTCTGGCTTTGATATCAGGATAATTCTGGGCTCACAAAATGAGTTAGAAAGTCCTCCCTCCTCTTAATTTTTTGGGAAGAGATGGAGAAGGATAGGTATAATTCATCACTGTAGCCATTTGTTCTTGGGTAGAAAACCTTATTGTTAGAAGTGTTTTGGTTATTGATTAACTATCCTTATTAGTTCTAGGCTATTCAGATTTTCTATTTCTTCATGATTCAGTCTTGGTACATTGTATTTCTAGAATCTTGTCCATTACATATGGGTTATCCAATTTGTTCGAGTACAATTGTACACAATACTCTGTTACAATCCTTTTTACTTGTATAAAATTGGTAGTAATATCCTCTCTTCTATTTCTGATTTAGGTTTTTGGGGGTCTTCTCTCTTTTTTCCTTAGTCAATCTATGTAAAAGTTTATCAATTTTGCTGATTTTTTCAAAAAAACCAATTCTTGGTTATGTTAATTTTCTCTGTCTTCCTATTCTCTATTCTATTTATCCCCACTCTTATCTTTATTATTTCCTTCCTTCTGCAAGTTTTGAATTTAATTAGTCTTTCCTTTACTTTTTATTCCTGAAGGTATAAAGGTTGTTGATTTGACACCATTATTCCTTTATAATGTAACTATTTAAGTTATAAATCTCCCTTTGGCTCTGCTTTAACTGCATCCCATATATTTTCATGTTGTCTTTGCTTTATATATTTGGGTGCTCTGATATTCCATGCATATATATTTATAATTCACCTAGAATTTATATCTTTCAGGTGAATTGACCATTTTATCATTATGTAATGTTATTTGACTTGTGATACTTTTTGACTTGGGATCTATTTTGGCTGATAAAAGTATAGTCATCTCTGCCCAGTTGCTATGTGCATGAGATATCTTTTCCTATCTTTTCACTTTCAACCTATGTGTGTCCTTAGATCTAAAATGTGTCTCTTGAGTTGAAGATAACACAAACAAATGGAAAGATATTTCGTGCTCATGGTTTGGAAGAATTAATATTGATAAAATGTCCATACAACCCAAAGCAATCTACAGATTCAATATGATCCCTACCAAAATATCAACAGTGTTTTTCATAGAACTATAACAAATAATACTAAAATTCGTATCGAACCACAAAAGACCCTGAATAGCCAAAGCAACTTTGAAAGGTATCACAATCCCAGATTTCAATATATACTACAAAGCTGTAGTAATCAAAACAGTATGGTACTGACACAAAACCAGATAGATTGGTCAGTGGAACAGAACCAAGAGTCCAGAAATAAACCCATGCTTATATGCTCGATTAATCTATGACAAAGGAGGCAAGAGTATATAATAAGGAAAAGGTAGACTTTTCAGTAAATAGTGATGTACAGCTATATGCAAAATAATAAAACTGGACCACTTTCTTAGACTATATACAAAAATAAACTCAAAGTGGATTAAAGACCTAAATATGAGATTTGAAACTATAAAACTAGAGGAAAACATAGGTAGTAATTTCTTTGACAATGATCTTAGCAACATTTTTCTAAATATGTCTCTTCAGTCAAGGGAACAAAAGCAAAAAGACACTACACTCTGCTAAAATAAAAGACTTTTGTATAAGGAAATCTTCAACAAAATGAAAAGGCAACCTATTGGATGGGAGAAGATATTCAAAAATGATCTATCAGATAAAGGGTTAATATCTAAAAATATATTAAAAAAAACCTATACAACTCAGTGCCAAAAACTTCAAATAATCAGAATAAAAATGGTTAGAGGAGCTGGATAGACATTTTTCCAAAAAAGATAGAGAGATGGTCAACAGACAACATTACTGGTGATGAGCATTATGAAAAATATGCTCATCACCAGTAATCAGTGGGGAAATGCAAACCAAAACACATGAGATACGACCTTATACCTGTCAGAATGGTTAGAATCAAAAAACAAGAAATAACAAGTGTTGGTGAGGATATAGAGAAAAAGGAACCCTTGTGCATGATCGGTGGGAATGCAAATTGGTACAGCCATGGTGGAAAACAGTATGGAAGTTCCTCAAAAAATTAAAAATGGAAATGCCATATGACCCATTAATTCAACTACTGGGTATTTACCACCTCCCCCCCCCCCAAAACAAGAACAAAAACACTAATTTGAAAAGATATATTCACCCTTATGTTTATTGCAGCATTATTTACAATAGCCAAGATATGAAACCAACCCAAATGTCCATAGGTAGATGAATAAAGATATGATATATATAATGGAATATTATTACTCAGTCATAAAAAGGATGGGATCTTGCCATTTGTGACAACATGGATGGACCTAAAGGGTTTTACACCATGTGAAAACAATCACAGAAAGGCAAATACCGTATGATTTCACTTATGTGTAGAATCTAAAAAAACAATCAGAATAAACAAACAAAAAGCAGGAACACACCCATAAATACAGAGACAAACTGATGGCTGCAATAGGAGAAGGGGTTGGGAGGATGGGCAAAATGGGTGAAGGGGGGTGGGAGATGAAAACTTCCATTTATGGAATGTATAAGTCATGGAGCTGAAAGGTACAGCATGGGGGATTTAGTCAGGTGTATCATAAGAGTGTTATTGGTTACAGATGGTAGCTACACTTGTGGTGAGCACAGTATAACATATAGACTTGTCAAATCACTATGTTGCACATCTGAAACTAATGTAACTATTTGTGTCCATTATACTTCAATTAGAACTATTTATTTATTTATTTATTTATTTATTTTAATAATTTATTGTCACATTAGTTAACATACAGTGTATACAATGTAGTCTTGGCTTCAGGAGTAGTTTCCCATGATTCATTACTTACATTCAACACCCAGTGCTCATCTCTACAAGTGCCCTCCTCAATACCCATCTCCCATTTTCCCCTCAACGCCCCCCCCCCCATCAACCCTCAGTTTGTTCTCTGTATGGTTTGCCTCCCTCTTTGTAACTTATTTTTCCTTCCCTTCCTCTATGTTATTCTGTTATGTTTCTCAAATTCCACATGTGAGTGAAAACATATGATTATCCATCTTTTTCTTACTGGCTTATTTCACTTAGCATAATACCCTCCAGTTCCATCCATGTTTTTGCAAATGGCAAGATTTCATTCTTTTTCATTGCCAAGTAGTATTCCAGTGTGTGTGTGTGTGTGTGTGTGTGTGTGTGTGTGTGTGTGTATCCATTCATCAGTTGATGGACCTTTGGGCTCTTTCCATAATTTGGCCATTGTTGATAGCACTGCTATAAACACTGGGGTATGTGTGTCCCTATGAATCAGCACTTCTATATCCTTATCCTTTGTATAAATTCTTATTAGTACTATTGCTGGGTCGTAGGGTAGTTCTATTTTTAATTCTTTGAGGAACCTCAAAGAATTCTGCTGTTTTCCAAAGTGGCTGCACTAGTTTGCATTCCCACCAACAGTGCAAGAGGGTTCCCCTTCTCCACATCCTTGCCAACATCTGTTGTTTCCTGAGTTGTTCATTTTAGCCACTCTGACCAGTATGAGGTGGTATCTCAATGTGGTTTTGATTTGTATTTCCCTGATGATGAGTGATGTTGAGCATCTTTGTATGTGTCTGTTAGCCATCTGGATATCTTCTTTGGAAAACTGTCTTCATGTATTCTGCCCATTTCTTCACTGGATTATTTGTTGAGTTCACTATTATTATTGTTCACGGGTGTTGAATTTGGTAAATTTTTTATAGATCTTTGATACTAATACTTTATCTGATATGTCATTTGCAAATATCTTCTCCCATTCCATTGGTTGACTTTTAGTTTTGTTGATTGTTTTCTTTGCTGTGCAGAAGCTTTTTACCTTGATGGGGTCCTAACAGTTCATTTTTGCTTTTATTTCCCTTGCCTTTGGAGACATTAGAAAAAAAATTTTTTTTAATAAAATAAAATGTGTCTCTTATGGACAGCTCATATATGTATCTTTTTTTTTTTTTAACCCATTCCACCAATCTATATTTTTCTATTGAGGAGTTTAATCCTTTTACACTGCCACAACTTTATAATTTCCACTCTGCTTTTTCTAGCCCGAGGGAGGGAACTAGGAATTGGCCCTGTTATAGACTGAATTTTCCCCTCTCCTGAATTCATAGGTTGAATCACTAACCCCCAACGCAATGGTATTAGGAGTTGAGGCCTTTGGGAGGTACTAGGTTTAGATTATATAGGTCATGAAGGTGAAGAACTCATGATAGGATTGGTGCTCTTATAAGAGAATGAAGAGACACCAGAGCCTTTTGTATCCACCATATGAGGATACGGTAAGAAGGCAGCCATCTACCAAGTGAGGAAGAAGGCCCTCACCAAAACCCAGCCATGCTGGTGACCTGATCTCCAGTCTCCAGAATTGTGGGAAATAAAAGTCTGTTTTTTAAACCACCAGTCCATAATATTTTGTTATAGCAGTCTGAGCAGATTAACACAAGCCACTTCCTCCTGACCTTAGTGCAGAGAATTGTGCAAGGATGTGAAGGGGCTGAGGCAAAGGTGAATAAAAACACCAGGAAATTTACTGCCATTCTGTGGCTTTTCCTTGATTGGGCATTTGCTTGGTTGCTGTAATCTTTAGCTGTTTTCCAGAGTACCTATAAAGTTATTTTAGTCAGTCTGAGGATGTTTATTTGATAATTCGGTAAGAGAATGAGGCCCAGGAGCTTCCTAGGGCAATATCTTGCTAACACTAACCCTCCTCCCCATGATTCAGAATGTTAATTTTGAGAAATGAGGGATAATGCACACTGAATTCAAGTATGATACATCAAAGTGAGTATATTCCTTTACTTGAAAGTTTTGAAAGCTGATCACTCATACTTAATATATTTAATATTTTAATCATGATTTTATAAAAATACTTTATTTCTAATTATTCATAAATTTGATTCCATGGTTCACTATGTTCACTGTCAAATATCCTGAAGTACACATGATAAATAGCCAAGTTTCATGCCTAAGTATATATACTATACATATATACAGAGACATTCCTGAGCAGTTACAAAATATGGTTTTGTAATAAGCACTGTGTTTTTTCATATATAACAAATGCATTATTTCCTTGTGCCCAAAATGCAAATTTGCAAATTACATCCAGGAACTCATCAAATCTGCTAGATGAATTATGTAATTCAATTTGGCAAAATTTTTGCTCACAGCACAAATAGTTTTCTTTGGTTTTCTTGGATTCTGTTCTAAGAAGGAGGTAGCTGGAAAAAAGTGAAAAATTACAGGATATGATTCATAAAAATCCCACATCTTTTTTGTGTGCTTGTACATTCTTTTTTGAGGGAAAATGTTTTTGTCCCACAGCAATGAGTCCTCTTCCTTCTCAGTAAGTACTTTTTAGTTGGAAAGATACCCATGCACAATATATCCAAGGTATTCAAAAAACAGGGTAGCCAAAATGAGAGAAAGATGCATGTCATTTAGCAACTAGAGGAACATGTACCATATTCATTAAATCCCTTTTTCACCAGAAAGGAATGTGAAGCCTGAACTTTAACACGGCCACAGTATGTACTAGAGAGCAAAGAAATGAAACCTCAGCTATGTATGTTGTTGCCAAGCATTAGCCCAAATCTTTCACTCTCTGACATGTGATGAGTATCTGTTTCCCTGTCATGTTTTAAGAGACATGAAAATGATGCCCATGTAACCATATCCTCATTTCTAAGGTTCAGACAAGTGGAACTCACTGCTATTCCTTCCTCTTCATATTTGCTACCAACAGTGAGAGTAAGCACATATGACTCAAAGAAGGACTACCAGCACTGCATTGTCTGAGGTCGTTTTCAGGGGGTACAAGAAACACCAAATAATTAGGAGTAGTTACATCTCTGCAGATAGTATAAGTACTTGTAATTTCCTTTTCTCTCCTAAAGCCGTCTGCGAACTCTTATCATTGTAGGTTTGTGAAAAACTCTTATGGCAGTAACTCTTATTACCTGGAATGAGGAGTTCTCTTAAGCAGTGGAATGACCAGCAGTTTCAGAAACTGAAGTGTTGATTTCATGCATATGAAGAATTCATGGAATATCAGAACTAAATGAAACCATAGAGATTAGATATCCAGTGCTCTCATTTCATAAAAAAGAGCCTGAAACCACTTTCAATATTGTCAGTGTGAAGGACCAGTTAAACTGTAGCACTCCTTTTCTTAAAAAATTGTTTTAAATGTTTATTTATTTTTTGAGAGAGATATAGAGCATGAGCAGGAGAAGGGCAGAAATAGAGGGAGACACAGAATCCGAAGCAGGCTCCAGGCTCTGAGCTCTGGTGTGGGGCTCGAACCCACAAACTGTGAGATCATGACCTGACCTGAAGTTGGATGCTTAACCGACTGAGCCACTCAGGTGCCCCTAAACGATAGCCCTTCTGCCATAAAGATCAAGGAAACTAGATAAAAATTTCTTTCAAATGTATAGATAAAATTCACCCAAGCCAGCAAAACCTCCAAGTATCAGTAAGGAAGAAGGCATTGAAAATAAGAGGGGCAGGGGGGAGTTCCGGAAGATGGCGGCGTAGGAGGACGCTGGGCTCACCGCGCATCCTGCTGATCACTTAGAGTCCACCTACACCTGCCTAAATAACCCAGAAAACCGCCAGAGGATTAGCAGAAAGGAGTCTCCGGAGCCAAGCGCAGACGAGAGGCCCACGAAAGAGGGTAGAAAGGGCGGCGAGGTGGTGCGCGCTCCATGGACTGGCGGGAGGGAGCCGGGGCGGAGGGGCAGCCTGCCGGCCAAGCAGAGCCCCCGAGTCTGGCTGGCAAAAGCGGAGGGGCCGGACGGACTGTGTTCCGACAGCAAGCGCGACTTAGCGTCTGGGAGGTCATAAGTTAACAGCTCTGCTCAGAAAGCGGGAAGGCTGGAGGACAAAGAGAGGGAGAGTTGCTGAGCCCCCAGACGACAGAGCTCAGTTTGGTGGGGAACAAAGGCGCTCGCCAGCGCCATCTCCCCCGCCCATCCCCCAGCCAAAATCCCAAAGGGAACCAGTGCCTGCCAGGGAACTTGCTCCCTCCGCGCAAACACCCAACTCTGTGCTTCTGCCCAGCCAAACCTCAGGCAGCGGATCTGACTCCCTCCCGCTGCCACAGGGCCCCTCCTGAAGTGAATCACCTAAGGAGAAGCGAGCTAAGCCTGCCCCTCCCACCCCCGTGCACCTTGCCTACCCACCCCAGCTAATACGCCAGCTCCCCAGCACCACAAGCCTGGCAGTGTGCAAGTAGACCAGACGGGCCACACCACCCCACAGTGAATCCCGCCCCTAGGAGAGGGGAAGAGAAGGCACACACCAGTCTGACTGTGGCCCCAGCGGTGGGCTGGGGGCAGACATCAGGTCGGACTGCGGCCCCGCCCACCAACTCCAGTTACACACCACAGCACGGGGGAAGTGCCCTGCAGGTCCTCACCGCTCCAGGGACTATCCAAAATGACCAAACGGAAGAATTCCCCTCAGAAGAATCTCCAGGAAATAACAACAGCTAATGAACTGATCAAAAAGGATTTAAATAATATAACAGAAAGTGAATTTAGAATAATAGTCATAAAATTAATCGCTGGGCTTGAAAACAGTATACAGGACAGCAGAGAATCTCTTGCTACAGAGATCAAGGGACTAAGGAACAGTCACGAGGAGCTGAAAAACGCTTTAAACGAAATGCAAAACAAAATGGAAACCACGACGGCTCGGATTGAAGAGGCAGAGGAGAGAATAGGTGAACTAGAAGATAAAGTTATGGAGAAAGAGGAAGCTGAAAGAAAGAGAGATAAAAAAATCCAGGAGTATGAGGGGAAAATTAGAGAACTAAGTGATACACTAAAAAGAAATAATATACGCATAATTGGTATCCCAGAGGAGGAAGAGAGAGGGAAAGGTGCTGAAGGGGTACTTGAAGAAATTATAGCTGAGAACTTCCCTGAACTGGGGAAGGAAAAAGGCATTGAAATCCAAGAGGCACAGAGAACTCCCTTCAGACGTAACTTGAATCGATCTTCTGCACGACATATCATAGTGAAACTGGCAAAATACAAGGATAAAGAGAAAATTCTGAAAGCAGCAAGGGATAAACGTGCCCTCACATATAAAGGGAGACCTATAAGACTCGTGACTGATCTCTCCTTTGAAACTTGGCAGGCCAGAAAGGCTTGGCACGATATCTTCAGTGTGCTAAACAGAAAAAATATGCAGCCGAGAATCCTTTATCCAGCAAGTCTGTCATTTAGAATAGAAGGAGAGATAAAGGTCTTCCCAAACAAACAAAAACTGAAGGAATTTGTCACCACGAAACCAGCCCTACAAGAGATCCTAAGGGGGATCCTGTGAGACAAAGTACCAGAGACATCACTACAAGCATAAAACATACAGACATCACAATGACTCTAAACCCGTATCTTTCTATAATAACACTGAATGTAAATGGATTAAATGCGCCAACCAAAAGACATAGGGTATCAGAATGGATAAAAAAACAAGACCCATCTATTTGCTGTCTACAAGAGACTCATTTGAGATCTGAGGACACCTTTAGATTGAGAGTGAGGGGATGGAGAACTATTTATCATGCTACTGGAAGCCAAAAGAAAGCTGGAGTAGCCATACTTATATCAGACAAACTAGACTTTAAATTAAAGGCTGTAACAAGAGATGAAGAAGGGCATTATATAATAATTACAGGGTCTATCCATCAGGAAGAGCTAACAATTATAAATGTCTATGCGCCAAATACCGGAGCCCCCAGATATATAAAACAGTTACTCATAAACATAAGCAACCTTATTGATAAGAATGTGGTCATTGCAGGGAACTTTAACACCCCACTTACAGAAATGGATAGATCATCTAGACACACGGTCAATAAAGAAACAAGGGCCCTGAATGATACATTGGATCAGATGGACTTGACAGATATATTTAGAACTCTGCATCCCAAAGCAACAGAATATACTTTCTTCTCGAGTGCACATGGAACATTCTCCAAGATAGATCATATACTGGGTCACAAAACAGCCCTTCATAAGTTTACAAGAATTGAAATTATACCATGCATACTTTCAGACCACAATGCTATGAAGCTTGAAATCAACCACAGGAAAAAGTCTGGAAAACCTCCAAAAGCATGGAAGTTAAAGAACACCCTACTAACGAAGGAGTGGGTCAACCAGGCAATTAGAGAAGAAATTAAAAAATATATGGAAACAAACGAAAATGAAAATACAACAATCCAAACGCTTTGGGATGCAGCGAAGGCAGTCCTGAGAGGAAAATACATTGCAATCCAGGCCTATCTCAAGAAACAAGAAAAATCCCAAATACAAAATCTAACAGCACACCTAAAGGAAATAGAAGCAGAACAGCAAAGGCAGCCTAAACCCAGCAGAAGAAGAGAAATCATAAAGATCAGAGCAGAAATAAACAATATAGAATCTAAAAAAACTGTAGAGCAGATCAACGAAACCAAGAGTTGGTTTTTTGAAAAAATAAACAAAATTGACAAACCTCTAGCCAGGCTTCTCAAAAAGAAAAGGGAGATGACCCAAATAGATAAAATCATGAATGAAAATGGAAATATTACAACCAATCCCTCAGAGATACAAACAATTATCAGGGAATACTATGAAAAATTATATGCCAACAAACTGGACAACCTGGAAGAAATGGACAAATTCCTAAACACCCACACTCTTCCAAAACTCAATCAGGAGGAAATAGAAAGCTTGAACAGACCCATAACCAGCGAAGAAATTGAATCGGTTATCAAAAATCTCCCAACAAATAAGAGTCCAGGACCAGATGGCTTCCCAGGGGAGTTCTACCAGACGTTTAAAGCAGAGATAATACCTATCCTTCTCAAGCTATTCCAAGAAATAGAAAGGGAAGGAAAACTTCCAGACTCATTCTATGAAGCCAGTATTACTTTGATTCCTAAACCAGACAGAGACCCAGAAAATAAGAGGGGCAGGTAGGAGAGCTGATGTTGCCATGGGTTTAGGATGGCATCACAGGGAGTGGCCAGTGTAAGTAACCCAAGGGTTTAGGTTTTAATACCTATGCAGAGACAGGAGACGAACACTTGGGACTTCTTGAGACTGGAACTGAAAAACCCATGCTGCGCATACATGCTCACAAATAGGGAGGATCCTTGAAAGGCTGACCTGCTAAATGGTAGGGTAGACTAAAAAATATATGTATTTGCTCACTGACAACAGAATGACAAGGAAGCTGTAGTGTGTTTGTGGACACTGGGTGGGCAAAAACATTTCTCCTGATGATTTGTTAGCTTGCACATAGACTTGAGATTTAAATTCATATTAGTCATAAGGTCAAAGAACCTATAAGCAGCAGATGGAACATCACAATGGTCCCACATAATAAAACCTCTGAGATCCTTCCCAGAAGAAAATTTGAAATTGCTCAAGAGGGATATGTCCTCAATCCAAGTGACATGGAATTCACACAGGTAAAAGCCCACTGAACATGAATTCACAATAAAACACTTTCAAAACAATAAATAAACCAATTTAAGCAATGCTTGAGTATTTGAGATCATAGAGAACTTAGACACCATGAACTAGATGTGTAGAACATTATTAAAATGTAAAACAAGAAGTCTGAGCAATAAGAAAGTAAGACACAAGAACAATGTAATATTGAAAAAGAAGTGAGCATATCTTTTCAAATTAATAATATGGTCTTTGAAAGTTAAACTTCATAGGATGGAAATGCATAAAATTAGACCTGAAAGATTGGAGGAAATTTTGCAGAGGGCAGCATAAAAAGACAATGTGATGCAAAAGGTAAAAGGAAAGTTTATGGTCAAAAAGTACAGAGTGAGGCCTATCAGTATGGGTCTAATAAGAGTTGTATCCAATGAGAATTAGGGAAGAAGGAAATAGAAGATTGAGGGGCTATTATCAATCATAAATAACTTGGAATACTCAGAATAGAGGAAGGAGTTTAATTTTCAGATTTGTGAAATACATTAAGTCCCTTACAGGATAAACACAAAGATCAACTCTTGCAGATGATCTTCATATATCTTAAGAGAAGAAAAGAGATTACTTTCAAAAGAACAGTAGACAACTACAGACATCTTGGTAGTTAAAGCAGAGGTGAAACTATGATAAAATGATGTTATTGTGCTGACAAAAATTAATTTGCAAGCTAAATTTTAATACTCAGCCAACATATTATTTGCAAGTGAGGCCCCCCAAAATAATAAATACAGTTCAGACAGAG
Source organism: Neofelis nebulosa (assembly GCF_028018385.1). Lineage (NCBI taxonomy): Eukaryota > Metazoa > Chordata > Mammalia > Carnivora > Felidae > Neofelis > Neofelis nebulosa. Next base: position 57,955,544 of record NC_080785.1, read on the forward strand.
AGAGTAGAACATTAACCACTCCAAGCCTGAAAGGAGAAATGGAGTACCTTTAAAATTATTGAGCAAAAAAATTGGCAAACATAATGAAATCTCAGTAAATATTACTGCTTACTATAATTGTTGGAAACAGAAAATATTAATAATCTAAAGCAATAATTGTTATAAATAAAATCAATGTTTAAAAGCAGCAGAAATAAATCCTATCCAATAATAATACATGATATAAAATAGGGTAGATAGGAATCAATGTAATTTAAGGCTCTTGAATTCTGTAAGGGGAAAGTAGAGATGTATGATTGAGACTAAGCAACTTTAAGTCAAGTGGGCATTTTAATAATACGAGTAACCACTAAAATAATGGAAATATAATGTATAGTTTTCCTAAAATAATAGAAGTATAAGGTTTAACTTTCAAAGCATTAAAGGGAAAAAAATAAATTAAGACCATGAGAAGATAATGGTAGAAATGGGTCTGGAAACCAAAAGTCTGGATTTCTAGTTCTGCATTTTTTTCTCTGGGAATACTTTGGGAATACATCAAGCAACCTTGAATCTTAGAGTAAAAAAGATTTATATATACTTGGAAGCTTTTAAAATTGTTTTGGAAAGTTCTATATACCTGACTTGGCTTGATCTCAACAGAAGACAGTGATTTTGTAACACAGATTACAGTATGGGGCTCCAAACACTTTTCCATTCATTTTCCATGGAGCTAAAAGCAGTAGTGACCAGAAGGCACTATTTCATTGTATCTAGCAATCCTTTTATAATATTCACTAATTGCAAAGCAGTGCTTTTGACTGTGTCAAAAAACATATATGTCTATATGTATGTATATATATGTTAACCATAAGAAAAGAAGTTAGAATGTATTTAGTTAAGTATGGGCTAAATTTTAAACTGGGGAAATTATGGGGCACCTGGGTGGCTCAGTCAGTTAAGCGTCCGACTTCGGCTCAGGTCATGATCTCACGGTCCGGGAGTTCAAGCCCCGTGTCAGGCTCTGTGCTGACAGCTCAGAGCCTGGAGCCTGTTTCAGATTCTGTGTCTCCCTTTCTCTCTGCCCCTCCCCTGTTCATGCGCTCTCTCTGTCTCAAAAATAAATAAACGTTAAAAATTTTTTTTTAAATTTAAACTGGGGAAATTAAAACTTCAAGGTGGCAGTATAGTTCAATGGCACAGAGACCCCCTATAAATACAGTCTGTCTGATGAGAGTGGTACAGTCTATCAGGTCTTGGGGTCTGATGAAAGCACTGAAGGTACCATTTAACAAGATCACTGCTTTAAAAAGTAAGAGGTTGGAAATTGTTTCATTAAAGGGCAAATTAAATAAAGCAGAAATTGTCATTGAAGAACATGATTATCTGGGACTTGATGCACCAGAAATTATAATTAACTGATTTTTTCAAAAGAAATAGTGACTAAAATGCAAATGATTACAATTTAGAAGGCAATTTCTAAGGGGATTTTTAGGATCTCTACAAATTTAATCTCCTCTTTCTAATTTTCAGCATTATATACTTTTATTTTACTTTATTTTAATGTTTATTTATTTTTGAGAGAGAGACAGAGACACAGCATGAGCAGGGGAGGGACAGAGAGCGAGGAAGACACAGAATCCGAAGCAGGCTGCAGGCTCCGAGACAGGGCTTGAACTCACAACCTGTGAGATCATGACCTGAGCTGAAGTCTGATGCTTAATGGACTGAGTCACCCAGGCACCCCTGTCAGCATTATATTCTTTTAATTGAATGTTGACATTAGGGATGGCAGACATTAGAAATGAAATGGCATTAACATACACCCTAAATCATATCAATGCTTTTGATAGATCTTTGCCCAAATCTTCCTGTGAATATAACTATATGTAATTTAGAGAACAAATATTTCTCGTATGTATTCTATGTCTACCTCTATAATTCTATGGAGAAAGAAGACAGGTCACAATTTTTTAAAATCCTTAGTATCACACAATTCTAAACCCACATGTATTATCTGGTAATACTTCTTTTGTTGCTATGTAAGAGGGAGCTTTAATGAAATTTTCATTTCTTTTATGTAGACATATTGCCAATTTTCTCGCTATCCCCCATGCTATTATGAGAACAGTACTGAATACATGTGGCATATTGTAGGCATTCAGTGAATGCTGATTACATTGAATAAAATCATTTGGATAGCAGTAAAGAAGATGGGTTTTCTTGTTTGGTAATTAAGCCTCAGTTTGCTCATCTATTAAATTACTCCTCTCACAGGAGTGTTTTAAGACTTAAATGAGAGCCCAGGTTAAGTGTCTAATAACTATTAATATATTTATTTAAAAAAATAAACAAGTAAAAGAAATGTTTAGCAAAGGAGAAAATTTAAAAATAGCATACTAGAAATATGGATTCTTGAAGGAAAAATCTCATCTATAACATGAATATAAAGTCTTCACATCTCATTAAATCTTCATAAATAATTTATTAAAATTTTTATTGCATCATTAAATTGATTTACTTGATCACATCTTAAGGTTTTAAATATTAGTCTTTTGCAATAATTATCTTTAGGGAAAAAGCAAAAAATATATGTGAGACTGTATCAAACTTCACATGCCCTATATAAGCTTTCAGTAGGAAGTTAATAGTGCCTTTTTAAAATATACTAAGAACTCAAAAAATGTGACTTAATATAAGGTAAATGCAATCTTTATTATATCTCCAGCTTTTTAAATACTGAAAACAGGAATTCATTCACTTCTCTGAATCTTATTCCCCTATTCTTATGACATTTGAAAGAAGTATCAGTCTTTTCCAAAGTACTAATTAGGATATGTGGGTAATCACCCAATTATGGTCAACTGTGAGGACCATGGGAATTGATACTGATATTGATATTACAGAGCTGAGGAGAATTGCAATATTTGGAAGTACTTTGAGTTAAATAATTCCAAAAGTGTAAATAGTAAAAGTTCTTTAGATTTCTAACTGCAGACTTTTTTTTTAAAATTTTTTAACGTTTATTTATTATTGAGAGACAGAGACAGACAGAGCTTGAGCAGGGGAGAGGCAGAAAGAGAGGGAGGCACAGAATCCCTGAAGCAGGCTCCAGGCTCCAAGCTGTCAGCACAGAGCCCGGCGCGGGGCTTTAACTCACAGAACGCAAGATCATGACCTGAGCAGAAGCCGGACACTTAACCAACTGAGCCACCCAGGCGCCTCAAACTGCAGACAACTTTTTAAAAATAATACAACACTCTGGGGTTCCTGGGTAGCTCAGTTAAGTGGCTGACTTTGGCTCAGGTCATGATCTCATGGTTTGTGAGTTTGAGCCCCGTGTGAGGCTTTGTGCTGATAGCTTTGTGCTGATAGCTTTGTGCTGTGCAGCTTGGAGCCTATTTTGGATTCTGTGTCTCCCCTTCTCTCTGTCCCACCCTTGCTTGTGTGCACTCTCTCTCAAAAATAAATAAATAAACTTAAAAAAATACAACATTCATTCTAGTTTTTCAACTGTACTCCCCTTTTTCAATTGTTCTTTTTTCACCATGCAAACTTAAAGGAAACAAAGGACCATGAAGTAACATTTGCTATTTGACAAATCTGATTAAACCAAAGGTGTTTACCACTGAGACCTACTCTATCCACTCATTCCATCTCAAGTTTACTTTCTTTTAGACAAAATACTACTATCTTTTCCCAGAAGGAATCCAAGCCATTGTCCACTGGAAACAGTTATGTTTTAGACTGTTAAACACTGCAGGGGTTTATAAAATACAAAAATAAGTATTAGTTTTGGAATAGATTTCAAGAGTTTTTGAAATATGTATTCCAAAGACATTTTAGGGTTATTGGCTAGATTAAAGAAAGATGTTGAAATAAGGAAAAAAAAAGTTTTGTAACTTGTACTTACTGTACAAACCTACCCACAATTACCAAATCCATTTAAAATGATAATTTAATAAAATCATAAGGTTAGCAAAGACTGAGCATATAGTCTATTCTGAATGTTAGTCATAGTTTTACAGTTACAAAATGCTTTTTGTCTACTCTTTTTGTCATATCATGTATGCCATTTGGACGCAGATGTAGATAAGGATTTAAGCCTATCTCTTACTATCTGTAACAATGGGTAAGTAAATGAGTTAATCTTTTCATGTTCCATGATTTATCTGTGAATGGGAGTCTTAATACATGATGTAGGGGTTCATGTGAGAATACTGTAATTATGGTACAGTGCTCAGTAGAGTAACAGGTACAAGTTTGGGATAACCAGTATTAGCTACTGTTATTTTTTATCCTGATCAGCACATTCCATTCAAACACTACTACTTTTAACCTACCTTTTTCTTCTTTTGTTAATTCTCACATTATAAAGGAATTTATTTGCAAAGAACCCTTTCACTTTTTGAAAGTGGAACACAGTAATTTATAACTATATTTTATTTACTCAATAAATATTTGACAAATAACGGTTTTATTTCAAATAGCTTTTATTCACACTAGGACTAGAGGAAATCTAATTCAGTAGAAAACACAAGACAAAAGGGGATCTTTTATCCTCTTCGAAAGAGAATCACAACATTAACAACATAGACAATTTGGAACACACCATTGAATTACCCATTCAGTATTTTCAAATACAAAAAAAGGAATCAGAAAGAAGGTAAACATTCCAGGAGCATGTTCAACAATGGTATTGTTATTAGGTATTAATCCTTTATTAGATAATTATTTTTCACATCTGGGAAAATATCACTGGCAGCACAATTTTAAGAAAAGAAGTTTGGCAACATGTATTTTTCTCAGCAGCTCTGGATGACAGATTTTGGTGAACGCTAGCCAAAAAAATTAAGGGCAAAACCACTGGTGCACAGAGGACAACAAACTGATCTTATTACAGAAACAGATATCAGACCACAATAGAAAAGACATTTTAATTTTACACAAAGCCAGAAACTCCAGATTATTGGCATACACATCAACAAGCCTGGTCTAAAGTGTTTAATCATGAGAGTAATAAATATTGGTTTCCTGCCTGCTCTGCCCACTTTGTTTAAAAATATCAGGATATTTGCTTTCAAATGACAAAAAACTGATGAGGCTATAATCCACAAAATGGTCATTCACTTGTAACAGAATGCTTCTTATGCCTAGCAACCACTGAAAGGGCAATTTTATATAACCCAGCTGTTGTGGAGATAAGACACTGACATTGCTTATCTAGAAAAAGTTTGAGAAACTTAAAATTTAGAAAAAGCATATGGAGACTTTTATCTAAAAACAATTTTTTCATACCCAAGGAAGTGTGATTCCTCCTCAGATCTTAGAATTCTTAATTCCCAAGTTGTTTATTACTTCATTCCTACTCAATTTTAAGTTAATAAAAGCAATAGCCTGAAATTGCTGCAAGATCTCTGTCAAGTGTCATAAAATGCCAACTCCAAGAAAGGGCACCACAATGAAGCCTAAAGGACATGACTACATTGTCCCACAAAAAATTTGATCCTCCTTATTTTATTTGATGTTGCAACATTCGCCTCTAATGTGCCTAAGGCCCAAACAGAAAAATAAAAGAAGTCCAATTTTCTTTGAATAGTCTGGAAATATCTTATTTCCAAATTATATGGATTTAAAATTACTCTTCAGCCATTTTTTCTTCAGGTTAGAGTTTATGCCGATGAGTCTGAATCATAAATACATCATCCAAAGGGCAAGAAAAGTATATGTACAATCTTCTCTATGTGATAATGAGCATGACACAATTAGGCAGTAGCAATAATGGTGGAAAACTATATTTGACACAAAAGAAAAAATTCTGCATTAATAAAACAAAGTGCCAGGTCCAAAATTGTAGGCCAAAACACAATAACTGGATCTACCTTTTAAAATAAGAGTAGAAAAAAAGTCAAGTGGTTCCTGAAAAGGAAGAGATAAAAAGGAAGATAAAAGAGTATCTAGTAAAGTGTTTGTATAAATTGGCATGAATCAAAGTATACCTAGTGGTGTCTCAGAAAATAAGTTGCCAACGTTGTTTCTACTTACTAAACACAGAAATTTAAGAAATTACCCTGATAGTTTAGATATGGCAATTTGGCATTGGCAGTTGGACAATGGAAGGAGAGAAGGGTAAAAGGAAATTATTGGTTAGAAAGACTGGCACGGTATGGTGAATTCACCATGTATTTGCTAAACATTCCAGTTAGAGAATTAAGATGGTTAGAAAAAAAGAGAGAGAGAGAGAGAGAGAGAAGATGGTTTGAGAAATTGTTACAACTCCATTACTCAATCAGTAAGATCAAGTCCAAAAAGCTCCAGGTCAATAGTCTAAGTTTCAACTGTCTGACCCAGCTATTTCAAGCATATTTTAACTGACTCAGTTGTTGCATAAACCATTATATAAAACTAGCCATGTATATCATTAAAAAAAAAAAAAAAAAAGGCTGCCGCTGATTTGGAGAAATCAAGTTCTAGAGTCCTGTATCCCATGTTCATCTACACAATTTATACTCTGGACCACATGACAAGCATGTTTTGTTTCATAAAGCATTTGATGAAGGAAAAGCAAGGTGTTAAGATGCAAGGGCTATGATTTTCAATGTAAATATGACCGGGAAAAGAAGTCACGCATAGGCACATATTTTAGTGACGGTGTTGATTTAGGTGACGTAATAATACTCGTAATACTTCATTCAAAAGGCAGTAAATAGTATAAAATACTGTTGGAGACCAAAATGTAATTGTGCCCTTTGGGAACACAAGAGGTATTTGATGAAGATAACGACCATGCTGATGATCAGTTCTGAAGACAACAATAAAATGCCCCCATTTCTTAGTTTTAGATCATCTGGTTTTCATTTCTTTTGGAGGTGAAAACGCCCTCTTTATGGTATGGAGTTGAATCGGTGTTTTCCCCTATTTCTTATTTTTTTTCATATTTTCTCTGCTAGTCTAGTGATTTCATTCCTGAAGCAGGAAAAGAATGTTAAGATAGATGCCACTAGAAATGACAATGTCAAACTCTGACAGAGTGGTTATTTGAAGCTCAGAATGAATTGCTTTTAAGATAAAAACCTTTGGTTTGTTTGTTTTGTGGCTATTAGACATTTAATACTTTCACTGAGACAAACTGAGTATAAACTTTCAAAAGATAAATACTAAGAAATATTTAAATAAACTGTCCTAAACATAGATGCTGCCATAAAAAAGAAGTGTGAAAGTGCTGACTGAAATTTTCTCCCAGGAGACTGTCTTCATGGTCATTCTATTTTACTTCCATATGGAGTCTGTAAAGAAACCCAGTAAATCCACAAAGCTTTATGAATGACCTTTGGAAATATAAGAGTACTAAATTGTTAGGAGAGACCAGCCCCATAGTTTCTGAAATTGTGTGAGGAGACGTCCTGCTTTCAAATCCACTGTTTGTTTGCCTGTTTTTTAAAGGTTTTAAGTAATCTCTATACCCAACATGTGGCTTGAACTTAAAACCCCAAGATCAAGAGTTGCCAGCCAGGTAGGTTCCTCTGCTATGTCCTCAGTGAGAGGTTTATGAGAGTCTTGCAAAGGGTTATAGTCAAAACTGAAGGCAAGATTTCAGTTCTTATGATTGGTAATGGAAATGTGATTTGTAATAGTTTTTCCTGTGTATCTCTGTTTTTCTCAAAAGCTTATTTCTACCTCTAATATTGATGTTGTAAATATGTTTAAAAATATTTCAAAATATTTCATCTCAAAATGTTCTTCCCATTTAGTAAGCAATAATTAAATAGCCTCTATTACCATTTGAGGTCCATTTTATTTATTATCCTAATAAAATTGTCTGTTTTTCAGACACTGGGTTGTACTATATAATTGAGAAAATTAACTTTCCTTTTGTACTTATTATCAAATATTATTAAAGTCCTAGAATTATTTGCTAGTTGATTTCTCAAAAGTCATCATTTTTACTCATCATGTATGTGATCTATTAGATTGTGAGAAAGCTTATGTATTTAAACTTCACAAAGAGAGAGAGAGTAGTTCTAATAATCTCTTACTATTATGAGCAATAAAATTAAATGTATAAGTGGAGAAAACTATTACCAAGTGAAACTACCCTTTCAAAAAGTGCTGGTCTATTTCAAAAGAAGTGTTGATGTTCTCAAAAAGCCTCCATTCGGTCCCTGAGGACTACACTAGAGCTTGTAAGGGTATAATCAAAAAGCACTTGCAGTCTCTTCTTACAACTACATTCAGCTGTGATTAGTCTTCTCCCTACCTTATCTCCCTCTCCATGCATCCTAAAGACCCTAACTGCAACCAATTGGGTACCACACAGAAGAATGTGTGATTAACTCATTAATGTGTCATGTTGTAAATCTAAATAACCATGGAGGTGTCCTAGTAATTTGGCTTTATCATACTGATGGCTGTGTATATTAAATATGTGGCAAAATTATTATAGGAAATGTTAGTAAATTAGTATTCTTGCACTATACTGTTTCATTTTCTTACTCAACATCTAAAAAATATCTGGGAAGACTGAAAGTAATAACTGAGATTTGTAATTATGAAGCTGAGTTTAGAAAGTCACAATTATGTTTCCAATTAAAATATGACATAACTTTCTTTTTAAGGGGGAGAGGTGTCTTTTTTTTTTTTTTTTGTTAAAGCCTTTGGCTCCACTATTTGGTTTTCTGTAAGTAAGTCTCCTCAAGCAATTACAGAAAAATTGCAATAGCTAGCAAATATGATTGGCATCAATTTCTCTGAAAATATGATTTTTTAACAAAAATTCATTATTATTGTGAATCTAGATTGACCTTACCCTTATGCACTAAAACTAATTTTTACCTAATACTGAGTTACATTCCATTTCAGATTTCCTATTTCAAAGGGTGTCTCAAATTTCTAAGATGTTAAACCAAGTATTGAGCCATTTTTGTATATGTAATAAAAGTCTTTAAAATTAAAATGGTAATCCTAAAAAAAAACCAAATGCATGAAAAATATGGTCTGACTGTATAACAAAAGGGAGTTATATAATTCTACTTGAGTGAGATCTTTCATCTTTGATTTACAGGTTAGAGTCCTCTTTAACTAAAACCATATTGTTTTATATCTTTCATATCATGGCCTTTCCTAAAACCTTGTTTTAATTAAGGTTTCTTTCAGATTTCTGAATAAAAGCATGACAATCTTCACTTATGGCTTTAATATATCCTTTGACTTAGGAAAATATATAAAAAGAAACATCAACTCTTTCAAAAGCATTGTCAGACATTAAATACTGCGAGGTATTCTACATCAGTGTCTTTAGGTGTTTGAGTTATACATTGAAATAAAATTTTGGGAGGTAGGGTATAACCTACTTATATTTAGTAAATTGCTTTTATTCTCAGAAATAAATGTCCTTTATTTTTAGCCTTTGACATTAAAGTAACATGTATGAAGGTTAAGCGTATTTTTGTTCCCCCCCTCCCCACAGGAAGGCACAACTTCATGGTTAACTCAATTCAAGGTGACTTCAAATAGGCAATGCCTTCATTAACACATTTCAAAGATCTAGAAAATTCAGTAGCATTCCTTCACCTCAGTGGTGTCAGAGTTAAAAGAACACATCAGGCCAAACAACTGTTAATCTGAAAAATAAAAATAAAATAAAATAAAATAAAATAAAATAAAATAAAATAAAATAAAATAATAAATGAAAGAAAGAAAGAAAGAAAGAATCAAAGAAAGAAAGAAAGACTCAAAGCTCCTAAGTAATTGGGAAAATTATGGGTAATCTTTAGCTTTTCTATAGGAAGGAGGGATGAAAGGTAAAAAGAATGGATGTGATGGAGGAAATAAAATAAAAAGAGAACCAAGTTCTTGATAGATTTGGAACAAAGTAAGACCATCCTCTATGGAGCATATGCTTGAAGTGACTATCATTAGAGCAAGGGATGTAGGAGGCAGATGGAAGACCTCATCCTCAAATACAGTTGCAAATCTCCCATGTGTGAGAACACACAGAGGGAGGTTAGGGAAATAGGGTTATTTTTCTCAAGAAATGTGACATAAAACATTGCACCATTACATACAGTTTGTGAAGATCCTTTGGCATTTGGACTTTGAGAGACAGCATGGTTTATTCCATTGAACAAAGCCTCACCCCAGTTCCTCCATCTTGAACTCTTACGAGTAAGAGTTGAACCATGTGTTAAAGGCCAAAAAAACAACAAAACAAAACAAAACAACCCCCCCCCCCCGCAATAGGTCAAGAACTGCTATCTGTTCATACCCAAAAGCAAATCCTGTAAGCAATTTAAGACTGACAAAAATTATGTAAAAAAAACTGATCAGAATGTCAGGAATGAGTATTTCTTAGGTTTTGCCCAAAATTTTGCTGGCTGTTGTAGCATCCATAATTAACAGTATCTAATGCTGTACTGGATGTTACTAGTTTAAACTTTGGGCGTGGGAGTGGGTCACTCAGCATATTAAAAGTATGCTGGAAGCAGTTTCTTCCAATCATGGTTTACTGTAACTTTAGAATCACAACGGTTATGTTTAAGGAATCTTTAATGCCCTTTCAAGTCCATCCAAAGAACAAGTGAAGCTGCTGTTCAGAATTTTGTGCCCAGTGTTTATGTTACATCGAATCTGTGCCACCCAGGCAGCAGACAAGACATGTCTGAGGGTGCTGGGTGGGGGGATACACAATGATGTCACACACAGGAAATATAGTGGGGGAGGGTGTGCTTGGCACTTCACAAGGCTGGCTCCTCTTCCATAGGCTCACCAGCAGTTCTGTAAAAATAAACAGGCAATCAGAATACGGCATAAGAGTACACAATGACATTGTAGATTTTCATGCATAATCAAAGCTGATTTTTCAGCTCTCTCTAATGTTTATTTGTGTTATTCAGTTATCCATAAATAGAGTTTCTTTCCTAGGAAGTATAAACAAATGTCAAGTGGAAAAACATTTTCGATCCAAGCAATCATTGGAAATGTTCCTGTTTATATTAAAACATGTCAAAATATTTTATAAGTCTAGATTCTGAAATGTACATGTTTTGTGTCTAGTACAGTCCAATAATTTATTGAAAAAATTAACTACAATATTTTATTTTAGGAGCAATCACAATGATTTCCTATGGAACCAGTTTGCTAATGAGAGCAAAGGACCCATCTAGCTTCTGGAGGAGACTCACCAGGGCTCTAGTTTTTGCTTCTGTTCTTTCATAACTGGATTGGCTGCCTGCCGGAGGCATTTCAAATCAAATTCTGAATTTGATTAGTAAATTGCTGCTACAGACCCAACATTTTTACAAGAAATGCTCTATGGAAGTGTGTAAATAGTTTTTATTCGGCATCATCTGTGGGGTGTTCTGCTCAGGCAAAACCAAAACTAATTGCTTGGAAATTTATACTTGATATTTAAACTTAATTTAGTAACACTCTGAGGGTGTTTTAAGGCAAACTTTTAGAATGATTTTTAATTTAGTCAAAAGGACAGATCGTAGGAGAAATCCAAATACATGAGGTAGTTGGATTGTTGAGGAAGACTACTGGGATTTGAGATGCCGAGAGAAGTGAGTTTGAGTCTGAGCTCTGTGATTTGCTAATGTTTTAACTGCTAATGGTGGTGCACTTCCATGAAGCAGTGGCTTCAGGTTCAAAACCAGAGGGAAAAAATGCTCCTTACAGAATTAGGTAAGGTTAAAAAAAAGATACAAACTTGACTTGTAAACAATAAACACTATGAGACATTAGTTATTTAATACTTTGGATCTGTCCCTTTGTCATCTAACATATGCATACAATTGTGTGAATGGCTCAGAGATACAGAGTTATGCCTATGCCACCACAGGAAACTATGGAAATAATATTTGGATGATGGTTCTCTTTGGATGGTGCAGTAATAGATAGGTGGTTTTCATTTTTTTTCATATAGTTTATACTTGCCATGATTCTATGAGTTACTTTCATAATGGAAAAAAAAAATGCTATGTTTAAAACAAAGCTGCTCCTGAAGACAAATGAACTATTTAGCCATGTTGTTTTATACATTTATAAGGAAAATAAATCAAGATTTCTATGCATCTATAAATAAAGTAGTTGCCATTAAAAATTTTTTTTAGCGTTTATTTATTTTTGAGAGACAGAGAGAGAGAGAGAGAGAGAGAGAGAGAGAGCGAGCGAGCAGGAGAGGGGCAGAGAGAGGGAGACATAGAATTGAAGCAGACTCCAGGCTCCGCTGTCAACACAGAGCCCGGCATGGGGCTCCAGTTCATGAACCGAGAGATCGTGACCTGAGCTAAAGTCGGACACTTAACCGACTGAGCCACCCAGGTGCCCCAAGTAGTTGCCATTTTAACTTAGTGTTTTTATAATATCAGTGAGATGGTAATAAAAAGGATTTTAATGCATCCTCTAAAGCATGAGAAATATACGATATTCATTATTTGACATTTCCTAAAGGGGTGCCAAATCAGTCCACGTGAGTACTAAAAAAAAAAATCATTTCTTAGGAAGTTATAGCCTGTCCAAGAGTATACTGGATAAGGAGGTTGTGAGAAAGCATTTAGCATTGTTATATAAGATTAAAAAAAACTATTTAAATGAGTCATACTCTATCAAAATCTTTCCAAACTAAAATTATCAGCATGCTGAGAAGAAAACTCTAATGGAAACTGAGTTTTCCTATTTTTTTTTTTAGCTTTATTGAGATCCAACTGACATACAACATTGTATAAGTTTAAGGTGTAGAATGTGATGACTCGATACACAAATATATTGCAAAATGTTTACCACAAACACACATCTTTCACTTCATGTAAGTACCATCTGGTTGTTGTTATGGCAAGAACATTCAAGATTTAATCTCATAGCAACTTTCACGCATACATTACTGTTAATTATAGTCACCTTGCCTTACATTACATCCTTGGAATTGATTCATCTTATAAATGAAAAGTGTGTACCCTTTGACCAACATTGTCCCATTTCCCCCAACTCCCAGCCCCTGGTAACTAACAATCTATTCTCTGTTTCTATCAGTTCAACGTGGACTTTTTCCAGTTTTACTGAGAAATAATTGATATATATATAATTGAATAAGTTTAAGGTGTACAGTATGATGGTTTGGCTTACATATATTGTGAAATGATTATCATAATAGGTTTAGTTAACATCCATCATCTGGGGTGCCTGGGTGGCTCAGTTGGTTGAGTGTCCGACTTCAGCTCAGGTCATGATCTCACAGTTCATGGGTTCAAGTCCCGCATCGGGCTCTGTGTTGACAGCTCGGAGCCTGGAGCCTGCTTCGGATTCTGTGTCTCCCTCTCTTTCTGTCTCTCCCCTACTCTTGCTCTTTCTCTGTCTCAAAAATAAACATTAAAAAAAAAAGAATCCATCATCTTATATACATACTGAGTTCAATAGGTTTAGATTTCACATATAGGTAAGATCATACAAATGAGTATTTATCTTTGTCTGCCTTATGTCACTTAGCCTAATGCCCTCAGGTTCACTCATGTTGAATCTCTTTTATGGCTGAATAATATTCCATTGGAAGTTTATACCACATTTTCTTTATCCATTCATCCATCAATGGAGACAGGTGTTAGGTTGTTTCCTTGTCTTGGCTGTAGTGAGCAATGCTGCAATGAACATGAGAGTGCAGATATTTCTTCAGGATACTGATTTTGTTTCCTCTGGATTATATACCCCGTAGTGAGGTTGCTGCATCACATGGTAGTTCTATTTTTAATTTATTGAGCAATCTCCATCACTAACATTTATTATCTCTTGTCTTTCTCATGCTAGCCATTTTAACTGACGTAAAATGGTATCTCATTGTGGTTTTGATTTGCATTTCCCTAATGATTAATGATGTTGAACATCTTTTCATATACCTGCTGGCCATCTGTATGTTTTCTTTAGAAAAATATCTGTTCTGGTCCTTTGTCCATTTTGTAATCAAATTATTACTTTTTGCCATTGAATTGTATGAGTTCCATATATATTTTGAATATCAACCCCTTATATATGTATCATGATTTGCAAATATACCATATCACATATATACATGTGTTTGCAAATATTTTCTATATCATAGGTTGCTTTTTCATTTTGTTGATTGTTTCTTTTGCTGTGCAAAACTTTTAGGTTGATGTAGTTACACATGTTTATATTTTTGCTTTTGTTGCTTTTTCTTCTTTTTGTCATATCCAAAAAATTCATTGCAAAAGACCAAAGAAGCTTTTTTCCTTATTTTTTTTCTAAACTATAACTATGTTTATAGTTTCAGGTCTTCATGTAAGTCTTTAATCCACTTCAAGTTAATTTTTGTGAGTGGTGTACGATAGGGTCCAATTTCATTCTTTTTCATGGGAATGTCCAGTTTTCTCAATACCATTTACTGAAGAGATTATTTCCCCTTTGAATATTCTTGGCTCCCTTGGTAATATTAGTTGACTGTATATGTGAGGGTTTATTTCTGGGCTGTCAGTTTTGTTTCATTGGTTTATGTTTGCTTTTATGACAGTGCCATACTGTTTTGACTACTACAGCTTTGAACAGTTTTAACTCAGCATATGTGATGCTTCCAGCTTTGTTCTTTCTCAAGATTGTTTTGGCTATACAGGGTCTTTTGTCATTCCATATGAATTTGAGGATTTTTTTTCTTCTATTTTTTTGGAAAATGCCATTGGAATTCTGATAGGAATTTCATTGACTCTATAGATGACTTTGGTGTATGGACACTTCCAAACAGTTAAATCTTCTTTGTGTCATTTTCAGTTTCTTTCATCAGAGTCTTCTTTTTGGTATATAGATCTTATTTTGTATTCTGCAACTAGCAAACAGAGATAATTTTACTTCTTCTTTTCTTGTTTGGATGCCTTTTGTATCTTTTTCTTCCCTAATTGCTCTTGGTAGGACTTCCAGTACAATGTAGAATAGGAGTGGTGAGAATAGGTACCCTTATGTAGTTTCTGATCTTAGAGGGACAGTATTCAACTTTTACTGTTGAGTATGATGTTAGCTGTGGGTCTGTCATATGGCCTTTATTATGTTGAGGTATGTTCCTTCTATACCTAATTTGTTGAGAGTTTTCATTATGAAAGGATGTTAAATGTTGTCAGTTGTTTTCCCTGCACTTATTGAGAGAATCATATGATTTCTACCCTCCATTCTATTAATGTGGTATATCATGGTGATTGATTTGCATTTGTTGAACCATCCTAGGGATAAATTCCACTTGATGATGTTGTATTATCTTTTAAATGTGTAGTTGAAATTACTTGGTATTTTGTTGAGGATTTTCACATCAATGTTCATCAGGGGTGTTGGCCTATAATTTTCCTTTTTTGTAGAATCCTTGTAGTATCTGACTGTGATATTGAGGCAATATGGGCTATATTAAGAGAAGTTTGAGAGTATTCTCTTCTTTTCGATTTTTTTGGACAAGTTTGAGAACTGTTGTTAATTCTTCTTTAAAGGTTTAGAAGAATTCACCAGTGAAACCATCTGGGACTGGAATTTTGTTTGAGAGGTTTTTGATTACTGATCCAATCTCCTTACTCATTATTGGTCTGTTCAGATTTTCTATTTCTTCATGATTCAGTGTTGGTATATTGTATATTGCTAGGAATTTATTAATTTCTTGTAGGTTATCCAATTTGTTGGCATATAACTGTTCATAGTAGTTTCTTATGCCACTTGTATTTATATGGTATTAGTTGTATCCCCTTTCATTAATAATTTTATTATTTGAGTCTTCTTTCTTGGTAAGTCTAGCTAAAGGTTTGTCAACCTTTTTAGTTTTCAAAGAATCAACTCTTAAGTTTGTTGATCTTTCCTATTGTTTTTCTATTCTCTATTTCATTTATTTCTGCTGTGATTTTTGTTATGTACTTTCTTCTAGCAACTTTGGGCTTAGTTTGTTTTTTTTCTAGAAGTTCCTTAAGATGTAAATTTGGGTGTTTTGAGATTATTTATTTATTGAGGCATTTACTGTTGCAAATTTGCTTCTTAACACTGCTTTTCCTTTATCCCATAACTTTTGGTATATTCTGTTTCCATTTTTGTTTGCTTCAAGATATTTATTTCAAGACATTTTTTGATTTTCTTTTGATTTCATCCTTGATCAATTAGTTCAAGAGTGTGTTAAAATTTCCATATATTTGTGAATTTTCCAGGTTTCCCCCTGCAATTGGTTCGGAGTTTCATACCATTGTGGTCAGAAAACATACTTGGTATAATTTCAGTCTTAAAATTTGCTAAGACTTGTATTGTGACATAACATTTGATTTGTCCTGGAGAATGATCCTTGTTCACTTGAGCAAAAATGTATATTTTCCTGCTATTGGATGAAATGTTCTGTTTATGTTTGTTAGATCCATTTGCTGTAAAGTGTAGCTCAAGTCCAATATTTTCTTACTGATTTTCTCTCTGAATGATGTAACCATTGTAGAAAGTGGAGTACTGAAGTCACCTACTATTATTGTATTGTTGTATATTACTCCCTTCAGATCCATTAGTATTTGCTCAATTTATTTAGGTGTTACAATGTTGGTGGCATATATTTATAATTATATCCTCTTGATAAGCTGACCTACTTATCAACATATAATGACCTTTGCCTCTTATTACAGTTTTAGACTCAAAATTTATTTTTTGTTACATACATATTGCTACTCCTGCTCTATTCTGTGTTTCCATTTGCATGAAGTGTCTTTTCCATTCTTTGGCTCTGAGCCTATGTTTGTCCTTAAAGCTAAAGTAGTCTTTTATAGGCAGTATGTAGATGGAATTGTTTGTTTAAATTCACTTAGCCATGCTATGCCTTTTGATTGAAGAATCTAATCCATTTACATTTAAAATAATTGTTGATAACTAAGAACTTACCGTTTTGTTAATTGCTTTCTAGCTGTTTTGTAGTCCCTTTGTTCCTTTCTTCCTTTCTTGATGTCTTCACTTTGAATTGATATTTCTTCTTAGTGGTATACTTTGATTCCATTCTCTTTATCTCATGTGTACCTACTATAGCTTTTTGTTTTGTGGTTAGTCTGAGGCCTACTTGAAACATCTTGTACATATAACAGTCTATTTAATCTGATAACAACTTAACTTTGCTCACATGCAAAATTCTACCCTTTTACTCCTCCTCCCTACATTTTACGCTTTTTATGTCACACTTTACATCTTTTTATACTATGTATCTGTTAAGAAATTATTGTACCTATAGTTATTTTTAATACTTTTGCCCTTTAACTCTTACACTAAAGTGGTTAATACAACATCATATTACAGTATTAGAACATTCTGATTCTGACTGTATTCTTACCTTTACTAGTATACAGAATATTTTCATGTTTTCAAGTTATTCAGTGTCATTCTTTCTCTTCAGCTTATAAGAACTACTTTCAGCATTTCTTCTAAGGCAGGTGTTGTGTGATGAATTTACTCAGCCTCTGTTTGTTTGGAAAAAAATTTATCTCACCTTCATTTCTGAAGGACCACTCTGCTAAATAAACTATCCTGGTTGACAGTTTTTTATTTTCAGCATTTGAATATATTACCCCACTCTTTCCTGGCTTACAAGGTTTTTGCTGAGAAAACCACTGATATCTTTACTGAAGTTCCCTAGTATGAGATAATTTTTTTTTCTTGATACTTTTAAATTTCTCTTTGTCTTTGATTTAGAGAGTTTTATTATAATGTGTCTTACAGAGGTCTTTTTTTTTTTTTTTTGGTTTTGTTTTGTGGCGAGAGAGAGACAGAGAGAGAGAGTGCACACACATGAGTGGGGAGAGGGGGAGAAAGAGATGGAGAAAGAGAATCTCACTACCACGAGATCATGATCAGAGCTGAAATCAGTTGGACACTTAGCTGACTGAGCCACTCAGGCACCCCCAAGAATATAATTTTGTATTGGAATTTTGAGCTGACCTATTAGTCTCATGAACCCAGGTATCTAAATCTTTCCTCACGTTTGGGAAGGTCAGCCATTACTACTTTGTATTTTTTAAGTTTATTAATTTTGAGGGTGGAAGGGGCAGGAGAGAGGGATAGAGATAATCCCAAGCAGGCTCCACAATGTCAGTGCAGAGCCTGACGTGGTGTTTGATCCCACAAACCACGAGATCACGACCTGAGCAGAAACTGATTTGGACTCTCAACTGAATGAACCACCCAGGCACCTTAAGCCATTATTACTTTAAAAAAACTTTCTGTCACCTTCTTCTACTGAGATTCCAATAATTCATAATCACTCCTGTGATTACAAGGCCTTCCCAGGGGCATAGCAGTGGAGGCCAATGCTGGGATTCAGGTTAGTGGGGTGCAAGTACACAGCTGAAGGGGTTAGATGCAGTTGAGCCCAATGGTTCAAATCACTGGGTTTGAGTCAGGTTTAGATGTGGGCCTACATGAAACTTTGTGGGCCTTGACTTTTGGAGTATGCTCCTGTGGCTGCAAGGTCTCACCATAGGTATAAACTGGCAGTTGAAGCTAGTGAGTTGGCCAGGAGTGTGCAGGTACAGAGTTGGAGGGCCTAGCTGCACCTGGGCTCAAGAGTTCAGGCCAGAGACAGAAGATAGGGCTGAATCCTGTTCTCTGCCAGTTGTGGGGGCCATGACTGTCAGAATGGACTCCCATGGCTGCAGGGTCTTGCTATGGGTGCACAAATGGCAGTGGAGGCTGGTGATGGGAGTCAGGCCAGCAGCGTGCTGGTGCACAGCTGGAGGGGCTATCCCTGAGTCTGTGCATGGTGGTGGATCAATGGCAGGGGTCCAGGTTGGTGTCTTGCACTGGTGCAGCCACAGAAGCTGGGGCTGGCTGCCAGTATAAATCCCAGGCTGCAGAGGCATGGGGGACAGAGGGAAGAAATGAGGAGAGACCTGGGAAACTAGATAACATGAACATGAAAACCTCTCGGGTAAAAACCTGGTGTAAAATCTCCAGGGGGTCTGAAGGAGCTGTTTTGGACATTGGTTTCTTCAGCAGTAAAAGCTACTGGGTTCCCTGCAGAGCATGTCACTGGGAACCACGATCACTCCCATTGCATTTCTGATACTGGTTGTGCCCACACTTCTTCCTTGTTCCAGGCCATCTCTATATGTCTCAGCTTTGCCAGTTCTCTGGGTGGGGTGAAACTGAAGTAGGTCCTTTCTGCAGTGTCCCAAAAGGGTGGGGATGCTGGTCACTCATCCCACTCTCCTCTTCCCAGCAAGGGGAACACTTTCTAGCTGAGGCCCTCCTGGTGCTGAGTAGTGTCAGTCTGGAGAATGGATGACTCAGGCAAAATGAAGCTGTTCTTCATTCCCTTTTTATGTGGTTATTCTCAGGTTTTCTGTTCCACTGTTCTGCTAAAGTTTGTGAGTAGACTACTAAGCTCTCCCAGAGCTGTTTTTGTTCGTGGACGGGTATCCAATTATTGATCTTTGTTGGGGGAAAAAAGCTCAGGTCTCTGCTCTCCCATAATAGTGACATCATTCCCCCAACCTGAATTTTCCTATTTCTAACCCAAATCTACAATAAGATGATCTTTCCCCCCATACCCAGGACTCAATTATGGCTGGAATTTCAGAGACAATAGTATAGAGAGAAAACATTCCATGGGTCACAGATGTAAGTAACACATATCTATTCTTTGTGGATGATCTGTGCATTCTTCAGATACATACATGTCCAGCCTAAACTCTGAGGACATGAACAGATGCTTCTCTTTCCTCCCTTCAAAATCATTTCATTCTTTGGGGCACCTGGGTGGCTTAGTCAGTTGAATGTCCAACTCTTGATTTCGGCTCAGGTCCATGATCCCAGAGTTGTGGGATCAAGCCCCATGTCTAGCTCTGCACCAAGTGTGAGTCCTGCTTAAGATTCTCTCTCCCTCTCTCTCTCTCCCTCTCTCTGTCTCCTCGACTCATGCACTTTCTCTCTAAAGTAAAAAAAAAAAAAATTATTTCATACTAACCACTTTTTTGAAAATAGTCCACTTACTAATCCCCACCTTCTACTGAATCAAATATGCATCCACATAACTAACCAATTCTCTCTGTGTCTTGCTGCACAGAGATAGTGTTAGTAGCATAGAAAGTTGTAGAATCTCCTGGATTTCAAGGCAAATGCTCTGTGCTTAAGTCCCAGCTCTACCACTTTCTAAAATTTAACTTTGAGCAAGTCAACATTTGTGGAGTCTCAATTTTCTCTTTAAAACTGAAATATTCCTTGACTTGCCCTCAGGGATGTAATTTAAGAGAACATGCTTTATACACTGTAAAGTGTTGAACAATTACAGAAGAACTGTATTATTTACATCTGCCACTGTGATAATTTATAGTATTTCCCTTTTCACATACATAGCTTTCAGTGGAGGTGGTATTGTCTTTATTTAATTCCTATCCCCTAGATATCTGTTTTATAGTCTACATATTTCTTTAAAAGGATTTTTTAAAAAGAAATCATCTTTGTGAAACACTTAGAAAATGAACTTGGTGAGGAATGACCTTTTAACGTATTTTTAAACAAATTTTTTAAAAATGTTTATTTATTTTTGAGACAGAGAGAGACACAGCATGAACAGGGGAGGGTCAGAGAGAGAGGAAAACATAGAATCCGAAGCAGGCTCCAGGCTCTGAGCTGTCAGCACAGAGCCCGACGCGGGGCTCGAACTCACAGACTGTGAGATCATGACCTGAGCCGAAGTCGGACACTTAACTGACTGAGCCACCCAGGCGCCCCATTAATGTATTTTTTTTTTTTTTTGTGAAACAGTGAGAAGCAATGCTCTGGAAATGTGGAGGCTCCCCACTTCCGTAATCAATGTACATATACACCAAGCTTACCTTGATTAGCAAAAATACAGTTGTGGAAAGAGATAGGGAAAGGGAAGAGATGCAATCTTTACATTTTTAAATTTAATTCCATTTGTAAGTAGGTAAGATGCAGACACAGTAAGGTCAACAATACATATAAAATAAAACCTCCAAAGATAAATTTTAGTACAATAGTTTGGCTAATTGGAAGACATAAACTTCTACTCTAGCAAGCCAACTTAACAGTGAACACTGATGATTCTCTGTCAATAAAGGGTGAAGATTACATATATTTAAGAGAAGGATCTGTTCAGTCCAGCAATCACAGGTTAAAATAACTTACAAAAATATAAAGCAGAAAGTAAACAATTTAACTTGAGAAAATACATAGCATAAATTTAAATTCTTGTATTTGCCTTACATTCTTGTACATTTCCCAAAATGTATTTCATTTCCTATGATTTTTAAAACAGTATTTCTTTGTTTATATGAATGTCATTTAGTAATATGTGTTTTCTCTTGTTTCATTGACTTGTTTGAATCCCATTATTATCTTACTTTTTTCTTCCTCCTTCAAGGCAGACAATCTAATGCCTGTTATGTACATTATTTTGTTTGTAGGGTACTCTTCAGAGTACCATTTGTTTTGTGAGCATATATTTTTATTTTATGTAATTAATATATATTTATATATTTACATATTATGTATAAACTTACATATTTATATATATTATATATAATATGTATATTATATATATAATTTCTGTTGCTTAATTTTCTCACTTAGTTCTGCATTTACTAGATCTATCCATGTAGTTATGTTTATCTAGTCTGTCGTCTGTCACTGCCAAGTACTACATGGTATCTCCATGATCGATCTATCTATCTATCTATCTATCTATCTATCTATATCTGCCACATTTTAACTATTTCATTCTCCCAATAATGGACCCCAGGTTTGACTCCCTCTGTCTACCCACCATGAATAAAACTGTAGTGAACTTCCTACTATATATATACTTTAATGACTTTAGACAAGACCATCTTCAGAAGCAGGATTACTAGTTAATATGCTTTGTGTATAGTAAATAGTACTAAACTGCTTTCGAGAATGGCTGCCACACTTACCTTCCCACAGCTCCCAAAGCTCCACATGTCTACTAATTCTGGCACTCCACAGTTTACTGAATCTCTCACTGATTCAAATTATAATTACTGCATGTCTATTATGCACCCTGGCTCTGTTCTAGGTACTACAAGTATTGAGGAGACAGAAAATAGAACAGGGGTACCTGACCTAATTTGGGGATTGATGGTCAGTGAATATTCTCCAAGAAGAGGAAGTGATATTTGATCTGAATTTTTTGGATAAGTGGAAGAAAATGGGGAGGCCAGTACATGGTCAAGTGGGAAGAAAGGGAATAAAAGTATTCCAAACAGTATGGAGTATATGTGCCAAGGGGCATGATATGAACATGAATATAGGTCTTTGGGAAAAAATATAAAAACCACAGTAAGATACCATTACATATCCGCTAGAAAGGCTAAAATTATAGACTGATTTTACAAAGTGCAGGTGAGGATATGAAGTAATTGGAGTAGTCATTCATTGCTGATGGGAATGAAAGATGGCACAACCATTTTGGAGAGCAGTTTGGAAGTGTATTACAAACACATGGCTTCCCTACACCTTGGCGATTCTATTCCTAGGTATATATCAAAGAAAATTGACTGCTGTGTTCACAAAATAAAAACTTGTACAAAAATTTCATAGAGACTTAGGTTCCTCAAAAAATTAAAAATATAATTACCATATGATCCAGCAATTCCAGTTCTGGGTATATATCCAAAAGAATTGAAAACAGGATCTTGAAGAGATAATTGCATACCATATTCATTGAAGCATTATTCGCAGTGTCCAAGAGGTGGAGGCAACCTAAATGTCCATTAATAGACGAATGATAAAGACAATGTGGCATATGCCTACAATGGAATGTTATTCAGCACTAAAAAGGATAGAACCTAATCATATACTACAATATGGATGAGCCTTGAGGACATTTTGCTAAGTGAGGTAAGCCAGTCACAAAAGGCAAATACTGCATATTCCACTTATATGAGGTATCAAAAGCAGTTGAATTGTTAGAAACAGAAAGTAAAATAGTGGTTGCCAGGAGCTGGGGAATAGGGAAAAGAGAAATTGCTGTTTAATAGGTATAGACCTTTAGTTCTGCAAGATGAAAAAACTCTAGAGATATGTTGCACAATAATGGGCATACAGTTAACACTACTGTACACTTAAAAATGGCTCAGAAGGAAAATGTTATGTTACATGCTTTTTACCACAATAATAAATTTTCATAGCTTTATTCATAACAGCCCTAAATGGCAGAGGACCTGAGTAGACATTTTTCTAAAGAAGACACACAGATGGTTGACAGGACATGACAAGGTGCTAAACGCCCACTAATCATCAGGTAAATGCAAATCAAAACCACAATGAGATACCATCTCATACATGTTAGAATGGCTATTATCAAAAAGACAACATATAACAAATGATGGCAAGGATGAGGGGAAAAGAGAACCCTTATGCACTGATGGTGGGATTGTACATTGGTGCAGCCACTATGAAAACATTTTATGGGAGTTCCTCAAAAAATTAAAAATAGAACTGCTATATTATGATCCAGCAATTCCACTTCTGGGTATTTATCAAAGGAAATGAGAAACTAACTTGAAAAGATATATTCAGCCCCATACTCACTGCGGTATGATTTAAAATAGCCAAGACATAAAAGCGACCTAAGTATTTATTAGTGGATGAATGGATAAAGAAAATGTGGCACAACAGAGTATTATTCAGCCATAAAAAAGAAGAAAATCTTGGCATTTGTGACAACTTGGATGGACCTTGAGGACATTATGTTAAGTGAAATAAATCAGACAGAGAAAGCAAATACTATATGATCTCACTTACCTGTGGAATCTATAAAACCTCTGAACTTACACATACAGAGAGCAGACTGGTAGTTGCCAGAGATGAGGGTAGGGGTAAGAGGAAGGTAAAATGGGTAAAAGTGGTCTAAAGGTACAAACTTCCAATTATAAAATAAATAAGTCCTGGGGATGTAAGGTACCTCAGAGTGACTATAATTAACATCACTGTGGTTTTTTGTTTGAAAAATGTTAAGAGAATACATTTTAAGAGTTCTCATGACAAGAAAAAAATTATAACTATGTGTGCTAATGGATGTTAACTAGGGTTATTGCGGTGATTATTTCACAAAATATACATATGTTAAATCATTATGTTTTATACCTAAAATATGCTACATGTCAATTATGTCTCAATAAAAACCCCCAGAAAAATAAATTAATAGCTCCAAGTAGGTAACAAGCCAAACACCCACCCACAGGATAGACAGCTTATGGTGTGTTTATACAGGAGGATACTGCAGAGTAACAAAAATGAACAAGCTACTGACTATATGGGTCTCAAAAGCATTATGCTTAGTGGAGTAAAATAAGACAGACAAAAATCTGTATGACCTACTGATTCCCTTTAAATGAAACTTAATGTTTGGCAGAACTAATCTACAGTGTTGAAACTATTTTAAAAAACCAAAAAACAAAAAACCAAAAAACCCCGAATTACCTCTGGAGGAAATGGTGTTGACTAAGAGGCACAAGGCAACTTGATGGCTGAGGAAAATGTTCTTGATCTTGTTCTGAGTGATGTTCATTTGAGTATGGAATAGGTAAAAAAAAAATCTGTGCATACTAGTATATGTAAGGTTCGTTCCAGTTTGAAAAAAAAAATGAAATATCGCTTCTCGGCCTTTTGGCTAAAATCAAGTGAAAAAAAATGAAATAAGTTCACTGATCATGGAGGCTTATGAGTCCTGTTAAGAATGATAATGCTAATGGAATGGAATGGAAAGGCAATGAAGGGTTTTAAGCAGAGGCATGACAGGATTTGCTCTCCAGTTGTTTTGTTTTGTTTTGTTTTGAAGAGTTCCCTGATTGCTCCGTAGAAACTGGATTAGAAAGGAAGCAAAAATGGATATGGGAACTAGTAAGGAAACTACTATAAGAGTTTGGACAAGAGATGAAGGTACTTTGGACTCAGTGTTGGCAGTAGACGTTTAAAAAAGTAGATGGTTTGCTCAAGCTATTGTCTCTATCTCAAGATACCTTTCTTCTTATTTACTAGGTGAAATCCTATATATTTTCCTACCCTGGCTCAGTTGTTCTGCTCTGTGATTTGTTTCCCATTTCTTGGTCTGTGTTAGGTCTTCCCCTTTTTTTTTCTACAGCTCAATATAGCAAATTACTTGTCACTTATTATAGTTGGTTGCTCATGTCTAATCCTATGGTAGGAAGAATAATAGCCTCTAATGGTGTCTATGTTCTAATCCTGGGAAGCTGTGAATATAGTCACTTTGCATGGCAAAACTGACTTTGAAGATGTGATTAAAGTTAAGTACCTTGAGATGAAGAAATTATCTTAATTATCCTAGTGGAGCTAATCTAATCATGAGTCTTCCAAAGCAGGGAATCTTTTCCCAGCTTTCCCAGCTTTCTTCTTTCAGTCAGATAGAGATGTGATAAGTGAAGAAAGGTCAGCAGGATGTATATCTGCTGGATTTGTAGATACAGAAGGGGGTCATGAGCCAAGGAATACAGGCAGCCTCTAGAAACTGGAAAAGACAAGGATGCAGATTCTCTCTTAGATCCTCCAGGAAAGGACTCAAGCCCTGCTAACCTCTTGATTTTAGCCTAGAGACTTATCAGCCTTCTGACCTTTCTGTCATTTTAAGCCACTGATTAATTTTACAGTAATTTTTAAAGCTAGCAATAGAAAAGTAATAAAATCCTCAAGTATATGAACATTTTGGGGACTGTGAGGAAGCTCTGTGACCCTGAATCTCAGCACTTTGTCCAGCACATACAGAATAATCAGATGTGTTTAAAGAATGAATGGACTGGATATTCTCTTTCCTCATTCCGCAGATTGGAGGATAATCCTGTAATCTGTCAGCATCACTCCCATGTTTGTCTCCCTCCCTAAAGACAGTTCCTTTCTCCATTCAGAAAGATACTTTGCTGCCTCCTCCCTCCTTTATTATATTTATTCAGTCAATCCATCTTTATGATATGAGTACTATGGTTTCTAGTTATCTGAAAATTGACATTGTCAATTAGTCCTATACATATAAAATACATATAAAAAATACATATAAATACATATAAAATACATATAAAATAAACATTTTGAAAACTCTTATAAAAATATAAAAATACTAATTCTTTCACAAAACAGTAAATCGAGAGAGACAAGAATTGCTAAGGTATCATTAAAAAATGTTGCCATTTTCACAGTATTTCATCTTCTCTCTTTGGATTCATTCATTCATTAAGTATTTATTATCTACAATGTATTAGGCATTGTGAAATCTTGAGTTAAGTCAGCTAATTACAGATTAATGAACTAACCAATTTATTGCTTAGAGATTATTTGTCAATCCCTTGTGTTTAATGACTGTACTACTGATTTAACCTATTAACAGTCAGCCATAGATGCCCAGGTACAGCCTCTATATTCTAATATACATCACTGGATGATGAACTATGTATTAAAGGAGGCAAAAATAAATTGTGGAAGAAGAAAAATGATGGAAAAAATAATGAAACCAATCTTTACTGAGCATTTACTATGTATTAGGTATTGTGTTAAGAAGTACTGTTTCATTTTCTCCTCAAAACCCTATGAAATTTTCCCTTCATTTGTAAATACAAGGAAAACAATGCCCAGGGAGATAAGTAACTTGCCTGAGACCACACAATTATTAAGTTGGTGCTGGGATTTGAATCTGTGCAAGCTGATTCAGACTGTATTCATCCTTTGTAGTGTTAAGAAGAAAAGAGTGAAGGAGTAGAGATGAAGATGAAATGATAGGAAGCTGAAGTTATCATGTGATCTTATTTTACTTATAGTCCCATTCAAATGTGCTTCTTTTTCCTTAGAAAACACTTCTTTTAAGAATTCAGAAGGAACCCTAAAATATATAAATGGGCACTGGGTTGAACCCTAACATGCTAAGTCGGACTTTAAACATACCCCGTGACCACATGATAGGCACCAAAAAAACAGAGATAAAAAGATGGTCCCCAGAAAGAAGAGGAAAAAGAAGAGAAGAAGGGACAGATTATCCTTCCTTTTACCAGGAGCTTCCAAATCGTTAGCCCACTTAGCCCATTTTTCAACTAAGATTTTGTTGACACTGGATGAAAATTCAGAATAAAGTTTATATTGGAATGTTTGCTTGGTTAGATAAACAAGTACTCAAAATAATGGCATCATAGAAAAAAAATCAGAAGCTTGAGAAGCCTTGGAGATATAATCCTAAAGAACAGAAAACAAAGTTGTGTTTCTAGGAATACTAGACATGAATGTGTCTTTAATAGTAGTCTATATTTCTATATAAATATTCAGATACAGAAAAATGTGGTTGAAAATGTCCTTGGCACTAGTGATAGGCCATTCACTATCACCAGTGATAGGGAGATGATACTTGGGATTTTCCAATTTATCGTTATACATTTTTTATACTCATGAGTAAGACCGTTATTCAAAAAACAAAATGGCTACATTTAGAATCATATATTTTCTCATACTTCTGTATTAAATAATGACTTGAAACCATCTCATGAGAAAAGTTGCCAAAATTAGAAGACTAAATAATTAAATAAGCAACCAGATTGGAATGTATTAAGAAAATCTAACATGGTTCACACTATAATCAACAGGTCAAACTGACATTTGAAAAATATAACTTTCAGGGTACCTGGGTGGCTCAGTCGGTTAAGTGTCTGACTCTTGATTTTGGCTCAAGTCTTGATCTCACAACTGTGAGATCAAGACCTGCACCCAGCTCTGTGCAGATAGCATGGGCCTGCTTACAATTCTCTCTCCCCCTCTCTCTTCCCCTCCTCTGCGCATGCTCACATGCTCTCTCTCTCTAAAAAAGAAACATAAAAAAAAAAGAAAAGAAAATGTAACTTTCAGTTTCTGTTTTGGTTTAAAAAAAGAGAAAGAGACACTCAGGAATTCTGGATTGTAAATGTGTTCCTGATAACTGAATAGTTTATCATCCTGAAGTTTTGATTGTCAGAGAGAGATTTTTCTTGATTTTCAGCACAGCCTGAACTGGTATCCAAGAATAAACCTGAATACTGCACTGACCTTTTCAAAGTAGAAGCATTTGAAACAGATATCCAACCAATGCAAACTATAATCTTTTAAAGGTGAAGTCTAGCAAATAAGAAGAAACGTAAAATCATAGTTCTCTCTTCTAAGTGACCAGGTCTATCTATTTAAATAATCTTTGAACATATAACTGGGCCCCTTTCATTTTTTTGTCTTTTTCATTTTTTTGTCTTTTTTTCCCTGGTCTGCTATTGATTTCTTTCTCACTCGAGTCCTTTGCCACCTGAAAACTATGTTTTGAAAACTGTATTTCAGTTAATCATCTCTAAAATGAATCCCCACATATCAGCCTTTTTCTAATAATTTATTCTTCATGGTCCATCAATAAGTTGTAAAAAATGAAATAACTGTTTGCAATGTGCTGTCATCTCCCTTTTGCGCCCCCCCCCCATCCAAGAAAAATGAACAAAAAATACTTACAATGGTTCTTAGCCAGGAGCATTTTATCCCTTATTCACTAGTGGTAAATGAGTCAGATATGAGTTGGCCAGGAAAAGAGCTGCTTTACCCAAAATCTTAGTACAAAATGAGTCATCTCACTCCAAACACCAATATATCCTCCAAAATAACTGGCAAGAATTTCCTATAAAAAGAATCTTGCCTTCACTCTTTTCCATTCATTTAGCATTCTGATTTTTCTAATTTTTTAATTTCCTGTGTACTTATAATATTACATTCATAACAAAGGCCCAAGAACATTTCTATCTATTTATCTAATTTATCTAATTCTGAAAGTCTTCTTTCCTGTATTGAGTAGGGAGACAATTCTAATAGCATGCCCCTGAAAAGAACAAATGTGCTGTGGCTTTCAAGGGTTCTCTGTCTCTGACTCTCTCTGATGAAATTCATGCATGGTTCAATAGAAATGCAAAAGCCAATTCTAGAAGAAGTTTTCTTTTCCTCTGCTGAAAAAGTGAGTGCAAAGCCTTGGAAAATATTTCAGGCAAAACTACTTTTATTTCCATAAGAAAAATCAATCAAAATAGATACAGTGTGTTTCATACTGGTAAACAAACATGAATCCAGGTCACAAGCTTAAACTCTGTTTTCCCTACACATCAGAACATTCCCATTCGCATTCTCTCTCTGCTATCAGAGGAAGCTTAAAAATCACTGTGAACTCTTAAAAAAAAATCACTGAGAACTCAAGCCAGGGTTAAGTCCCCATTGATTAACAGAAGTCAAACACATTATTTACCTGAGGATAAGCAAGCATACTTATAGACAGAATTCATGCCAAAGTTCTGAGATTGTTTTTACTACTTGGGGCTTATAACATGACTTATCATTCTTAATTATTCTAAGCAAAATTATTTACAATTCATTTCACTCAGGTTGGAATTTAACTTCACTTCTCTGTATTAAATGAATTCTAAAGAACAAATATATTCCTTTTATATCCAACACTAACAGATGTTAGTTTGCTCAGTTTTATAGTCCTCAGATGACAGACAACTAACTGCATTTGGCTTTGGGAATAATTGCGACACCTTTGCATTATGAACTTGGTTTGGTTCTTAGCTGGGAACTGCAGGGGGTTAGTTCATATTATAGAAGAAGTGAAATAAGTTTTCCCTTTATGCTCCAGATGCCTATATGAAGATGCCTTCTAATACAGTATTATACAACTTATTTTTTTTTACAGGTAATCTGGTCTTAAATGGTTATAGTAAGAAAAATACTTGCATAAAAATGAAATATTTTATTCAATGCATCTCCTGCTCTTCACCAAAGCAAGATGTTAAATCCATTAAACTCCGAATGTCCAGTAAAAGTAAGAAAGCTAAAACGGTTCAAATTTGCACATTCTTGGGAAAACTGCCAACTAGGTACTAGGTAGCAGGATCTGTGTAATTAATGGTGATGTTATTGACAGAGGGAATATATTTCCTTCTCAGAAGCATTTTAAAAGTGCAAGCTGGAAGAGCTTTAGTAAAGCCTCACCTGATTCGTTTTTAAATTGAGAAAATGTGACTTTGAAGCCAGCTACAGAAAGCACCAATGTTAATATATGTACATTTGTGATGGATTTGGTTCTGGCAGACTTAAAAGAAATCTTGAATGTAACACTGTCTGTATGATAGGATGATGAACACCAAAATGCACAAACCAACAAGTATTTCTCAGAAGGAGAATAAGCAAACTCAATCTTAGGTTAACCTTATTTTTCTTTTCCTGAAAGCTATACTCATATGAAGACTGAGTGGATTCAACTTCTTATCATAAGATAGAATAAAATCAGACTGAAGAGTCCACACATTCCTTTTCACACATTCCCAGCTCCTTTGTAGGCCACGTGTATCTTTATCCAGTCCTTGTACCACAAGAGTAGTCATATAAGGAGCTCGTACATGTTTAGGTTTTCTAACCTATTGACTAGTAATACCTCCAGCTTCTGCTCTCGTTTTTTCACTTTGTTATAACAGTAATTTCAAAATGATGATAGAAAAAGAATATCTGGAAAATGAGAGATAACTAAGAAGTAAAGCCCACAAGCAGCTCTTTCCATAATGATCTGCACTAAATTACTCAACAAGGAGTGATTTTTCTCACCATGTATCTCACGCCCTCTATTTCTCTGTGAACTGCAACCACATGCTCTAGTTCTGTGTTTCCCACTAAGAATGGAATTCTTGGTGGCCTATAGTGTGTGCTGTGGCATCTGTGGCTTTGGAGAACACAGGTGGTGGAAGTGGAGGAGACAGAAGGAAAGCCTGGAGAGAGGTTCACAAATGCTAATGATGAGCCTGGATGTTACTGACCTTAATGACTCCCCCATCTTGGATCCATACCTGCTGTCTTCTGAAGCAAAGGGCTGTTCTACATCTACCGTCAGGGAGGCCATGGCAGAAACGGTCTCCGTCTCCTCTTGCAACTGTGCCCCAGCCAAAGCACAGCCCCTTGGCACAGCCACCATCCTAACTGACTTCCAGTACTTGCCTAGAAAAAAAATGCATCATATTTTAATAGGAATTTTAGAGCAGTATTAATCAGACTACTTATATAGGTCCAACTCAGAGCAGTTGTTGAGTTAAAATTCTCTATGCTATACATAGCTGTAATTTGGTTTCTTAAATATTATGATTAAGTCTTTTTCTCAGTCTAAGACTGCCAAGTTGTGAAGTGCTCATAGTCCCCAGCCTGAGTCTCTCCCTTGCTTAGAGGGTAATAAAGTGAGGAATAATCCATGGTCTAATGAACTCACTATCAGACTGGCAGCTGTCTCTACAATCAAGTAAGCAAACCCTGGGCATTGTGCCCCCTGGGAAATCCTTAAGAGACTGGGAGGTAGAAGTCTCATGGAGAAACTGAATGAAATAGTAATGTTAAAAATTGCTATTGAGCCATTACCTTTTTATAAAAAAATGAGGTTAGAATATTAAAGAAAAAGAAAAGCCCCAAAATGCCAGCATGAATTGAATGGCAACTTTGCCAGAACAATCAGGTTTGTTAGTCCTGGATGTTCTTTCTTTCTTAACCCCAGGGTGTGTACTAGAACAATAATTGATTTAAAACTTTAATATATGCACTGGTTGATGTTGGCACCCTTCCTCATGTCATACGGAAGTTTCATTTTTTGAGGAGGGGAAGGGGAATGAGGAAAAGAGGAGGTCATTTCATGAAAACATGCCAGTGGGATAAATATGAAAAAGCAGAGTCAATGGCCTTCTTGCAGCCCCTAAGCTATTCTGCGTGTCTGTGTGTGTGTGTGTGTGTGTGTGTGTGTGTGTGTGTGTGAAGTATTGAGTCATCTCAAATCAAAGCAGGAGAATATTCCTAGGTGCTGACATGACTTACCAGGTTAGAACTATCTCTGCAGCCTGACGAATTAGGAAAGAATTTGGCATGCAGAGTTTGCTTACTTCAAAAAAAAAAAAAAAACAGAAAAAAAAAAGTTCTACTAGAATAGAAAAGACAAATGGATGGGGCACCTGACTAGCTCAGTCGGTTGAGTGTTCAACTCCTGATTTCATCTCAGGTCACGATCCTAGGGTCATGGGATCACGCCCTGTATCAGGCTCTGTGCTGAGTGTGGAGCCTGCTTAAGATTCTCTCTCTCTCCCTCTGCCCATCTCCCCTGTTCATGCTCTCTCTAAAATAAAATTTAAAAAATAAACTAAAAATTAAAAAAAAAAAAAGGCAAATGGATGAATGCTGGATTGGGAACGAAGATAACTGGGTCCTGGACCACTTCTTTTCTGCTTCTCACAACAGGGGAAAGATCTCAAATCCCTTCCAGTTCTAACATTTTTTAATCTGCCTCTCCTATCTTATTGCTTCACAAAGGAATGGATATCATGTTAGGGGAGAAGACCCAATCTCCCAATCACTTCTCATTTAGTTGTCTACTACAATGTTACTTGTTCTGACCAAAGTACGAGAATCATAAAGCTTTCAACTAGGACCAAATGATAGCAATTCTAACTGTGAATGAACCCACAAACTAACATTTTCTTTGAAAGCTAAGACTGTGCTAGATGTTGAGGACATAAAGATTCTTCCCTCACACCAAGAAATTTGTGGTCTAAATGACAATTCTGTGTGGAAATTGCCCATGTGATCCTGAGAGGAACTAAGTGGAATATATACTTATGATGATGGGAAAATGAGAGAAGAGTTGCCAGAAAAAACAACACTTGACTGAGTATTTGAAAGACCATCAGAAGTTAGTCAACGTTAAATAGAGGGAGGCAAGTAACCCTGGAAGAGGAAATAGTACACACAGATGTGCAGAGACTGGAATCTCATGTCTCTATGTTGTTGTTATTGTTGTTATTATTGTTGGCGGTGGTGGTGGCGGTGGCGGTGGCAGTGGTGGAGGGGATTACAAAGTCCATTGCTAGGCACAACTGGAGCATTTGGAAAAGTCTTGAGTGTGGTGAAGGAGATTGTTGTTGTAGACATAGGTTAATTAACACACTGTCTTGAATAACATGTGAATGATGTTGGACTTCAACCTGTAGGTGAAAAGGGGCCATTTTAAGCAGAAGAGGCAGGGAATCAGGTTTAAGTTTTTAAAAGATCCCTCTGGACAGATCTTGGATGATGAATTGGAAGGTGATGAGAGTGGTGGCAGGAAAACCAATTTCACATCTTGGCAAAAATCCAGGTGGGAAATGATGATGTCTAAAACTAAAAGGAAGTGACAGAAAGAAATGAGGGAATGGAGTAAAGAGAGGTTTAGGAGGTAGGTAATGAAATGTATCTTGGCTTATTATTTAGGGCACCCCTACCTCTTTCAACTTTGAAAGATGACTCTGATTTGACAATTCCATTCCAAGACCCTAAGTTTTCTAGTTTACAATGTCATTATAATCTTATTCAAGTTGGAAATACCATATTCCATCTCTAAGTGCATTCAGTTGTAATGAGTTTCACAAAATATTATTTTTGATTTTTTTATTAAAAATTTTTAAATTTTTTTTAAGAGAGAGAGAGAGTGCAAGGGAAGAAGGGGCAGAGAGAAAAAGGGAGACAAAGAATCCGAAGCAGGCTCTAGGCTCTGAGCTGTTGGCACAGAGCCCGACATGGTGCTCAAACTCATGAACTGTAAGATCATGACCTGAGGGGAAGTCGAACTCTTAACCAACTGAGCCACCCAGGCACCCCAACACAAAATATTACTACTAAATGTTATTTTAGCTCAGGATATTCAGAAAATTGGTGATGCTGGATGACATCCTTTCCTGTTTCTCTAGAGTGACTAATATGGGGCCTCTGACAAACAAACAACAGGTAGCAGGTGGTTTATGGGTTAAATTATGTTTTATACACTATATGAAAGAGAAACTAGCATTAATTAACTCCTAATATGTGCCAAGGAGTATGTTAGATGTTTTCACATTCCTAATTTATAATTTCATTTAATCCTCATAACTATTATGATGCAATATTAGGTAATTGTTCTAATTTTTTGTAACATTTATTTATTTTTTAGAGACAGAGAGAGACAGAGCATGAGCAGGGGAGGGGCAGGGAGAGAAGGAGACATAGAATCCAAAGCAGGCTCCAGGCTCTGACATGGGGCTTGAACCCACAACCTGTGAGATCATGACCTGAGCCAAAGTATGACGCTTAACCGACTGAGCCACCCAGGTGCCCCTGTTGGGTAACCTTTCTAAAGTCACATGGTTAGGAAGAAGAAAAGCTGAAATCCTCATCCAGGATTGACTCCAAAATATCTCTTGCTCTGTACTCTGTTGTCCTCCTTTATTCAGTCTTCCTCTACCCTCTTTCCACTATACATAAAAATATAAAAATGGACTCAATCTATAAAAATACCAACTTAAAAGAATTATTTATATTATATAAGGATTATATACATTCTTTGCTTTACCAAAGAAATCATATTTGGTAATAACAGGTTACCCATGTTCCTCAGATATGTTACTCACTTGATGCACCTTTTATTGACTTTATGGTGTAAGTTTTTACACCAAGTGAGACAACCATGTAAGACTTGTCCTTTTTACTCTTCATTTCTCATAACCTTATACTATTGCAAACACCTGTTTACCAGCTAAGACATTGATGAAGCTATCATAAAACTGGAGATAAGGGCTCATTGAAGAGCATGAGTAAGAAGTCCATTGAAGAAGGGGCCCTGAACTAAAAGTCAAGATTTGTAGGTTGGAGACTACACACCAGTCCCAGAGAAGTCATTTGGATCACTCTGGAGCACAATTTCCACAGTTATAACATGATAGTGGTAGAGTTGATAATGAAAGGGGTCTCCTTGCTGTAATTCTCAATGATAGTGATTTTTCTGATCTCATGTTATGTATTACACTTGGATGTTAGAATAAATTTGTTATGGAAGAAAATCTTCTCTGTGAGTCTCTAAACGCTTGAGGAGGTCAGTAAACACTTTTAGAAAATATGGCACATCTAGAATAAAGGGCTTTAATTTGTAAGCACTGTACATTTTCCCTTAAGAAGAGAATTCTTGGCCATAGACAAAACAAACATCTTTACTCCCCAAACACAATCAGGATGGAAGGTGTGAATCGTTAATCATAATTTTTGAGTAGAATGACTGACAATGATTCTTCAACATTTAGCCTTTAGGTATGTGAGTAGTAAGAAAGATTTTAAATAGCTAAGACCTTTTGGAATAAAATGTAATGTGTATAAAATATCCTGCTAAGTTAAGATTAAACGTTGGAAGTTTGGTTTTTATCCAAATGTATGAGGTTTCTGACTCAGAAATAACCCAAAACTTTGAATTCAATATGGCCTCTGGAAAGCCTATAAAAACAAAGGAAATATTCTATATTAATAATGCATTCATAGACTACTATCTCTATTTGTAAAGGAGAATAATTAAAATGGAAGTGGGTATAGCACAGACTGTGCCATATGCAGCCAATTCAAACTACAAATTTATGGGTTATATTTTCACATGATGAGTAGGTTTTTTTTTCTTTCACAAACATATGTGCCAGGATATCGTATCTGTTGGCACGAGAATAATACCCCTATTAGCACACAAGAGAAATGAACCAAGGTTTACTGCTAAAGTTTTCAGGAGCTGTTATTTATAAAGTAAAATATTAGTAACTAGCCACCAGTGGATTAGTCTCCTAAAGCAATAAAACTGTCAAAAGAGAGGAGTTTTACATTAAAACTGGACATGCACACTCCCTCTTTGGTTATATCCTCTATCCTTATTCATTTTGCCCACTATGTAAATCTCCCCACTTTCAACACCTTTCCTTTCCTTTTATTTCTTTCCTTTTCTTTTCTTCCCTCCTCTCCCCCAACCCTCCTCCTCCTCCTCCTTCTTTTTGACTATTTAACCTTCATTATTCTACATTTCTGTTTTTTTCTGGTAAAGGCAAAGAATGAATCTAAAATAAAGGTAAGAACCAGGTAATAGATGCAGACAGTCAAGAGTTAGAGGGAGGCCATAGATGGGGTGTCACTGGGTCAGGTAGGAACCATGAGAGGACATTCTGCAGGTACTATGTAATCAGACTTCAGGAACAACAACATTGTTCTTGGTAATGAGCGTTTTGGAAAAACAGGTATTTGCTGTGTTAAAAGCAACACATTAGCCAAAAGTTTTCCCAACCAAAGCCTTTGACACTTTGAACATCTCCTGACCCCTGAAACCTCACCCTTCCCTCATCCTTCTGGGGCTTTACAGTCATTTCTCAAACTTGTGCTTAAATAATGTTGTCTTTTGTCATTACACACCATGTTCTCACAGGACAAGAAGCTGGTAGTAAACCATTTCTAATCCCCATCAACTTCAGAGATTATTAACACCTGGGACTTAAAGGGGCCCCACAGAGATTTTCCAGAGCTCAGAGCTTCTTAATAGAGTTTAAGATAGATGTTTTAAGCAAAATGGAGACATTTATTGGGATCCAAAGTATTGTATATATATGTAAAAATAAAGATGTATTGAAAGTTGGTGTATCAGTAGAGCGACCAGGTAATTTTTCATCCAAGGTGGGGCAATTTTAAGGTTAAAATGGGGCTAAAAATAAAAATCATGTCATTGAAATGTTCATTTACTGGTCAGCAAACTGTTTTTATCAGTGGACTTATAAAATATAAAACAATCCTATTCAAAAGTTATTTTCATAACTAAAATTCATTCTAAAAAAACAAAAATATTATAATTCATATATGCCAAAGTATAGTGACTACTTTATACTGATTATGTAAACATTAGAAAATAACATAAGCAGAATTATGATTGCTGCTAAATATTCACATAGGTTAATCAATTTTGTGGCCATATCTCTCAGTAATAGAATATCATTGGTATTTTTATGAAGATTGCATTTTTTTCAGTGTGGTCCAAATATTTTATACTTTTTCATAAACTGCCTGAAATCTTCTTCAAAGTGGAATTTTACAGTTAATAAATTTGAAACTGTGGCATCTTTAAATATTCTTCTCAAGAGACTGTAATATTTTTGGTTGACCCCATCTTCACAAGTGTGGTGCTATAGTAGTAAATTCTGCTAAATTTGGGATATCTTTCACTTCCAATTTTTAAAATATTGATATCAGTGACTACTTCATACCAAATACTTTCACAACTACTGTTTTTTCCCTTCTTTCACAGGTACCTTTATTTGGCAAACATTTTATGTAAGCTGAACTTATCAAGAAAGCTTTCTTCATTTATGATTCTATAAAATTTTATTTACTAAATTTAGATGCTGCAAAATCATATGACTTCTCAATTTCATTCTATTTCAGAATACACAACTAAGAATAGGAATTTTATCAATGATTCTGTCAACAAATAGACATCTTTGAAAGCCCAATTACAGATTTTCAAAATTAAATCTTGTGCATGGTTTGCCTGTTGATACTAAATTTGTTACTTTATTTCCTTATTTTTGTAGGGGTCAATTTAAATGTTTTTTCTCTTGAAAACACTGTTTCTGTAACTGAAATTCTTTAAAAGTTTCAAAAGCTGGTATTTTTCCTTCATTTCATAACTATTTTTTTAAGCATTTTTTTTAAACATTTATTTATTTTTGAGACAGAGAGAGACAGAGCATGAACGGGGGAGGGTCAGAGAGAGAGGGAGACACAGAATCTGAAACAGGCTCCAGGCTCTGAGCTGTCAGCACAGAGCCTGACGCGGGGCTCGAACTCACAGACCGCGAGATCATGACCTGAGCTGAAGTCGGCCGCTTAACCGACTGAGCCACCCAGGCGCCCCGTAACTATCTTTTTTTATCAGCCTCATTGAGTATAGTTCGTATTCAATAAAATTTACCAGTTCTAAGGGCAGATTATAATGCATGTTGACAAATGTGTGCAGTCACACATATATTTGAAATACAGAATATTTCTTCATCCCTAAAAGCTTATTTTGGCCTTTTGGCATGAATTTCTTACCCTCCTTCTTGGCCCCTAATAGCCCCTAATAATAACTGAAATTCTGCCACTGTATTTTGCCTTTTCTATAATTTCATATAAATAAAACCATATACTATGTAGTCTTTAATCCTAGGCTTCTGTCATTTAACCTATCTATTCTGAGATTGAAAGATTCTTATCTTCATCTTATCATCGTTTTGTTTCTTTTTACGCAATATGATTTTTCTTTTCTCTGGCTTCTTTTAAGATTTCATGATAATGTTCCTCAGTGTGATTTTATTCATGTTTATTCTGCTTGAGATTGAGCTTCTAGGATCTGTGGATTTGTGGTTTTCATCAAATTATAAAACCTTTTCCCACTATTTCTTTAAATACTTCCCAAACTTCTTCCTTTTCTGGAACTCTAATTATAGATACGTTAGCTGATTGATGCTGCCCAATATATTACTGATATACTATTTTTCAGCATTTTTCTTTTTTTCCCTTTTTTGAAGTTTATTTATTTGAGAGACAGAGAGAGAAAGAGTGGGGGAGAGGCAGAGAGAGAGAGGGAGAGAAAGAATCCCAAGCAGGCTCCACACTGTCACTGTGGAGCCTGATGTGGGGCTCAAACTCACGAACCGTAAGATCATGACCTGGGCTGAAATGAAGAGTTGGATGCCCAACTGACTGAGCCACCCAGGTGCACCTCAGTACTTTTCTATTGTTCACTTTGAATAGTTCCTATTACTTCTTCAACTTCATTGTTTTTGTTTTGTTTTGTTTTTGTCTTTTGCAATGTATCATCTGCCATTAATTCTTCTAGGGTACATATTTTTTTAAATTTCAAATGCTTTTTTTTATAATTTTTCATCTCTAAAACTTCCATTTGCACATTTTCCATGTTTTTAATTTCTCTGAACATCATGCTTGCAACTTTCCTCTTCATATTAGGAGTAACTAATATTTTTATCTGCTAATTCTATCATGCCTTGAATTTCTGAATAAGTTTCTTTTTTTAAATTTAAATTTTAGTTAGGTAACATAAAATGCACTATTGGTTTCAGGAGTTGAATTCTGTGATTTTCATCACTTATATACAACACTCAGTGCTCATCACAGTAAGTGCCCTCCTCCATCACCCATCTAGCCCATCTCCCACCCACTTCCCTCCATCAACCCTCAGTTTGTTCTCTTTCATTAAGAATCTCTTGCAGTTTGTTTCCCTCTTTTCTCTTTTCCCTTCCTATATGTTCATCTGTTTTATTCTTAAATTCCATAGATGAGTGAAATTATATGATAAGTCTCTGATTGACTTATTTTGTTTAGCATAATACATTCTAGCTCCATCCACGTCATTGGAAATGGCAAGATTTCATTCTTTTGATGGCTGATAATTATTCCATTATATGTACATATATAACATATATACCACATATTCTTTATCCATTCATCAGTCAGTGGACATCTGGCATCTCCCCATAGTCTGGCTATTGTTGATAATGCTGATATAAACATGGGTGCACGTACCCATTTGAGTCTGTATTTTTGTTTCCTTTGGGTAAATACTTAATAGTGCACTTCCTGGATCACAGGGTAATTCTATTTTTAGTTTTTTGAGGAACCTCCATATTATTCTTCAGAGTGGCTGTACCAGTTTGCAT
This sequence comes from Neofelis nebulosa, assembly GCF_028018385.1. Classification (NCBI taxonomy): domain Eukaryota; kingdom Metazoa; phylum Chordata; class Mammalia; order Carnivora; family Felidae; genus Neofelis; species Neofelis nebulosa. The sequence goes on from NC_080785.1 coordinate 57,995,083, forward strand.
TCCCACCGATAGTGCAAGAGGCTTTGCCTTTCTCCCCATCCTTTCCAACCTGTGTTGTTTCTTGTGTTTTTAATTTTAGCCACTCTGACAGGTGTGTGATGGTAGGTATCTCATCGTGGTTTTGATTTGCATTTCCCTGGTGATGAGTGATGTTGAGCATCTTTTCATGTGTCTGTTAGCCATCTAGATGTCTTCTTTGGAAAAGTGTCTATTCATATATTTGCCCATTTCTTCAACAGATTATTTTTTTGGGGCTATTAAGTTTGATAAGTTGTTTATAGATTTTGGATACTAACCCTTTATCCAAAATGTTATTTGCAAATATCTTCTTCCATTGTGTAGACTGCCTTTTAGTTTTGTGGATTGTTCCCTGAACTGTGCAGATGATTTTTATCTCGATGAAGTCCCAGTAGTTCATGTTTGCTTTTGTTTCCCTTGCCTTTGGTGACATGTCTAGTAAGAAGCTGCTCCAGCTGAGGTCAAAAAGGTTGCTGCCTGTGTTCTCTTATAGTATTTTAATAGTTTCTTGTCTCACATTTAGGTCTTTCATCAATTTCAAATTTATTTTTGTGAATGGTGTAAGAAAGTGGTACAAGTTTCAATCTTCTGCATGTTGCCATCCAGTTTTCCCAACACCATTTGCTGAAGTGACTGTCTTTTTCCCATTGGATACTCTTTCCTGATTTGTCAAAGATTAGTTAACCATATAGCTGTGGGTCCATTTCTGGGTTTTCTGTTCTGTTCCATTGATCTATGTGCCTGTTTTTGTGCCGGTACCATGCTGTCTTTATCACTACAGCTTTGTAATATAGTTTAAAATCCAGAATCGTGATGCATCCACTTTTGTTTTCCTTTTCCAACATTGCTTTGGCTATTCAGGGTCTTTTCTGGTTCCATACAAATTTTAGGATTGTTTATTCTAGCTCTGGGAAAAATGCTTCTGGCATTTTGATAGGGATTACATTAAATGTGTGGATTTCTTTGGATACCATAGATATATTAACAATGTTTTTCTTCCAATTCATGAGCATGAAATGCTTTTCCATTTCTTTGTGTCCTTTTCAATCACTTTCATAAGTGTTCCATAGTTTTCAGAGTACAAATCTTTTACTTCTTTAGTTGGGTTTATTCCTAGGTATCTTACGGTTTTTGGTGCAATTGCAAATGGGATTGATTCTGTGATTTCTTAGAGTTTTTATCAAGAAGGGATGCTGTATTTTGTCAAATGCTTTTTCTGAATTGATTCACAGGATCATATGTTTCTTATCCTTTCTTTTATTAATGTGGTATATCATGTTGATTGATTTGAGAATATTGAACCAGTCCTGCAGCCTAGGAATAAATCCCACTTGATCACGGTGAATAATTATTTTAATGTACTGTTGAATTCGCTTTGCTAGTATTTTACTGAGAATTTTTCTATCCATGTTCATCAGGGATACTGGCTTCTAATCCTCCTTTTTAGTGGGGTCTTTGTCTGGCTTTGGAATCAAGATACTGCTGGCTTCATAGAATGACTTTGAAAGTTTTTCTTCCATTTCCATATTTTGGAAAAGCTAGAGAAGGATAGGTACTAATTCTTCTTTATTTTTTTATGTTTGTCCGTTTATTTAGAGAGAGTGGGCAAACAAGCCAGGGAAGGCAGAGAGAGGGGAAGAGAAAATTCCCAAGCAGGCTCTGCGCTTTCAGTGCAGAGCCTAATGCAGGGCTCGAACCTTGAGATCACAACCTGAGCCAAAATCAAGTCAGACACTTAAGCAACTGAGCCACGCAGACACCCCAATTAATTCTTCTTTAAATGTCTGGTACACTTCCCCTGGGAAGTCATCTGGCCCAGGACCCTTGCTTGTTGGGAGATTTTTCACTACTGATTCAATTTCTTGCTGGGTATGGGTCTGTATTCTATTTCTTCTTATTTCAGTTTTGGTAGTTTCTGAGTTTCTACGAATTTGTCCATTTCTTCCAGATTGTCCAGTTTGTTGGCATATAATTTTTCGTATTCTCTTATAATTGTTTGTATTTCTGTGGTGTTGGTTGTGACCTCTCTTTCATTCATTTATCTATTTGGGTCCTCTCTCTTTTCTTTTTGATAAGTCTGGCTAGGGGGTTATCAATTTTGTTAATTCCTTCAAAGGACCAGCTCTTAGTTTCATTGATCTGTTCTATGTTTCTGTTTTTGTTTGGTTTCTGTATCATTTATTTCTGTTCTAATCTTTATTATTTCCCTTCTTCTGCTGGCTTTAGGCTTTGTTTGCTGTTCCTTTTCTAGTTCCCTTAGATGTAAGGTTAGGTTTTATATTTGGAACCTTTCTTGCTTCTTGAGATAGGCCTGAATTGCAATATACATCCCTCTTAGGACTGCCTTTGCTGCATCCAAAGGTTTTGGACTGTTCTGTTCTCATTTTCATTTTCTTCCATGTATTTTTAAAATTTCTTCTTTAATTTTCTGGTTAACCTGTTATTCTTTAATAGGATGTTTTTTAACTCCATGTATTTGAGGGCTTTCCAAATTTTTTCTTGTGGTTGACATCAAGTTTCATAGCATCATGATCTGAAAATATACATGGTTTGATCACAATCTTTTGGTACTTGTTGAGGACTGATTTCTGACCCCGTATATGATGTATAGAAGACACAGAAGGAGGAGGAGGAGGAGGGAGAGGAGGGAGGAGGAGGGAAGAGGGAGAAGGGAAGATGAGGAGGGAGAAGGGAGGAGGAGGAGGAAGGGAAAAAGTAAACTTGGTCCTATTTCTACCAGAACTGTAGGTGATGCTTTGAAGCACTCTATGATTAGTACAGTTGGTGCATGCGGGGTGCTGCCTATGCTGGTCTTCTGGAGGAGAGGCCCACTGAGCTGGCTCAGAGTCAGACCTGTCCCATTACCAGTGCAGTTTCCAGGTACAGGGGGTTGGGGTTAAGTGGGTCCAGCTTCTACTGGGGGCTGCTGTGTTGCTCTCTGAAGTCCCACTGTGTTGGTGGTGAAAGGTAAAATGGCGTCACCTGAATCTTGTCTCTGGACAAAGGATCTCACACACTCCCTATTCATTCAGGAAGCCCTCAAAGAATAGCGAGGGCAGTCAGCGTACCCTGCACCAGAGCTCTCCTGCAATTTATCTTTGCTCTGTGGCTGGGAATCAAAACTTGAAATCTCGAGGGACCCGGCACTGCACATATCCATGCCCCTCCTCTAGAGTACAGCCTCTCTGAGCTGTGCCTGATGTGCTTTGTCCCAAAAACATCTCCACTCTGCGCTGTGTCTGATATCCTTTGCCCCAGATAAAAACAGTGCATGTGCACGCTGCATGAAATGTACAGTGTAGCACTTTGGAAAGCAACAACCAAGTCATCTGCCCTCTGCACACACCTCTGTCCCTTGCTGATGAAAGGCCTTTTGCTGGTGTCTGCAGGGTCTTTTGTCCTGGGAGAGGCAATTTACCCTCTTCTAAATGTACTCCAGGAAGGGGAATGTTCTTTCCACTGAGACCCAGGAGATCCCTACACTATGCTATGCACTCTGGGACCAGTGCCCTGCTTCTCCCCAGGAGTGAACTCCACAGCTCTGCTGTGGAGAAACTCACACACTTCCAAAACTTCAGAGTTTGAGCTCCACAAGTTGTTTGCAAAAAAACTGCAACACTCAGTACCCCTCGGTCCCCAGTCTGTGGTCCAGAGAGGTTTTCGTCTTGTGCAAACATGATACCACACTCTCTTAACCCCTCTCTGTCTCCCTTTTCTCTCCCTATGGAAAGGGTTCCCTTCCCTTCTGAGGCACCACTGTTTTTCTCTCCCTCAATTCACTTCCATGCACCTCATACCTACCATGCTGACTCCTGACAACCTTGGAAATTGTTCTGCTAGTCCTCAGGTCAATTTCCTGGGTGTTCCAAATGATCTGACCTCAATATAGCAGTGTTTGAGGGATAAGGAAAGTCCAGGGTCCCCATACTTGTCCACCATCTTAACTCCTCCCCTCTGAATTTCTGAATCAGTGATTTGTCTTGTAGTTCTAGGTCATATTTTCCCATTTCATAGCATGTCTGGTTATTTTCATTTGGATGTTTGGCATTATTAATTTGGACATTTCTGGTTATTGAATTTTGATGTGTTCTTTGACATGTTGGACTTTACTTGGGAACACAATTAAATCATGCAATCAGTATGATCCTTTTGAGGCTTGCTCATACTCTTTGTCAAATTGGCTCCTGAGCAGGTTTTAGTACAACGCTAATTTAGTCCAAAGCTAAGAGAAAACCATTTTGATTTCTCTACATGTTGCCTTATGTATTACAAGGTCTCTCCACTCTGGCTGAGAGGAATGCAAATTATTCTCAGTCCTGTGTGAACTGTTTGAATTGTTTAACCTACTGGTTTCCGATGGTTAGTTCTCCAGCCTTGTGGAATTTCACCTCATGCATGTAAAATAAGATAAAGGTTTAAAGACACTCCTGTACAGATACACAGAACTTCTCTGTGCAGCAACTTCACCTCAAATATCCTGACTCACAAATTTGAGTCACTTCAATCTCCCCAAACACTGATTACTTTATCTTCAACTCAGAAAAGTAATTGGATTCTATTTGTATTCTCCCTCCCTATGCTGAAGCCTCGAGATTTCCCTCTATCAGTAACCTCAGGCAACTGTAGGACTCATATTTCTCTTTCCTTGTTTGTTTCCTGCTGGGATTATAGGCCTTCAGTATCTGGCGCTCAGTGCCCAAAACAGTGTTCCATATATATGTTTTTCTAGTTTTATTTCTAATCAAAGGACAATTCCTAGAGTAGTTACTTCTTCATACGTAGGGGCAGAGGTCCATTTATTGAATATTTTGCTTAATGAATTCTGAATAGAAAAAATATAATGAAAATTCAAAAACTCATTTACAAAATAGTTCAATATTAGAATCATCTCAAACATTTCTAAAGTATGGTTGATAATGGGCAACTAAGAGAGGAAATTTGAACTGCCATGCTGAAGTTTTTTTTTCCTTTGTCATCGATATCAGCTGTATTTCAAAAACTTTGTATTTCATTTAGCAGTAATTCATTTACCTGTGTTTCATCCTGTATTTATATAAAGGTATTTTAAATTTTGAGAAAATACCTTACATTTTTATTGGTAGAATACTTAGCCTGCTTGCTTTTTTATTTATTTATTTTTATTTTTTTAATGTTTATTCATTTTTGCGAGATGGAGAGAGACAGAGCATGAGTGGGGGAGAGGCAGAGAGAGAGAGGGAGACACAGAATCTGAAGCAGGCTCCAGGCTCTGAGCTGTCAGCACACAGCCCAATGTGGGACTTGAACCCATAGACTGTGAGGTCATAACCTGAGCTGAAGTCGGACGCTTAACCGATTGGGCCACCTAGGCACCCACCTGCTTGGTTTTCAAAAGAAATTTTTAAATAAAATTTTATTAAATTATTGTTTAATTTTATTGTTATTTATAAAAATTTAGGGAATTTATATTGTTTATAATTAATGACAAACACATTTCTGTTAAGATTAAGCTATGCTCCCCCAATCTAAATTTGCATATTAATATAAAACCAAGTTATTTTATTGTCAGTGTTAGGTTTTCACTGTAATTTATAATGGCATTCATAATAATACCCAATCTTTCATTTTTGGCAGATTTATTTCTAAAAGCTCTACTTTGATTCCATAAATTGAATGAAAAATATCAAACCATTATTAGAACTAACTGATTTTTCTGTTTGAAGCATCTAAGGACATTGTATCATTGAACCAAGAGATTCTTTCAGTGGAGTCAACATGTAACAACCATTACCTCACTTTGGAGCTTGAAAAGAACACTTGAAATTCAAAATTTATTTTTAAAATGTAGATGCATGGTCATTTTATCTAAATAAAAAATCATGCTTCACGAAGTGATACTTAAATGTACCTTCTGCAACTGCACTTGTTAAACTGCCATCTTTGGCTTTAGTTTTTATTTTTGTTTTGTTTTTCTTCTAATAATACTAAATTTTAAAGTAGATACTGCTACTCACTCAGCAATATTATTGTCTTCAGTATTCATGTCATTTATGATATCATTATGTCCCCATGATGAACGATGAACATTGACAAACATTTTGTGGAAGATACATGTTCATTATCAACTTTCCTAGGAAACAGCAATTGAGCACTACATTTTTTAACAGGTATGTTTGCTTCTGATCACATTTCAGTCAACAGTATTAATAGCAAAATCAAAATATGCAAGTAATCACAAAATAAATAACTGTGGAACTGCAATGTAAAATAAAAACATTCAGAATGTAAATGCTGTATGCAGGACTACTCCCACTCTATTTCTTGAATATATTTTATCCATCCCTAACATTTTATTCCCCACATTTTCCCTAACCCCACTTTCTGGCGGCTTGGTACCTTTACGCATGTCACAAGTTGTGGCTACAGCACACCTGCCTGGCATACCAGGTGGCAGCAATGTTAAATATTTCTCTTTCCACCTTCCAGCCCAGAATTTTAGGTGTCCTTCACAACTGGTGTCTGTTATTTCAACATCACATCCAGATACACTTGTTTCAGATTTTTCATTTTTCAGAAACCAAGTTGGTCCCACACCCTGCTTTTGTAAATTAAGTTGTAGTTAAATACAACTGTGTTCATCACACACTGGCTATGGATGCTTCCTTGCTAAAATGGAAGAATTAAGCAGTTGCAACACAAAGCCTTACATATTTAGTATCCTACATTGTACAGAAAAACTTTGTTGACATCTGGTTTAAAGCAAGGAGGTATACAGACTAAGACTTATTTTGTACAAAATTATTCTGGCAGAACTTTAGACAAAAAAGTGGAAAAAGCAGGGGTGGATGTGGGCAGACCATTTTGTATGATATAGAAATGGTATAGGAGAAAGAAGATGGAAACCTGATTTGGGAGAGTGGCCATGGGAACAAAACTAAGAGGATAGATGAATGAAATGTTGAAGGGATACAACAAAAAGGATGGGATTATGGTTAGGATGTAGATAGCAATGGAAACAACACAAAAACTAATTCCTAGATTCCTATAAAAACTAGATTCCTAGAAAAACTGGAAGTATAAGGGTGCCATGTACTTGGATCAAGTAACCTGGAAGAGGCTAAAGTTTAGAGAAAGAATAATGACAATAGCTTTGGACATGTTGACTAAATGTACTTTGGTGATATCAAGGGAAAGATGCTGAACTAGAGGTTTAATAAACATAGGGAACTCAGATCTGAGGTCTGAGCTGAAGATATAAATTTTTGGAGTTATTCCTATAGAGAGGACTATGAAGCTATGGTCTGGGAGAAACACAACAATAAGTAAAATGGTAAGAAACAGTTTTTGAATGCCTATTATTTGCCTGATAATGTATATGTAATTTCATATAATTTTAAAATTACCTTGTGAGATAGAATTTTTTACTTTATTTTACAGATGAGCAGACTGAAGTAAAGAGGGTTGAAATAACTTATCCACATTGTACAATTAGAAGAAGAATGTATAGTGTGAAAAGGATTTAGGTAGGGAATGATGAGCTCACTAGGCAGAGATTCTGCATTTAATGTTGCAGTTAGGGGTATTCAGAAGGGCTCGAACAGCTCATTTGTTTGGTTGGCTAAAACATGGACAAAAATGTGGTTCTCGGTGAGTGATTTAGAAATGTAAGAACTCCCTTGGTTTAATGGGATTTGAAGACATAGGAATATTAGACTGTTAGAGTGTATTTGTCCTTTGTGACCTATTCATCCACACTGGAAGGATCCAGAAGACATGCCTTTTACCATGACTATGAGATAAATTTGCAAGGCGAGTACTAGAATTCCTGAAAAGACTTGTGATTGCTTATTTCTGCAGACCATAATCTACAGTGGGAATTGTGGTCATTGAATTGGGAAACCTAAATATGGTGGGAGCAACTGGATCCGAGTGGCAGGGGGCAAGTGGCAGCATTCAATTACCAAAGGCAAGGTAGGTGTGGTTACCATAAAGGACAGCAGAGAAGTAACTGGTTTGATACAATAGTGGAATGGCCTATAAAAGGTTCAGTTTCAATGCAAGCCAGCTGGTAATATTTTTAGGACTGGGGCAAGTTTCTCTAGGAAGATGTATATACTCTCTACCAGAATCCAATATATGGTGGTATTTCTCCCATATCCAGTACTCATGTGTCCAGGAATCAAGGGGTGAAAATGGAAGTTTCACTACTCAATATTATACCATTGGCAAAATTTTTACTTCTTGCTCCTGTGACTTTATGCTCTGCTAGCCCAAGCTTCCACCAGGGGACATAACGATGATTCCATTGAGCTGGAAGTTAAAACTTTGGCCTTCTTATGCCTTTGAATCAACAGGCAAAGAAAGGAATTACTGTGCTGGTTGGGATGATTAACGCTGATTATCAAGGAAAAATTGGACTGCTACTCCACAATGGAGTAAGGAAGAGAATGTGTGGAATACAGATCACTTAGGGCATACCTTGGTACCACTATGCTCTGTGATTAAGGTCAGTGGAAAACTACAAAAACCCAATCCATTCAGGACTACTAATTCCAGAATGAAGGTTTGATTCATTCCACCAGTTAACCATAACCAGTTGAGTTGCTTCCTGAAGGCATAGGGAATACAGAATGGGTAACAGAAGAAGGTAGTTATAAATACTAACTATGGACATAAGACTAGTTCCATAACAAGGATTGTAACTGTCATGAGTATTTCCTCCTTATTTTATTATGAATATATCTGTATGCAAATATCTGTTTTCCTCTGTCCTCTCCTCCTTTATCATGTAACATAAGATGCAATGACTTTATATCATAATATTATTAATAACAATAAACATTGCATAACAATATTTAACTATTGTTAATTTTACATTTATAGAATTTAAGTTATGAGACAATGAGAAGACCAAACATTACTCAAAACTCTAGCTACTGTCCTGGTGAAGTGCTTGGTGTGTTTTCAGTTGTACTTAGGAAAGTTGTATCATGTTAGGCAGCACTATGAACTTGTTATTGTCTACAATTAGAGATTAAGTATGGTTTAAGGAGATGTGTATGGTGCCAAGTTGACAAGAGATGGACTTGTGATGGTTAATTTTTATTATCAACTTTACTGGGCCACGGAGTACTCAGATATTTGGTTAAACATTACTCTGAGTATGTCTGGGAGGGTGTTTCTGGATGAGGCCAACACTTGAGTCAGTAGACTGAGTAGAGCAAATTGCCCTCCCCAGTGTGGGTGGGCTTCATTCAGCAGATTTTCTGCATAAAATAAAAACTTAAATAAGGGAGAATACTCTCTTTGACTCTCTTCAAGCTGGGACATCAATCTTTTGTCTTTGGTCTCAGAACTTAAACCACTGGTTTTCCTAGTTCTTGGGTCTTTGAGTTTGGACTGGAACTCTGCTATTTATTCTTCTGGGATTCCAGCTTGCCAAGTGCAGATTTTGGAATTCTCAGCCTCAGTTACAACTGCATGATCTACTGCCTCATTATTTATATACAGATATATAACATAAACATATATATATATATATATATACACACACACACACACACACATATATATACGCTTATTATAGTTATTGTTATATAGATTATGTTTCTCTGAAGAACTCAGAGTAGTAGGTGAAAATCAAGGTGAACTTGGAACATCTTGTGATGCCAAAAACTAAGAAAATGCTCACAAAAAGATAGGACCATGTCCAAAGGACATAGGAGCCAGCCTGAAAAAGATCCAAAGCGAGAATACTTTGCAACAAAATTAATAATGGTAAGAGAAAGGACAGTTCCTCATTACTTCTAAGGAGTAAGGGAAATAGAAAATCAGCATTGGAACACCCAAGTAATAATTTTTTTTTTTTTTTTTAAATTTTTTTTTCAACATTTTTAATTTATTTTTGGGACAGAGAGAGACAGAGCATGAACGGGGGAGGGGCAGAGAGAGAGGGAGACACAGAATCGGAAACAGGCTCCAGGCTCCGAGCCATCAGCCCAGAGCCTGACGCGGGGCTCGAACTCACGGACCGTGAGATCGTGACCTGGCTGAAGTCGGACGCTTAACTGACTGCGCCACCCAGGCGCCCCTCAAGTAATAATTTTAGCAGGCACGATCTACCAATGGCTTCTAAAATTAGTGGATAAGCTTGGGGAGAAACAGGATATTTGCATAATTGCAAACTATCTTTCCGACATATTTATTCATTCCATAGGGAAGCATTATAACATCACATTGGAGAGCTCCTTAATCAAGTGATCAAGTTTAACCTCACCAATAATAAGACATATTCACATTATGTACCATGGATCTGAACCACTAAGAAACTGCATCACTGCTGTGGTAATCTTGTCCAAAATGCACACCCTCAATCTATTCATGAAAAACATCAGAAAATACAAAGCTGAAAGATACTCTTTAAACTAACTGACCAGCACTCTTTAAAAGTGCCACGGCCATAAAAAGACTGGGGAACTGTCACAGATGGGAGAAGACTGAGACATGACAACTAAATGCAATGTGTCAATCAAAGACTGAATCCTGGAACAGAACAAGGAAAAGAGTGAACTGGTGGACTCCTTTGTCTATAGTTTAGTTAACAGAATTATATTACTGTTAATTTGTTACTTTCTGTAATTATTGCTATGGTTATGCAAGATGTTAACATTAGGGGAAGTTGAGTGAAGGTCATATGAGAACTCTGTATTATAATTGCAACTTTTCTCTAAATGTAAAATCATTTCAAAATAAAAAGTTTCAAAAAGTCACCTTTTTAAATCTGGCAGCAGAAAGGCCACTGTGACCACAGTGAGACCAACCACACTAGACTGGTTCTGACAGGGACTGGAACTAAGAAAATGGAGATGGCTAGATAGAAACATTTTTTCAAGATTTGGTTCCTAAAGGGTTGAAGAGAGATAGGTAGTAAGCTAAAGGAGTGAGGTAGTTGGAGGTTGGTTTTTTTTTGTTTTTTTTTTGTTTTGTTTTGTTTTGTTTTTTAAGATGAGGAGTATTTTAGGATGCTTAAATGCTGATGGCAATGAACAGTTCAAAGATAGCAGTTTGGTAGCTTTAATTTACTCTAACGTTTGTTGCTGAGATTAAGGAGGGAGGTAAAGGTAAGATGGATAGAGGTTTGAGGAGAGAGAAGTTTGAAGAAGTGTAGTTTGAGAGAGAGAGAGTAAATTGACCTGAGTAATACAGTAGGATTATAATGGGCCCATTTGAATTTGGTGATCATAAATTTACAGGAGGCCAAAGTACTATGATTCAGGATAATCATGAGCAAACCTGTTAACTTAGGTACAGTATTGGAGAAAGTTCTGTAGAATATATCCAGGGTAGAGATTTTATTAGATTGGTAAAGTAGAAGGCCAAGATTTTTAGGGCAGATTGAAAGGTAGACGGGCAAAAGAATTTGGGCATTAACTGTTTTCAAGGTGGACACAGAAGTGAAGAAAGGAAAGGAAAATGAATTAAGAGAAATGATAAAACAAATGAAATGAAAAAAATAAAGAGTCTTAGGTGTGTGAGTCAACAACTCTATGGCATATGGGTCTGATGTATCCCTCACTATCAGAGATATACCTGCCAGTACTGGCTTAGGACTTTTTTTTCCCCCCAAGTCTGCCAAGACACTAACAGATGGTCATCTGTTCTCCAGGTTCTTATTATTTCCTTTTTTGTTCTTTATCCCTATGAGTCCATGTCTTAAAAACAAAACAAAACAAACAAAAGAAAACAACATAAAACCCCTCTTTTTTATTATCTTAGTGGAACTCCATGGAGAAGTGAAAGTAAATGAGTATTTTTAATCCGTTATCATTCCCTGAAAATAGTGCCTCTCCTCTATTTTAACCCCACAGATAAGGCTTATTATTCTCTTGTTTCTCTTTTCTGCTGACTTTCTCTAGTGGCTTGTGCCCTTGTATATTTGATTTTATCCATTTATTTAAATATGTATGTTTATTTATTTGAATTCATATTTTGTTGAACTTCATCTCTGCATATACTGGGGTCTAAATTAGGGATACTTTTCCTCCAGAAAGAAAGTGCATTTGCTTCCTTCAGAACCAGGAGTAGACCAAGATAAAACCTCACTGGTACCCATCAAATTCATATCCCCAACTTTGATGCAGACCTTATGCTTTATTGTGCAGTTACAACACTGATACTGTCATTTGACTCAGGGATACTCTCCCTTTTTGTGTTACTTACTCTATTAAATTTCAGTTTATTTGTTTTTTCATCCTATTCCCTTACATGCTAGCAAGCTCAGTAATGTATTAAAATAGTCTTTTTTTAATGTATGCAGAATCTATTATATTTTAAAAGAGGTATAGTTTAGTGTCTATCCTGGGATACTTGGGAATAGGAAATGTGGTGGAACTCTGCCCTTAACTGTGAAATGAGGAAGAGGAAGGTCATATGCTTTAACAGAAAGAAAGAGGGTTTTAACAGCAAAGTCAGACCAGAATTCAAGTCTTGGTTGACTGCTTACTTGTGGAAAGACCTTCAACAAGCAACCTAAACTTGCTAAGCCTCAATTTATTAATGAACAAGATGAGGAAACTAATTATTCACTGCAGAGCTGTGTGAGGACTAGATGTAATGTATATAAACACCTAGCAATTAAATTACCTTCTCCCAAACTTGACTTTCTAACATGCCTTATCTCAGTGAATGGTATCGAATGTGTGTGTGAAGCTTATCTGGGTGCTAACAGCTGAGTATATAATTACAGTGCAATCCTATTCTTTTTTTTTTTTTTATGCTCTCAGTCCCAACCCCCCCCTTTTTTTTTTAAATTTTTTTAATGTTAGTGCAATCCTATTCTTAAAGAGTGTTCAGTCCTAGAAACACGCAGTTTTATTTATTCTTGTGGTTTGATTAGTTTTGCCTTAGTAGAACACGAGTGAAAGAAAACTTGTAACCATAGATGCAGCTGGAATTAAAAAAAATTCCAGACAAGTTAAGTCTCTAAGCAGATAGCAGATTTTCCTTTTGATTCAGGTATATTCTAGTATTAGTGCTCCACCAAACAATAATCAGAGTCTCAACATGTCAAGAGAATGGTTAATTAGAAGTTCAAAATCAACATTCAAAGAGCCACATGTGCAAGTCTGACCTGGCTCTGATACAAGTAAGGGTTGGTGGGGTTAATAGTGGGAAAATGTCTAATGCTGCTTTTCTTCAGTGAAGGTCTGCCTGGCCCAGGGCTGCAACGTCAAGGCCTCTGTCTAAACCAAAAAATCTATGACAAATAGCAGCTCACACCTGACAACAGTCAAGGTTTTAAACTCAACAGGGTAGGGATTTGAAATTCTGCCAATCCTTGCATTTTTCTGTGATTAGATGTATTTCACAAGTTTACAAGGGGCTCCAAAGTGGATTCATAGCTCCATGGCTCCTTCTAATTTGGCACTGCCCTTCTAGAATGGACTAAACCTCAATTAACCAGAACTTACAAAACTCCAAATCTTCAGTTAAATTGATTTTTCCCCTAAATATGTCATTTTTCAAAGAAATGGAAAAAGTATACACAAAAAGTACAAATAATGAATTTATTTGTGAGATAGAATAACATAATGGCTAAGACTATAAACTCTGGAGATAGACTGCTTGATTTATGATGTTGCCTTTATCCAGTTTTTAACTGTGTGACCTTGGAGAAGTTGATTAACCTAGATGTGCCGCAATGGAAATGAAAATAGTACCTACCTCATAGGGTTGTTAGGAAGATTAAATGAGTTAATCTATATTAATAAGAGTGTTTAGAACAGTACCTTGCACACTGAAAGCACTTAATAATTATTACTTTACTATTTGCTAGCAGTTTACAGGGTTTACATTGTATAAATAATTTAATCTAATGTCCCTCCATGACTTCACTGTAGTGAAAAACTCATATTTAGAATGATGATGCCTTTCCCCTAATTTCAAGCATTTCAATCAACAAAATTTCTTCTTTAAAGAAAACTCTACACCTGACCTGGGGCTCAAACTCACAATCCCAAGATCAAGAGTCACAAGCTCTTCTTCTTCTTCTTTTTCTTGAACGTTTATTTATTTTTGAGAGAGAGAGAGAGAGAGAGCGAGCACATGAGCAGGGGAGGGGCAGAGAGAGAGAGGGGGAGACAGAATCAGAAGCAGGCTCCAGGCTCTGAGCTGTCGGCACAGAGCCTGATGCGGGGCTCATACCCACAAATGTGAGATCATGACCTGAGCCGAAGTTGGACACTCAACCGACTGAGCCACCCAGGTGCCCCATGAGTCACATGCTCTTCTGACTGAGCCAGCCAGATGCCTCAAATATCTTCTTAAGTCTAATATCATTCATCTTGCTCTCCAAACCTTTTCTTCCTCTGCTGTTCCCTATCACAGGAGGTGACACCACCAACTACTCAGTTGTTCAAGCTTGATACCTGGAAATTATCAATTCTCTCCATGCCAATTAATTACCATCGCAAGTCAATTCTCCTTCCGATTTAAACTGCTCACATCTGACAATAAGCCATGCTAAATCTCCTGTCCTTTTTGCAGGCATAATAATCTTGTGAAGTGCAGATTTGAGCATGTTCCTTCCCTGACTGAAATGAGTCCTCAGATCCTTCTGAGTTAAAACCTTTGCAACACTGTGGGTATCTCTTCTTCTCTCCTGGATCTCAATAGGATGGAGGTAGAGGAGAGAGGAAAAGAGAAAGATATATCAAAAAAAGGTAGAAAATCAAAATACAATAAGAAGGAGCAGAAAAAAAAAACTTAATGTGGTTGAGGCTTTGGGTATGGAGTTAAAGAACCTAGTAAAGGTTGCAAGATGATTTATGCAGTGCATGTTGCAATATGGGGAACAATCCTTTAATCCATGTGCATAGCCCCTGAGGTCAAGATATTGGACAGTTTCCTCACAACAGATATATGCAAATTCCTTTCAGTTTAGAAACAATCTGGATTTTCTCCTTAATTGTGATGTAAACGCCCCTTCTCCTTGATAAGGGAGTGGATAAAGGGAATTAGAAAGATGGGAGGAGATGGCTGAGAAGGGCATTTCACTTAAAAGAAAACAATGGTTGTCTCTTTAGAACAAATCTTACCTTACTTTAATAGCTTTGTTTCATTAATTACTATACATAAATCTCTTATACTGCTCTGATGATCTACTTAGTGGGTACATCAACAGTGTTTATATTTTATTTTACCAACTAGTTATCTCCCTTGGAAATAGAGTAGAAATGAAATCAACAAAATTAACTTGCCATTGTTTGCTTGCAACATCAGTTGTTACTTCTTATTTCATTGTG
The DNA here is from genome assembly GCF_028018385.1 of Neofelis nebulosa. NCBI lineage: Eukaryota > Metazoa > Chordata > Mammalia > Carnivora > Felidae > Neofelis > Neofelis nebulosa. The sequence continues at coordinate 58,010,382 of NC_080785.1, forward strand.
GTGCCTAAACCAGTGGATCAGTGACTACCTTATAGTCAATTACCTAGTTCCACAGTATATTCTCCTGCAGTGAGAAAATTGTATTCTTTTTCATATTGGCCTCAAAAGTGGAATAAATTCAGAGGACCATAAATTCACTTCTCATTGCCCTAAATAATAATACGTGTGTGTGTGTGTGTGTGTGTGTGTGTGTGTGTGTGTGTGTGTGTGTGTGTTTTAAGAAATAGGGCCTACTGACAAATTTTACATGCAGGAAACATGGGTGTTATTTGATAATAACATACATGACAAATACTGTCCTTTCCTTATTCTGGCCTATGTAACTATTGTGCTGTGATTGGCATAATATGGAATTCTAAGACTCCAATTCACTAAACAAGGGAAGAATCACTAGAGTGGGGAAAAGATGAAAGTGGGGGGGGGGGTGGAGTGGGAAAATTCCAACCATTTTTTTAATGATCTTGCTTCTTATTTGCCATTTTGTTGCCACAGTAGCTCCAATTTAGAAAAGCACTATGGTGATATGCCATGCCATTCTTCCTGAAATTTCTCAGAGAAGCTAAGTGACTTGCTCCTCATCATGTTTGTGAGTGGTAGAGAGGATCATATAAGAGTTACTGTCATTTTAAAATCCTCTATCCTGGTGTTTTTCAACTTATCGGCTGCGGAGGGTTGTAGCTAAATTTGTAAAGAATCCTCAAATTCTTGTGTACATATATATTTTTCTTGATCCACAGATCAAAAGATACTATGATTATCACTATTACCATTCAGGAGGTCTACAAAATTGGTTGACACTTAAAAAGTACTCTTCTTACTAAAAAGTGAGTAAGTAAAAGGAAACCATGGCTCTATACTTGTGGTTTTCATATTTTGGGGTTTCACAGATCAATATCAATATCACTCAATATATGTTTTAGAGCTTAAAATTATAGTCTTTCAAATAACATGGATTGAGTTTTATGGAAAACTCACTTCATAATCCCTCCCTTCAAAATCAGTAAAAATGTTATCATGGGCCAGGACTGGTGTGAAAAATGTCATTTGGGAACCCTGCTTCTCACCTTACAATGAAAAAGAAGGGAAGAAGAGTTCAATGGACTCTGTAACTTGTTAGGGTGTGTTTTAGAAAAGGAAACATACAGATGAGGGTTCTTTATCCTTCTCTGGGCTGACTCTTACCTGGCATCACTCACTGGTGATTATAGCCACCAGCAAACTATTAGTTTCAGCTCTGAGAACTGCCACCTCTAAGATTAGTGATGAAAGTGGTAGCTCACAAGTAATTCATGTTCCTTCTAACTTAGAAGTGATTCATCATTATGGGTTAAGGAAGACAGAAGAAAAGAGCTCATACATAATTTGCCTATTCTTCTCAATCTCTTATCTGCATGGGCTAGCCAAGGAGTTATGTTAGTTAGTCAAGAAAATTAACCCGGGCTAAGAAAAAAATGTGGCAAATATGGACAGATCAACGGATTCAACTGATTCAACTGTTATTCATTCAATAAACATTTGCACAATGCCTACCTTGGACAGACACTGTGTAAAGAATATAGCAATTAAAAACAAATAACACCAGCAAAAACAATCTCTGCCATGAAAACACACAGGAAATGTACCTAATCTAGAATAACAATAAAGGGAGACTCATACATGGCTTCTCAAAAGAGATAACATCTGAGCTAAGTCTAGAAAACTTGATAGGGATGAGGCAGAACACTTGTTACCAAAGTGAACAGCATGTGCAAACAAGAAGCTTCTTGACCATCTCAAACATAGTTGATTCTTTGTATACATCCACCATCTTGAGATGAAACCAGACCCTAACCTGTCAGGAGGGGTCTTTATTACCTGTCAGGAATAATGATTGCCCTGCTGTTGCCTCGTAAGGCCTTTCTTTCTTAGCTAAATGAGTAACATAAACAAGGACAGGACAACAGGGATGATCCTGCTGCCAAATATTCCCATACATGTGGCCAGGCAAAGGGCCAATGCTAATCACAGCCTCCAGCACCTGCATACCCTCAGCTGGGGGGCTCTGTTCTCAAAGAGAAATTCACAGAAGGCCTGTCAGCACCTTTCTGTCTGTCTTGGGACAAGGCTATCTAGGAACTTGCCTGAATGTTTCCCACATGCTACAAATCCTGCTTCTCGACATTTACATAGTTTTCTGATACTGTAGTCCCAAACCGTAGCACAAAAGAATCCTTCACAACCTATACTAACAATTCAAACACCTCCCAAAGTTAAAAGGAGGCACCTGCAAGATGCTCAGAGACATATGTGAAGAGGGGGTTCTTCAGTTAAACAAAGGCCACCTTAAAGGCAACCTGTGCAGTTGCAAAGGACCCCCATATACAGAAGGGCCCGCATGTTGCATTCAGTGCTCTGCTGTCACCTTCATGAAATTATAGTGTTTTTTTAACAAGGAAGTATTCACACATTTTCATTTTGCACTGGGATCTGCAAAGTATGTAGTGGGTCCTGACTACTTTCCCCACCAAAGGGGAAAAGGGGAGCCTAGTCAAGGGCCTGAAGCCCTGTAAGAGGACTTGAAATGAAAGAGTGAGTTATAAAACAGAGAAAAATAAAAGTAAGAGTACAATTTTATAGTTTGTAAGGAAATCTAGCATTGTTTGCTAAGGCAGAAGCCCATAATTTTAATTTCTCAAGCCATTATGAAGTTTGTTACTCAGAAACACCCACATTATTTTATTGCTTAATGGACCTTATGCAGCCCTTTTCTGGTTCTTTAGTCTGGAAGAATGGCCCCAAAGACATACAATTCAAATGGTCCCAGAAGACACACAATTCAAAGAACTACATAAAAATGTACCACATAGTGTCAAAGCCACAGTCTCAAACAACTTTCTCTGCACTGTTTTCTACTTCATGTCCCAAATGACAAGAGACCATTCTCATCTTGTATTTGTCTTTCCCATTACAACCTTTACTCACCAGTTCCTTCTTAACCACAACTCGAGTTCTCCCTGTGGTAATGTTACTATCAGTCTTTCCTGGCAAATATCTTTTCACATCACTAACACCTTGATTTTTATCAGGAATGGCTGAATAATTTGCAGGGCCCAGTGCAAAATAAAAATGTGGGCCCCTTTTTCAAAACTTAGTAAGAATTTAAAGGCAACAATAGGAAGAGCATGAAACTATGCATTGGGTCCTTATAAGTGTGGAGTTATGTGACTGCACAGGCTGAACATCCAAGAAGCCATCTTTAATTCTCAGTGGCCAAAATTGGGTCACATACCCCATTCCTTAACCAATCACTATTTAAGTGGGTTAACTAGTTTAGGCTTAGACTAAGAACAGCTTCCCTGGAACTGGGCATAAGTTCATCTTCTCTGAGTTGTATGGTATCTGGTGGCAAGGATTCATGACTAAAACCAGGCTTCTTTTGAGTAGAAGTTAGGAAGGCATTGTTGCTGAGTAGCCAACAACAGTACCCACTATGTCATGTATCCATGGCTAAGAAAGAGGAGGTCTTCTTTCAGAAACTCCCTTTGATGCAAGCTCTCATTCCCTAGGGCCTTGAAGATCAAATCCTCCCAACTTAACTCTGCCTGCTTTCCATTCCCAGGCCCCTATGCACTTTAAATATCTCCCCTGCTGTCAACCTGTTCCACAGGTACATGGAGGGGTGAAAAGATGTGATTCCCATACTCCTGACTATCATCAAAAGAAGGAACCAAGACTAACAGACCATAAAGTACACAAAAAACTCAAATAATAGAAGAAATTTAAGGAAAAATGCTACTAATTAAAATCCACATGTTAGTGTTGAGAGTTAGTGGAAGTATTGGGTTTACAAATGCTGGATGGAATCCTCAGTAGGAGTTTAGAAAGACAGGGGATTTTAAATGGGGGTAGTTGTCAGTGTTCAGTGCTGTGGAATGCATTTTAGAACAGAAGACTAATTCACAATCCACAGTGGTAGAATTCTTATAGAGCAAGTTTTGATAGTAGAATGAGTCTTTTTCAAGAGACAAACAGGTTTGTTTGGCTAGAGCAGACTGAAAAAATCACTCAAAAATGTCAGTGGTAAAGTCATGCAGTAGAAAGTTATTACCAGGAAATTAGATCTAATACAAAAGGCAACAGTACAGTTTTTGAAGATGTACACTGTGATTTTTTCATACCTATGCGAAAATTGAGAGCTTGCTTTTGTTACTCTCTTCCAAACATTCGCTCTTCATCTGGCCCAAATCGTGTTCAGTCCTTAAGACCAAGCTCAGGCCCTATCACTGCCAACAGGCCTTCCCTGAACCTTCCTTGAACTTTCCTCACTTTCTAGTATCTCCCAACCCCACTGAAAGTGACTTAAGAAAGAGAATGCTCCTTCTCTCCTGTCTCAGTGCACCTCATGACCCCATATTGGAAGGATCTATTGAAGCGTCTCTCACTCACTGGACTATAACTCTTTGATGCCAGAAACTCTACCTATTCTTCTTCATAACTTCTGTGCCTTGATGACTGATGAAATTATCTTCTATCAACATATCATAAGTATTAAAGAATGCTTAATACAATCAGAAGATACATAAGAACAATAACTTTTAATAATCTATGTGTATAATGGCAAAAGAATGCTCAGAATAAAAGAAAATAATATGTATAAAAAGTAGGTATTTTTATACTATTGATTACCTGAAAGGGGTATTAGAGTGGATGTAGATGAATATGAGAAGGCTGTCAAAGATCATTTTAAGATCCCTTTCCTTAAGATCCAGAACAATATATAATAGAGTCTCTTAATTTATTCTCAGTGGAAATGAGACAATATAATGACAGGTTTTGGTTCCAAATATTTGAATGTTTACATTTCTAGTCTCTGAAGATCCTTGAAATTTGGACTTTATTCCAGTTATGATATAACCAATAAACATTTATGGGGAACCTATGACCCTCAATCCAGGCAATAATGAAATTAAGTAAAGTGGAGATTGCTTTGAGCTCCTATATGGCATGATTTGTAAATAGTCACAGCACCCCACATACACCCATATCTCAAAATTGCTTCTGAGCTAGCAAAGTCAAAAAAACTTAGAAAGCTGGAAGGTGGTTTCTTTAGTGGTATTTAAAAAATGCTTCTATAGGACAATAGCAAAGCTAAGGGTTTTCCTGATTCTTCTTCACACATAATTTTGCCATTTGGTTTTTCCCTTCATGCTAATTTTCGTGTTAATTTATGCTTGATTTCAAGTGTGTGTATGTGTGTTTATGTGTGTGAAGGGAAATTGATAGTAAAGTTTCTGACTTTCCCTCCTTTGTTTAGATTTTCTTTTCTTTTGTTTTTATTTTTTTTTTTACCGTTTATTTTTATTTTTGAGAGCTAGAGAGACAGAGCATGAGTGGGGGAGGGGCAGAGAGAGAGGGAGACAGAATCCGAAGCAGGCTCCTGGCTCTGAGCTGTCAGCACACAGCCCAATGTGGGGCTCGAACTCACAGACTGCGAGATCATGACCTGAGCCGAAGTCAGCGGCTCAACCAACTGAGCCACCCAGGGACCCCTAGATTTTCTAGTAGTGAGGCTTTTTCACTAACTTTCTCCTCTCTTGACAAACTGAAAACCAGTAAATGATTCCTTAATTCTAACATCATTAGGAGATAACTTACCCTTAGTTAAGATTAGACAATATAATTAAAATTTCTATATTAATTTCATTTTTTAATGGATACTTAGTGGTAGTAATGAAAAAAAGAATCCAAGCACTTGGAAAATATGAGAAAAACATGGTTCTAAATATAGAGGCTCTGAGTTATCAGTGTAAGGTTAGATTAAGCACATTAAGAGCAAGGCAGTAACACATTTAGGTATAATACATAATGTGTGTAAATTAGAATTCTAAATATGTTTCTCATATTTGAGAAGCTCAAATGTTTTTCATGTGTTCTCATTCTCAATATGTTTAATTAATTTACCTGATTAGAAATTAAAAAAAAAATTAAAGACATACTTTGAATTTCAATGATCTTCTGTAAAGAAATAACAGCATTCATATTCGGGGTTTGGTGGAGAATATCTTCTGCAAGCGGCTCCAGCTGCAGGAACAGTAGATAATAAAGAGCAGAATATTATGACTTTATAGTAAGTCTGACAGAAGCAAAGCAAATTGAAACAACCTAAAAAAAAAAGGCTGCCCCAAGAACTAGTTAACATTTTCATTTTGCTGATAGCAGTTCTAAAAGTGTAACCAGTTTTATTTTCTGTTTTGTAGCCATGTAATTGAATTCCAAAGGGCTTTTCTATTGGTCACAAAACTAATCTATGAAGTCCCTGAAGCAGGTGCATGTCTGTGTATTATTCATTAAAAATCTGAGTTATTTGTGTAATTTTTGTGGGTTCTTCACAAACCAAATTCCATCATGTCTGTATGTGCAGCTGGGCCCTGCAAACAAAACCTCAGGGAAGTTGCAGTAGACAGAAAGTGGGCAGTCTATTATCCATACTTTCGTAGTATTTTTACATCCGGCAACCTTACACTTTCGGACACTTCACAGTAGAAAGCCATAAGACATAGCTGCTCTTACTCAATTGCGGTTAAAGAAATGGTAGAGAAAATGTTCAAATAAAACCAGAGCTAAAAAAGCTGCATGTTTAAAAGGGAAATAACTGTGCATTTTTCATTTAACTTCTACTATATTCATAACTAGGCAGAAGTCCATGTGGAAGCACAGGACAAATTCCTGTCTTGCAAATCTATCATGATCTTCTGGAATTACAATGATTTTTCATGGACAAGCTTTGCAAACATTGCTTTGTGAGAAATGAAGAGGAACTTTAAATAATTTATGGATTGTTCTGGCAGAACTAAATCTGATGATGTATCCTGGGAATACCTTGGTGATGTTGCTTGGTGTGTAGCAGCAGAAACCGCACACCCAGAACCTTGCAAACAAAATAGCTGTCTAGCTATTGAAATCCAGAAAGCAAGGAAAGTAATAGCAACAAAGGTATTTAAAAAAAAGGAGTTTTCTTAGAAAATCTGAAGTTAGTAGTCACAAATTCAAACTGATGGTCAAATTATAATATGGCTTGAAAAGGAACCGATGTCACTAGACATTGTACTGAAGAACTCATCTATGTCTCTTTTTCTGTAGAAAAAACCTAAAAACTCAGGAATTCCAAGTTTCCACAGCATATGTGAGTGAATCTTCCCCCCAGGGTCTCTCTGAATTGATTATTCTATACTTCAATCATGGAATCTAAAACAATAGCACCTTTCTTCCAGATGCCATAGGATAACTGAGTAGCTCAGGGATATTTATATATGGGTAAATTCACTAAATACAACTTTCAAGAAGGTTTTTTTCAGCTGCCAAAGAAAAACCTTTAAAACATCAAAAGGTTATTTGCAATACAGTTTAGCAAGAGAGAAAAAAAGTGTCAGTGAAAAGGTTCTGTAATCTCAAATTCTTAAAATTTGTTAAAATCAATTTTTAAATCTGGTATTTCATATAGTATCTTCAAGAATATGTTACCCTAGTTAACACCCTCTTAACTCAAAGGATGTAATGAATCAAAGGCAGTAGGTTACTTGGAAAACTTACTCAAGAATCAGATAGGGTTGAGCTACCTTTCTTATAAATACTCCTTTCACTTCAGTCTCAGAGCTTAAAGAACATTTTTAATAGAAATCAGGTAGAATTTACTAACAAAATTTTTGAAACATCACCCTACGTTCAAATATCTAAGAACAAAACAATGAGGTGATTTCAGCATATTTAGTTCTTCGAAAAGCTCTCCTGTGCCATTAGGGGGAAAATGCTGACAAATTAAAAGGTGCAGGCTACTGGAAAGAAAACTACAGGCAGATCATTAATGTAAAAACCTCATTTCTGGAATTCTCCTGCATTGAGGTTTGTGGGCTATTTTTAAGATCTGGGTTATGTAGAACGTAAATGTGATTCAGGGTGTTGAGAGTAAAAATACAAACCACACTAAACCTTCAATTTGGAATGGCCAGTTAAATATGATAAAGTTGTGTCTACTTATAAAAGCAACCTAGAGAATTAAAGCAATTACACTGATAATTTAAACCCCCAAACCATTTCCCTGCATGTTTTTAGGTGAATGCCATTTGGAGGATTTAATCTTCAATAAATTGCTGCAATTTGCTTCATTTTGAGGATATACACACAGACAGAGATGAATTCAGAAAGTTCTCAGTGTAGGTTCTTTATTTTTCCTTAGGTAGCTCTGCAGAGAAGGTAATAGGTAATATTCTGAGTTGGCAAGAAGGCAAGTAGCATTTAGGGTCTGTTTTCATAAGAGAGACCACAGAATTGAGTTGTCTTTTCTAGAGTGTTTGTTGATTTAATCATTCAAAATTATAAGCACTTAAAATATCTGCTTGAAGCATCTATTTAACAAATATTTATAAGTATTGGTATAACTAACTATAATGAAATAATATTAAATGAATAGTCATTTTTCTTAAATTTGGACAGAAACTAACAATATGCAGTAAAGCTCTGTTATGTATTTGGTTTGGCTGATAAGATACAGCAAAAACATTGGCTGTTGAGGCTAATCAATGTTAGTAAGAGTTATTAAAATATAAATAAGGAAGTAATTTACATAAAACAATACTTTTGTATGCAAAACTTACAGTAAGATAAAACAGATGCAGATGAAGGAAATATCACACATCCATCATGCTATCTTTGTCGAGCAATTCTATCAAGTGATGATAATTATCAGGGAGTAAGAAGATACACTAGATAATTTTTAACACAACCTCTTGACACATGAAGTTCTCATCCAGCATATCTAAAGCTTAAACACAACCATTACTTACATAACTTCTTTATACAAATTTTCTGACTGTGACAGGGAAATTTATTTTTCTATATTTTTTACAGAAAGTGGCAATACCATATTGATATAATTCAAATGTTTGCTATGTTTCACATATCGTGTAATTTCTAAGTATTACAGCTATTTTAAAACACCATAAAATTGTGGCTATTATCATGTTCTAAATAAGTAATTTTCAGATTCTTTAGAATCAGACCATTTAATCAAAATCATTTTAGTTGACTAACATGCATTTATAGAAATAGGCAAAGGTATCCTTGGAGACGCTCTTGAGTAAGAGTTTTAATATTTACTCTGTATTCATGAGACAAGAAAATCAACTTTATTATTTTCATGATTCAGAACTGAACAGAGAAAAGGCTAAACAGAGATTTTGCAATTAGGTACATGAGAACTGATGTATACATCAATCAAGCAGAGGATCTACTAACTACTCTTGTTAGCTTTTATGTTTCCCAAATACGCCCAGTATTTCCACACTTTAATGCCTTTATTTATTCTGTTTCTTCTAAATTCTATTTTCTCTATCCTTATTTGAATTGGTGAAACCTTGCTAAATCATCCGAGGACCAATACGAACATTGCCTGCTCTGTGAAATCTTTTCTAAAATTCTCTGTGAGGGCAAATGGCTTCTACTTCTGTTCTTCCTTTCCACATAAATATTCATGTTTACTCTACACATTTTTGTAGTAAGCCACGTCTGTCATTTTCCACTTTGTTGTGAGCCCTTTAAAGGCAAAGATATAGCCTGGTATATGGTGGGCATTAAAAAAATATGTTGAGGGGCGCCTGGGTGGCGCAGTCGGTTAAGCGTCCGACTTCAGCCAGGTCACGATCTCGCGGTCCGTGAGTTCGAGCCCCGCGTCAGGCTCTGGGCTGATGGCTCGGAGCCTGGAGCCTGTTTCCGGTTCTGTGTCTCCCTCTCTCTCTGCCCCTCCCCCGTTCATGCTCTGTCTCTCTCTGTCCCAAAAATAAATAAAAAACGTTGAAAAAAAAATTAAAAAAAAAAAAAAAATATGTTGAATGGGGGCACCTGGGTGGCTCAGTCGGTTAAGCATCTGACTTCAGCTCAGGTCATGATCTCATGGTTCGTGGGTTCGAGCCCCGCGTCGGGCTCTGTGCTGACAGCTCAGAGCCTGGAGCCTGCTTCGGATTCTGTGTCTCCCTCTCTCTCTGACCCTCCCCCGTTCATGCTCTGTCTCTCTCTGTCTCAAAAATAAATAAATGTTAAAAATATTAAAAAAAAATACGTTGAATGAAGGAAAGATTAATTGAAAGAAAACATAAAGAGGTTGTCTTTATTTTGGCCTCCAGAACTAACATATCTAAGTGGGATAGGTTTTTTTCTTGGTTACCTGCTGTAGTTGGGGCATGGTTTTAGGGTGAAAGACTAGAAGGAATAACGGATAATTCATTTTTAAATCAATGTAATCGATTTTTAGTTGAGGTTTTAGTTGATTTTTGAACTTAAACTGACCATTCTTGAAACTTAGTTATTAAGTCCAGTAATGTGTAAATGAGTAATTTTGTATAGACTTTCTACATACACAATATATCATCTGTGAATAATGAGACATCTGTTTATCTTTAAACTTTATTTTTTGTTTCTTTTTCATACCCTATTACACAGTCTAGGACCACCAATGCACTGTTAAAATGAAGCAGTAAAAGTGAGCATCTTTTCCTTGTTTTTGATTTCAAAGAAAAATTCCCATATTTCACCCTTAAATCTGATGCTAACTACAGAATGTTTATAAATATCCTTTATCAAGTTAAAAAATTTTCCTTTTATTCCTAGTTCGTCAAAAGTCATAATTGGGTGTTTAATTTATCAACTGATTTTTTAGCATCTATTGAAATGGTTATGTTTCTTTATCATTCTCTTAATATGGTGAATTATAATTACTTATTTTGGAATGTTACTATGTTATGTTCCTGGCTTAAACATAATTTTGTTATGGGGTTTTAAGATATTGAAGAATGGCTATAATTTTGTTTATGCTTATGAGCAGAATTTTCCTATAATATTCCTTTCTTATAATGTTTGTTCAAGTTTAGGGTATCATATTATACTGGTCTCAAATAATTAGCTGTGTTCTTACTCCTACCCCCTTACTCTGAAACAGTGTAAATTATAGTAGAATTCACTGGTGAAGCCATATGGGTTCACCATGGTACTTTCTCTTGGTGAATTTGGCTTTAAAGATTCAATTTTGAGGGCGGGCACCTGGGTGGCTCAGTTGGTTAAGCATCTGACTTCAGCTCAGGTCATGATCTCCTGGCTCACGAGTTCAAGCCCCCCTGTTGGGCTGTGCTGACAGCTCAGAACCTACAGCCTGTTTTGGATCTGTGTCTCCTCCTTTTTCTGCCCCTCCCCTGCTTGTGCTCTGTCTCTCTCTCTCTCTCTCTCTCTCAAAAATAAATAAAAACATTAAAAAAAGATTCAGTTTTGTACATTATTATAGTATCATTCAAATTTTTTGTCTTCTTGATTCAGTTTTTTCAAGGTTATATTTTTATAAGAAATTTCCCATTTCAAATAAAATTTCAATTGTTTTACATAAACATTTTTTTAAATATTCTTTTGTAACCCACACATTAAAATCTGTGGTAAGTCTACTTTTTCATTTCAAGTACTGGTAATGCATAGCTTTTCTCTGTCTGTCTTGCTAGATTTCTATCAATTCTGTTAATTGTTTCAAAGAACTAAACTTTGACTTTTTTTTCCTTTTAAAAAATTTGTTTAATATTCATTTTTTTTTGAGAGAGAGAGAGACAGAGTGTGAGAGGGGGGAGGGGCAGACAGAGAGGGAGACAACAGAATCTGAAGCAAGCTGCAGACTATGACATGTGAGCACAGAGCCTGCTCAAACTCACAGTCTGTGAGATCATGACTTGAGCCAAAGTAGGACACTTAACCAACTGAGCCGGCCAGGTGCCCCCTAAACTTTGAGTTTTGAATATCTTATACATTATATATTTGTTTTGTATTTCATTATTTCTTCTCTATACATATCTTTTGCTTACTTCATGTTTAATTCACGCTTTGATTTTCTTTTTTTTTTAAATTTTTTTTTTCAACATTTTTTATTTTTTATTTTTGGGACAGAGAGAGACAGAGCATGAACGGGGGAGGGGCAGAGAGAGAGGGAGACACAGAATCGGAAACAGGCTCCAGGCTCCGAGCCATCAGCCCAGAGCCTGACGCGGGGCTCGAACTCACGGAGCGCGAGATCGTGACCTGGCTGAAGTCGGACGCTTAACCGACTGCGCCACCCAGGCGCCCCATCACGCTTTGATTTTCTAATTGCTTTAGTTCTATACTTCTATCTTTAATTTTAAAGTTTCTTCTATTCTAATATACACATTTAAAAGCTTTACATTTTCCCCAAATTCACCTTTATATACATGACACAAATTTTAATATTTCATATTTTCATAATCATTCAACTCAAAATATTTTCTAATACTGTGATTTCTTTGGCACATGAGATATTGTACTTTGAAATCTCCAAATAAATGAGTTTTTCCAATTAGTTTTTTATTTCAAATTACATAACTAAATTTTTTTTTAGTTTTGTTTTTATACTTCATTTTATTTTACATCATTGGTATCTTACTTTTATTTTACTGTAGTAAGAACACTTAACACAAATTCCAACCACTTAAAAAATTAAGTGTATAATACATTATTGTTGACTCCAGGAATAATGACATAGAGCAGATCACCAGAGCTTATTGATCTTGCTTGACTTAAACTTTATACTCATTGATTACTAACTCTCATTTATCTTTCCCTCCAATTCCTGACAACCTCCATTCACCCTCTCAGTCTGTGAATCCGATTATTCTAGATACCTCACGTAAATGGAATCATGCAGTATGTGTCTTTCTGCGAATGGACTCTTTCACTTAGCATAAGGTCTTCAAGATTCATTCATGTTTCACATATTGCAAAATTTCTTTCCTTTTAAAGGCTGTATAGTATTCCATAATATGTATTTACCACATTTTCTTATTCATTCATCTTTCAGTAAACATTTAGCTTGTGTCCACATCTTGTCCTTGGTAAGTAGTGCTGCAATGATTATGGGAGGGCTATTATCTCCTCAAGATCCTGATCTTGCTGTATCATACAGCAGTTTTATATTTAACTTTTTGAGGGCCCTGTATACTGTTTTCTAGAACAGTTGTACCATTCTGTATTCCCACCAATAGCATGCAAGGGTTCTAATTTCTCCACGTCCTTGCCAACACTCATCTTTGTGCCATTTTTGATAATAGTCATACTAACAGATGTGAGGTGACATCTCCTTGTGGTTTTGACTTGCATTTCTTGATGATTAGTGACATTAAACATTTTTTCATATACTTTGTGGCCAGTATATGTCTTCTTTGGAGAAATTTCTGTTCAAGTCTTTAGTCCATAGTGTTAAAAGTTCTTATATTTTTTAGATGCCTTATCAGATATATGGTTTGCAAATATTTTTTCCAATTCCATAGATTGCCTTTACACTCTGTTGATTGTTTCTTTTGCTGTACAGCTTTTTAATCTGATAGTCTTGTTTATTCTTGGTTTTGTTGCCAGTGCTTTTGGTGTCATATCCAGGAAATCACTGTCAAGACCAAAGTCATGAAACTTTCCCTGGTTTCTTTTAGGAGTTTCACAGTTTTGGGTTTTACATTCAAATCTTAATACATTTTGAGTTTATTTTTGTATATGAGATAAGATAAGGGTCCAGTTTCATTCTTTTATAAATACATACCAGTTTTCCCACCATTTGTTCAAGAGATTACTCTTTCTCCAATATGTATTCTTGGGACCGTATATGTATGAATCAGTTAACCATGTAGGTCTGTAGATTTATTTATGTGCTTTCTCTTGGTCTCCAAGTCTACCTTTATGGCATTGCCGTACTATTTTAATTACCAACCTGTGTAATCTATTTTGAAATCAGGAGGTGTGAAGACTCCAGCTTTGTTCTTCTTTTTTTACGACTGATTTGTTTATTTATGGTCTGTTGTGGTTTCATATGAATTATTTTTTTTTCTATTCCTGTAAAATATGCCATTGGGATTTTGATATGGATTGCACTGAATATGCACTTTGGGAAGTATGAACATTTTAACAATATCAGGTCTTCTAATCCATAACCATGGATTGTGTTTCCATTTGTTTGTATTATGTAATATTGATTCTGGTTTAATTTCACTATGGTAAGAAGTTATAGTCTATATGAATCCAATTGAAATTTATTGAAATTTGCTTTATGTCCCCAAATATGGTTTGTTCTTGAAAAC